>NW_027140606.1:611333-917000 GCF_036365525.1 Heterodontus francisci | reverse complement strand
TGTAAGTGTGTGTCTGTGTTACTGGGTATCAGTGTATGTCTTTGTTACATGGTGTAATTGTATGTCTTTGTTACTTGGTGTCAGTGTATGTCTTTGTTACTTGGTGTCAGTGTGTGTCTGTGTTACTGGGTATCAGTGTATGTCTTTGTGACTTGGTATCATTGTGTGTCTGCGATACTGGGTATCAGTGCATGTCTTTGTGACTTGGTATCAGTGTCTGTCTTTGTTACTGGGTGTCAGTGTGTGTCTGTGTTCCTGGGTATCAGTGTATGTCTTTGTGACTTGGTGTCAATGTATGTCTTTGTTACTGGGTGTCAGTGTGTCTCTTTGTGACTTGGTGTCAGTGTATGTCTTTGTTACTTGGTGTCAGTGTGTGTCTGTGTTACTGGATATCAGTGTATGTCTTTGTTACTTGGTATCAGTGTATGTCTTTGTTACTGGGTGTCAGTGTGTGTCTGTGTTCCTGGGTATCAGTGTATGTCTTTGTTACTTGGTGTAAGTGTGTGTCTGTGTTACTGGGTATCAGTGTGTGTCTTTGTGACTTGGTGTCAGTGTATGTCTTTGTTACTTGGTGTAAGTGTGTGTCTTTGTTACATGGTGTAATTGTTTGTCTTTGTTCCTTGGTGTCAGTGTATGTCTTTGTTACTTGGTGTCAGTGTGTATCTGTGTTACTGGGTATCAGTGTATGTCTTTGTGACTTGGTATCAGTGTATGTCTTTGTTACTGGGTGTCATTGTGTGTCTGCGTTACTGGGTATCAGTGTATGTCTTTGTGACTTGGTATCAGTGTCTGTCTTTGTTACTGGGTGTCAGTGTGTGTTTGTGTTCCTGGGTATCAGTGTATGTCTTTGTGACTTGGTGTCAGTGTATGTCTTTGTTACTGGGTGTCAGTGTGTCTCTTTGTGACTTGGTGTCAGTGTATGTCTTTGTTACTGGGTGTCATTGTGTGTCTGCGTTACTGGGTATCAGTGTATGTCTTTGTGACTTGGTATCAGTGTCTGTCTTTGTTACTGGGTGTCAGTGTGTGTCTGTGTTCCTGGGTATCAGTGTATGTCTTTGTGACTTGGTGTCAGTGTATGTCTTTGTTACTGGGTGTCAGTGTGTCTCTTTGTGACTTGGTGTCAGTGTATGTCTTTGTTACTTGGTGGAAGTGTGTGTCTGTGATACTGGGTATCAGTGCATGTCTTTGTGACTTGGTGTCAGTGTATGTCTTTGTTACTTGGTGTAAGTGTGTGTCTGTGATACTGGGTGTCAGTGTATGTCTTTGTTACTTGGTGTAAGTGTGTGTCTGTGATACTGGGTATCAGTGTATGACTTTGTTACTTGGTATCAGTGTCTGTCTTTGTTACTGGGTGTCAGTGTGTGTCTGTGTTCCTGGGTATCAGTGTATGTCTTTGTTACTTGGTGTCAGTGCATGTGCTTGTGACTTGTTGTCAGTGGATGTCTTTGTTACTGGGTGTCAGTGTATGTCTTTGTTACTTGGTGTAAGTGTATGTCTGTGTTACTTGGTGTAAGTATATGTCTTTGTGACTTGGTGTCAGTGTATGTCTTTGTTACTGGGTATCAGTGCAAGTCAAAATACTTGGTGTCAATGTATGTCTTTGTTACTTGGTGTCAGTGTGTGTATCTAACTGGGTGTCAGTGTGTGTCTGTGTTACTGGGTATCAGTGTATGTCTTTGTTACTTCGTGTCAGTGTATGTGTTTGTGACTTGGTGTCAGTGTATGTCTTTGTTACTGGGTGTCAGTGTATGTCTTTGTTACTTGGTGTAAGTGTGTGTCTGTGTTACTGGGTATCAGTGTATGTCTTTGTTACATGGTGTAATTGTATGTCTTTGTTACTTGGTGTCAGTGTATGTCTTTGTTACTTGGTGTCAGTGTGTGTCTGTGTTACTGGGTATCAGTGTATGTCTTTGTGACTTGGTATCAGTGTATGTCTTTGTTACTGGGTGTCATTGTGTGTCTGCGTTACTGGGTATCAGTGTATGTCTTTGTGACTTGGTATCAGTGTCTGTCTTTGTTACTGGGTGTCAGTGTGTGTCTGTGTTCCTGGGTATCAGTGTATGTCTTTGTGACTTGGTGTCAATGTATGTCTTTGTTACTGGGTGTCAGTGTGTCTCTTTGTGACTTGGTGTCAGTGTATGTCTTTGTTACTTGGTGTCAGTGTGTGTCTGTGTTACTGGATATCAGTGTATGTCTTTGTTACTTGGTATCAGTGTATGTCTTTGTTACTGGGTGTCAGTGTGTGTCTGTGTTCCTGGGTATCAGTGTATGTCTTTGTTACTTGGTGTAAGTGTGTGTCTGTGTTACTGGGTATCAGTGTGTGTCTTTGTGACTTGGTGTCAGTGTATGTCTTTGTTACTTGGTGTAAGTGTGTGTCTTTGTTACATGGTGTAATTGTATGTCTTTGTTACTTGGTGTCAGTGTGTGTCTGTGTTACTGGGTATCAGTGTATGTCTTTGTGACTTGGTATCAGTGTATGTCTTTGTTACTTGGTGTCAGTGTGTGCATCTAACTGGGTGTCAGTGTGTGTCTGTGTTACTGGGTATCAGTGTATGTCTTTGTTACTTCGTGTCAGTGTATGTGTTTGTGACTTGGTGTCAGTGTATGTCTTTGTTACTGGGTGTCAGTGTATGTCTTTGTTACTTGGTGTAAGTGTGTGTCTGTGTTACTGGGTATCAGTGTGTGTCTTTGTGACTTGGTGTCAGTGTATGTCTTTGTTACTTGGTGTAAGTGTGTGTCTTTGTTACATGGTGTAATTGTATATCTTTGTTACTTGCTGTCAGTGTATGTCTTTGTTACTTGGTGTCAGTGTGTGTCTGTGTTACTGGGTATCAGTGTATGTCTTTGTGACTTGGTATCAGTGTATGTCTTTGTTACTGGGTGTCATTGTGTGTCTGCATTACTGGGTATCAGTGTATGTCTTTGTGACTTGGTATCAGTGTCTGTCTTTGTTACTGGGTGTCAGTGTGTGTCTGTGTTCCTGGGTATCAGTGTATGTCTTTGTGACTTGGTGTCAGTGTATGTCTTTGTTACTGGGTGTCAGTGTGTCTCTTTGTGACTTGGTGTCAGTGTATGTCTTTGTTACTTGGTGGAAGTGTGTGTCTGTGATACTGGGTATCAGTGTATGTCTTTGTGACTTGGTATCAGTGTATGTCTTTGTTACTGGGTGTCAGTGTGTGTCTGTGTTCCTGGGTATCAGTGTATGTCTTTGTTACTTGGTGTCAGTTTATGTCTTTGTTACTTGGTGTAACTGTATGACTTTGTTACTTGGTGTCAGTGTATGTCAAAATACTTGGTGTCAATGTATGTCTTTGTTACTTGGTGTCAGTGTGTGTATCTAACTGGGTGTCAGTGTGTGTCTGTGTTCCTGGGTATCAGTGTATGTCTTTGTTGCTTGGTGTCAGTTTATGTCTTTGTTACTTGGTGTAAGTGTATGACTTTGTTACTTGGTGTCAGTGTATGTCTTTGTTACTGGGTATCAGTGCATGTCAAAATACTTGGTGTCAATGTATGTCTTTGTTACTTGGTGTCAGTGTGTGTATCTAACTGGGTGTCAGTGTGTGTCTGTGTTACTGGGTATCAGTGTATGTCTTTGTTACTTCGTGTCAGTGTACGTGTTTGTGACTTGGTGTCAGTGTATGTCTTTGTTACTGGGTGTCAGTGTATGTCTTTGTTACTTGGTGTAAGTGTGTGTCTTTGTTACTGGGTATCAGTGTGTGTCTTTGTGACTTGGTGTCAGTGTATGTCTTTGTTACTTGGTGTAAGTGTGTGTCTTTGTTACATGGTGTAATTGTTTGTCTTTGTTCCTTGGTGTCAGTGTATGTCTTTGTTACTTGGTGTCAGTGTGTGTCTGTGTTACTGGGTATCAGTGTATGTCTTTGTGACTTGGTATCAGTGTATGTCTTTGTTACTGGGTGTCAGTTTATGTCTTTGTTACTTGGTGTAAGTGTGTGTCTGTGATACTGGGTGTCAGTGTATGTCTTTGTTACTTGGTGTAAGTGTGTGTCTGTGATACTGGGTATCAGTGTATGACTTTGTTACTTGGTGTCAGTTTATGTCTTTGTTACTTGGTGTCAGTGCATGTGCTTGTGACTTGTTGTCAGTGGATGTCTTTGTTACTGGGTGTCAGTGTATGTCTTTGTTACTTGGTGTAAGTGTATGTCTGTGTTACTTGGTGTTAGTGTATGACTTTGTGACTTGGTGTCAGTGTATGTCTTTGTTACTGGGTATCAGTGCATGTCACAATACTTGGTGTCAATGTATGTCTTTGTTACTTGGTGTCAGTGTGTGTATCTAACTGGGTGTCAGTGTGTGTCTGTGTTACTGGGTATCAGTGTATGTCTTTGTTACTTCGTGTCAGTGTATGTGTTTGTGACTTGGTGTCAGTGTATGTCTTTGTTACTGGGTGTCAGTGTATGTCTTTGTTACTTGGTGTTAGTGTGTGTCTGTGTTACTGGGTATCAGTGTATGTCTTTGTTACATGGTGTAATTGTATGTCTTTGTTACTTGGTGTCAGTGTATGTCTTTGTTACTTGGTGTCAGTGTGTGTCTGTGTTACTGGGTATCAGTGTATGTCTTTGTGACTTGGTATCAGTGTATGTCTTTGTTACTGGGTGTCATTGTGTGTCTGCGTTACTGGGTATCAGTGTATGTCTTTGTGACTTGGTATCAGTGTCTGTCTTTGTTACTGGGTGTCAGTGTGTGTCTGTGTTCCTGGGTATCAGTGTTTGTCTTTGTGACTTGGTGTCAGTGTATGTCTTTGTTACTGGGTGTCAGTGTGTCTCTTTGTGACTTGGTGTCAGTGTATGTCTTTGTTACTTGGTGTCAGTGTGTGTCTGTGTTACTGGATATCAGTGTATGTCTTTGTGACTTGGTATCAGTGTATGTCTTTGTTACTGGGTGTCAGTGTGTGTCTGTGTTCCTGGGTATCAGTGTATGTCTTTGTTACTTGGTGTCCGTGTGTGTCTGTGTTACTGGGTGTCAGTGCATGTCTTTGATACTGGGTGTAACTGTGTGTCTTTGTTACTTGGTGTCCGTGTTTGTCTGTGTTACTGGGTGTCAGTGTATGTCTTTGTGACTTGGTGTCAGTGTATGTCTTTGTTACTTGGTGTAAGTGTGTGTCTTTGTTACATGGTGTAATTGTATATCTTTGTTACTTGCTGTCAGTGTATGTCTTTGTTACTTGGTGTCAGTGTGTGTCTGTGTTACTGGGTATCAGTGTATGTCTTTGTGACTTGGTATCAGAGTATGTCTTTGTTACTGGGTGTCATTGTGTGTCTGCATTACTGGGTATCAGTGTATGTCTTTGTGACTTGGTATCAGTGTCTGTCTTTGTTACTGGGTGTCAGTGTGTGTCTGTGTTCCTGGGTATCAGTGTATGTCTTTGTGACTTGGTGTCAGTGTATGTCTTTGTTACTGGGTGTCAGTGTGTCTCTTTGTGACTTGGTGTCAGTGTATGTCTTTGTTACTTGGTGGAAGTGTGTGTCTGTGATACTGGGTATCAGTGTATGTCTTTGTGACTTGGTATCAGTGTATGTCTTTGTTACTGGGTGTCAGTGTGTGTCTGTGTTCCTGGGTATCAGTGTATGACTTTGTTACTTGGTGTCAGTTTATGTCTTTGTTACTTGGTGTAAGTGTATGACTTTGTTACTTGGTGTCAGTGTATGTCTTTGTTACTGGGTATCAGTGCATGTCAAAATACTTGGTGTCAATGTATGTCTTTGTTACTTGGTGTCAGTGTGTGTATCTAACTGGGTGTCAGTGTGTGTCTGTGTTCCTGGGTATCAGTGTATGTCTTTGTTGCTTGGTGTCAGATAATGTCTTTGTTACTTGGTGTAAGTGTATGACTTTGTTACTTGGTGTCAGTGTATGTCTTTGTTACTGGGTATCAGTGCATGTCAAAATACTTGGTGTCAATGTATGTCTTTGTTACTTGGTGTCAGTGTGTGTATCTAACTGGGTGTCAGTGTGTGTCTGTGTTACTGGGTATCAGTGTATGTCTTTGTTACTTCGTGTCAGTGTACGTGTTTGTGACTTGGTGTCAGTGTATGTCTTTGTTACTGGGTGTCAGTGTATGTCTTTGTTACTTGGTGTAAGTGTGTGTCTGTGTTACTGGGTATCAGTGTGTGTCTTTGTGACTTGGTGTCAGTGTATGTCTTTGTTACTTGGTGTTAGTGTATGACTTTGTGACTTGGTGTCAGTGTATGTCTTTGTTACTGGGTATCAGTGCATGTCACAATACTTGGTGTCAATGTATGTCTTTGTTACTTGGTGTCAGTGTGTGTATCTAACTGGGTGTCAGTGTGTGTCTGTGTTACTGGGTATCAGTGTATGTCTTTGTTACTTCGTGTCAGTGTATGTGTTTGTGACTTGGTGTCAGTGTATGTCTTTGTTACTGGGTGTCAGTGTATGTCTTTGTTACTTGGTGTTAGTGTGTGTCTGTTTTACTGGGTGTCAGTGTGTCTCTTTGTGACTTGGTGTCTGTGTATGTCTTTGTTACTTGGTGTCAGTGTGTGTCTGTGTTACTGAATATCAGTGTATGTCTTTGTGACTTGGTATCAGTGTATGTCTTTGTTACTGGGTGTCAGTGTGTGTCTGTGTTCCTGGGTATCAGTGTATGTCTTTGTTACTTGGTGTCCGTGTGTGTCTGTGTTACTGGGTGTCAGTGCATGTCTTTGATACTGGGTGTAACTGTGTGTCTTTGTTACTTGGTGTCCGTGTTTGTCTGTGTTACTGGGTGTCAGTGTATGTCTTTGTGACTTGGTGTCAGTGTATGTCTTTGTTACTTGGTGTAAGTGTGTGTCTTTGTTACATGGTGTAATTGTATATCTTTGTTACTTGCTGTCAGTGTATGTCTTTGTTACTTGGTGTCAGTGTGTGTCTGTGTTACAGGGTATCAGTGTATGTCTTTGTGACTTGGTATCAGTGTATGTCTTTGTTACTGGGTGTCATTGTGTGTCTGCATTACTGGGTATCAGTGTATGTCTTTGTGACTTGGTATCAGTGTCTGTCTTTGTTACTGGGTGTCAGTGTGTGTCTGTGTTCCTGGGTATCAGTGTATGTCTTTGTGACTTGGTGTCAGTGTATGTCTTTGTTACTGGGTGTCAGTGTGTCTCTTTGTGACTTGGTGTCAGTGTATGTCTTTGTTACTTGGTGGAAGTGTGTGTCTGTGATACTGGGTATCAGTGTATGTCTTTGTGACTTGGTATCAGTGTATGTCTTTGTTACTGGGTGTCAGTGTGTGTCTGTGTTCCTGGGTATCAGTGTATGTCTTTGTTACTTGGTGTCAGTTTATGTCTTTGTTACTTGGTGTAAGTGTATGACTTTGTTACTTGGTGTCAGTGTACGTCTTTGTTACTGGGTATCAGTGCATGTCAAAATACTTGGTGTCAATGTATGTCTTTGTTACTTGGTGTCAGTGTGTGTATCTAACTGGGTGTCAGTGTGTGTCTGTGTTCCTGGGTATCAGTGTATGTCTTTGTTGCTTGGTGTCAGTTAATGTCTTTGTTACTTGGTGTAAGTGTATGACTTTGTTACTTGGTGTCAGTGTATGTCTTTGTTACTGGGTATCAGTGCATGTCAAAATACTTGGTGTCAATGTATGTCTTTGTTACTTGGTGTCAGTGTGTGTATCTAACTGGGTGTCAGTGTGTGTCTGTGTTACTGGGTATCAGTGTATGTCTTTGTTACTTCGTGTCAGTGTACGTGTTTGTGACTTGGTGTCAGTGTATGTCTTTGTTACTGGGTGTCAGTGTATGTCTTTGTTACTTGGTGTAAGTGTGTGTCTGTGTTACTGGGTATCAGTGTGTGTCTTTGTGACTTGGTGTCAGTGTATGTCTTTGTTACTTGGTGTTAGTGTATGACTTTGTGACTTGGTGTCAGTGTATGTCTTTGTTACTGGGTATCAGTGCATGTCACAATACTTGGTGTCAATTTATGTCTTTGTTACTTGGTGTCAGTGTGTGTATCTAACTGGGTGTCAGTGTGTGTCTGTGTTACTGGGTATCAGTGTATGTCTTTGTTACTTCGTGTCAGTGTATGTGTTTGTGACTTGGTGTCAGTGTATGTCTTTGTTACTGGGTGTCAGTGTATGTCTTTGTTACTTGGTGTTAGTGTGTGTCTGTGTTACTGGGTATCAGTGTATGTCTTTGTTACATGGTGTAATTGTATGTCTTTGTTACTTGGTGTCAGTGTATGTCTTTGTTACTTGGTGTCAGTGTGTGTCTGTGTTACTGGGTATCAGTGTATGTCTTTGTGACTTGGTATCAGTGTATGTCTTTGTTACTGGGTGTCATTGTGTGTCTGCGTTACTGGGTATCAGTGTATGTCTTTGTGACTTGGTATCAGTGTCTGTCTTTGTTACTGGGTGTCAGTGTGTGTCTGTGTTCCTGGGTATCAGTGTTTGTCTTTGTGACTTGGTGTCAGTGTATGTCTTTGTTACTGGGTGTCAGTGTGTCTCTTTGTGACTTGGTGTCAGTGTATGTCTTTGTTACTTGGTGTCAGTGTGTGTCTGTGTTACTGGATATCAGTGTATGTCTTTGTGACTTGGTATCAGTGTATGTCTTTGTTACTGGGTGTCAGTGTGTGTCTGTGTTCCTGGGTATCAGTGTATGTCTTTGTTACTTGGTGTCCGTGTGTGTCTGTGTTACTGGTTGTCAGTGCATGTCTTTGATACTGGGTGTAACTGTGTGTCTTTGTTACTTGGTGTCCGTGTTTGTCTGTGTTACTGGGTGTCAGTGTATGTCTTTGTGACTTGGTGTCAGTGTATGTCTTTGTTACTTGGTGTAAGTGTGTGTCTTTGTTACATGGTGTAATTGTATATCTTTGTTACTTGCTGTCAGTGTATGTCTTTGTTACTTGGTGTCAGTGTGTGTCTGTGTTACTGGGTATCAGTGTATGTCTTTGTGACTTGGTATCAGTGTATGTCTTTGTTACTGGGTGTCATTGTGTGTCTGCATTACTGGGTATCAGTGTATGTCTTTGTGACTTGGTATCAGTGTCTGTCTTTGTTACTGGGTGTCAGTGTGTGTCTGTGTTCCTGGGTATCAGTGTATGTCTTTGTGACTTGGTGTCAGTGTATGTCTTTGTTACTGGGTGTCAGTGTGTCTCTTTGTGACTTGGTGTCAGTGTATGTCTTTGTTACTTGGTGGAAGTGTGTGTCTGTGATACTGGGTATCAGTGTATGTCTTTGTGACTTGGTATCAGTGTATGTCTTTGTTACTGGGTGTCAGTGTGTGTCTGTGTTCCTGGGTATCAGTGTATGTCTTTGTTACTTGGTGTCAGTTTATGTCTTTGTTACTTGGTGTAAGTGTATGACTTTGTTACTTGGTGTCAGTGTATGTCTTTGTTACTGGGTATCAGTGCATGTCAAAATACTTGGTGTCAATGTATGTCTTTGTTACTTGGTGTCAGTGTGTGTATCTAACTGGGTGTCAGTGTGTGTCTGTGTTCCTGGGTATCAGTGTATGTCTTTGTTGCTTGGTGTCAGTTAATGTCTTTGTTACTTGGTGTAAGTGTATGACTTTGTTACTTGGTGTCAGTGTATGTCTTTGTTACTGGGTATCAGTGCATGTCAAAATACTTGGTGTCAATGTATGTCTTTGTTACTTGGTGTCAGTGTGTGTATCTAACTGGGTGTCAGTGTGTGTCTGTGTTACTGGGTATCAGTGTATGTCTTTGTTACTTCGTGTCAGTGTACGTGTTTGTGACTTGGTGTCAGTGTATGTCTTTGTTACTGGGTGTCAGTGTATGTCTTTGTTACTTGGTGTAAGTGTGTGTCTGTGTTACTGGGTATCAGTGTGTGTCTTTGTGACTTGGTGTCAGTGTATGTCTTTGTTACTTGGTGTAAGTGTGTGTCTTTGTTACATGGTGTAATTGTTTGTCTTTGTTCCTTGGTGTCAGTGTATGTCTTTGTTACTTGGTGTCAGTGTGTGTCTGTGTTACTGGTTATCAGTGTATGTCTTTGTGACTTGGTATCAGTGTATGTCTTTGTTACTGGGTGTCAGTTTATGTCTTTGTTACTTGGTGTAAGTGTGTGTCTGTGATACTGGGTGTCAGTGTATGTCTTTGTTACTTGGTGTAAGTGTGTGTCTGTGATACTGGGTATCAGTGTATGACTTTGTTACTTGGTGTCAGTTTATGTCTTTGTTACTTGGTGTCAGTGCATGTGCTTGTGACTTGTTGTCAGTGGATGTCTTTGTTACTGGGTGTCAGTGTATGTCTTTGTTACTTGGTGTAAGTGTATGTCTGTGTTACTTGGTGTTAGTGTATGACTTTGTGACTTGGTGTCAGTGTATGTCTTTGTTACTGGGTATCAGTGCATGTCACAATACTTGGTGTCAATGTATGTCTTTGTTACTTGGTGTCAGTGTGTGTATCTAACTGGGTGTCAGTGTGTGTCTGTGTTACTGGGTATCAGTGTATGTCTTTGTTACTTCGTGTCAGTGTATGTGTTTGTGACTTGGTGTCAGTGTATGTCTTTGTTACTGGGTGTCAGTGTATGTCTTTGTTACTTGGTGTTAGTGTGTGTCTGTGTTACTGGGTATCAGTGTATGTCTTTGTTACATGGTGTAATTGTATGTCTTTGTTACTTGGTGTCAGTGTATGTCTTTGTTACTTGGTGTCAGTGTGTGTCTGTGTTACTGGGTATCAGTGTATGTCTTTGTGACTTGGTATCAGTGTATGTCTTTGTTACTGGGTGTCATTGTGTGTCTGCGTTACTGGGTATCAGTGTATGTCTTTGTGACTTGGTATCAGTGTCTGTCTTTGTTACTGGGTGTCAGTGTGTGTCTGTGTTCCTGGGTATCAGTGTTTGTCTTTGTGACTTGGTGTCAGTGTATGTCTTTGTTACTGGGTGTCAGTGTGTCTCTTTGTGACTTGGTGTCAGTGTATGTCTTTGTTACTTGGTGTCAGTGTGTGTCTGTGTTACTGGATATCAGTGTATGTCTTTGTGACTTGGTATCAGTGTATGTCTTTGTTACTGGGTGTCAGTGTGTGTCTGTGTTCCTGGGTATCAGTGTATGTCTTTGTTACTTGGTGTCCGTGTTTGTCTGTGTTACTGGGTGTCAGTGTATGTCTTTGTTACTTGGTGTAAGTGTATGTCTGTGTTACTTGGTGTAAGTGTATGTCTTTGTGGCTTGGTGTCAGTGTATGTCTTTGTTACTGGGTATCAGTGCATGTCAAAATACTTGGTGTCAATGTATGTCTTTGTTACTTGGTGTCAGTGTGTGTTTCTAACTGGGTGTCAGTGTGTGTCTGTGTTACTGGGTATCAGTGTATGTCTTTGTTACTTGGTGTAAGTGTGTGTCTGTGTTACTGGGTATCAGTGTGTGTCTTTGTGACTTGGTGTCAGTGTATGTCTTTGTTACTTGGTGTAAGTGTGTGTCTTTGTTACATGGTGTAATTGTTTGTCTTTGTTCCTTGGTGTCAGTGTATGTCTTTGTTACTTGGTGTCAGTGTGTGTCTTTGTTACTGGGTGTCATTGTGTGTCTGCGTTACTGGGTATCAGTGTATGTCTTTGTTACTTGGTGTCCGTGTGTGTCTGTGTTACTGGGTGTCAGTGCATGTCTTTGATACTGGGTGTAACTGTGTGTCTTTGTTACTTGGTGTCCGTGTTTGTCTGTGTTACTGGGTGTCAGTGTATGGCTTTTGTTACTTGGTGTAAGTGTATGTCTGTGTTACTTGGTGTAAGTGTATGTCTTTGTGGCTTGGTGTCTGTGTATGTCTTTGTTACTGGGTATCAGTGAAAGTCAAAATACTTGGTGTCAATGTATGTCTTTGTTACTTGGTGTCAGTGTGTGTATCTAACTGGGTGTCAGTGTGTGTCTGTGTTACTGGGTATCAGTGTATGTCTTTGTTACTTGGTGTAAGTGTGTGTCTGTGTTACTGGGTATCAGTGTGTGTCTTTGTGACTTGGTGTCAGTGTATGTCTTTGTTACTTGGTGTAAGTGTGTGTCTTTGTTACACGGTGTAATTGTTTGTCTTTGTTCCTTGGTGTCAGTGTATGTCTTTGTTACTTGGTGTCAGTGTGTATCTTTGTTACTGGGTGTCATTGTGTGTCTGCGTTACTGGGTATCAGTGTATGTCTTTGTGACTTGGTATCAGTGTCTGTCTTTGTTACTTGGTGTCAGTGTGTTTCTGTGCATCAGTGTCTGTCTTTGTTACTGGGTGTCAGTGTGTGTCTGTGACACTCGGTGTCAGTATTTAGTTTAGTTTAGAGATACAGCACTGAAACAGGCCCTCCGGCCCACCGAGTCTGTGCCGACCATCAACCAAACATTTATACTAATCCTATACAAATCCCATATTCCAATAACATCCCCACCGGCCCCTATATATTTCACTACCACCTACCTATACTAGGGGCAATTTATAATGGCCAATTAACCTACCAACCTGCAAGTCTTTGGGATGTGGGAGGAAACCGGAGCACCCGGAGGAAACCCACGCAGACACAGGGAGAACTTGCAAACTCCGCACAGGCAGTACCCAGAATCGAACCCGGGTCGCTGGAGCTGTGAGGCTGCAGTGCTAACCACTGCGCCACTGTGCCGCCCAGTGTGTATCTGTGTTACTGGGTGTCAGTGTATGTCTTTGTTACTTGGTGTCAGTGTGTGTCTGTATTACTGGGTGTCAGTGTGGCCGTTTGTCTTACTGGGTGTCAGTGTGTGTCTGTGTTACTTGGTGTAAGTGTGAGTATTTGTTACTTGGTGTCCGTGTGTGTCTGTGTTACTGGGTGTCAGTGCATGTCTTTGATACTGGGTGTAACTGTGTGTCTTTGTTACTTGGTGTCCGTGTTTGTCTGTGTTACTGGGTGTCAGTGTATGTCTTTGTTACTTGGTGTAAGTGTATGTCTGTGTTACTTGGTGTAAGTGTATGTCTTTGTGGCTTGGTGTCAGTGTATGTCTTTGTTACTGGGTATCAGTGCATGTCAAAATACTTGGTGTCAATGTATGTCTTTGTTACTTGGTGTCAGTGTGTGTATCTAACTGGGTGTCAGTGTGTGTCTGTGTTACTGGGTATCAGTGTATGTCTTTGTTACTTCGTGTCAGTGTATGTGTTTGTGACTTGGTGTCAGTGTATGTCTTTGTTACTTGGTGTAAGTGTGTGTCTGTGTTACTGGGTATCAGTGTGTGTCTTTGTGACTTGGTGTCAGTGTATGTCTTTGTTACTTGGTGTAAGTGTGTGTCTTTGTTACATGGTGTAATTGTTTGTCTTTTTTCCTTGGTGTCAGTGTATGTCTTTGTTACTTGGTGTCAGTGTGTGTCTGTGTTACTGGGTATCAGTGTATGTCTTTGTGACTTGGTATCAGTGTATGTCTTTGTTACTGGGTGTCATTGTGTGTCTGCGTTACTGGGTATCAGTGTATGTCTTTGTGACTTGGTATCAGTGTCTGTCTTTGTTACTTGGTGTCAGTGTGTGTCTGTGTTACTGGATATCAGTGTATGTCTTTGTGACTTGGTATCAGTGTATGTCTTTGTTACTGGGTGTCAGTGTGTGTCTGTGTTCCTGGGTATCAGTGTATGTCTTTGTTACTTGGTGTCCGTGTGTGTCTGTGTTACTGGGTGTCAGTGCATGTCTTTGATACTGGGTGTAACTGTGTGTCTTTGTTACTTGGTGTCCGTGTTTGTCTGTGTTATTGGGTGTCAGTGTATGTCTTTGTTCCTTGGTGTAAGTGTATGTCTGTGTTACTTGGTGTAAGTGTATGTCTTTGTGGCTTGGTGTCAGTGTATGTCTTTGTTACTGGGTATCAGTGCATGTCAAAATATTTGGTGTCAATGTATGTCTTTGTTACTTGGTGTCAGTGTGTGTATCTAACTGGGTGTCAGTGTGTGTCTGTGTTACTGGGTATCAGTGTATGTCTTTGTTACTTGGTGTAAGTGTGTGTCTGTGTTACTGGGTATCAGTGTGTGTCTTTGTGACTTGGTGTCAGTGTATGTCTTTGTTACTTGGTGTAAGTGTGTGTCTTTGTTACATGGTGTAATTGTTTGTCTTTGTTCCTTGGTGTCAGTGTATGTCTTTGTTACTTGGTGTCAGTGTGTGTCTTTGTTACTGGGTGTCATTGTGTGTCTGCGTTACTGGGTATCAGTGTATGTCTTTGTTACTTGGTGTAAGTGTATGTCTTTGTGACTTGGTGTCAGTGTATGTCTTTGTTACTGGGTATCTTTGAATGTCAAAATACTTGGTGTTAGTGTATGTCTTTGTTTCTTGGTGTCAGTGTGTGTCTTTGTTACTGGGTGTCATTGTGTGTCTGCGTTACTGGGTATCAGTGTATGTCTTTGTTACTTGGTGTCCGTGTGTGTCTGTGTTACTGGGTGTCAGTGCATGTCTTTGATACTGGGTGTAACTGTGTGTCTTTGTTACTTGGTGTCCGTGTTTGTCTGTGTTACTGGGTGTCAGTGTATGTCTTTGTTACTTGGTGTAAGTGTATGTCTGTGTTACTTGGTGTAAGTGTATGTCTTTGTGGCTTGGTGTCTGTGTATGTCTTTGTTACTGGGTATCAGTGAAAGTCAAAATACTTGGTGTCAATGTATGTCTTTGTTACTTGGTGTCAGTGTGTGTATCTAACTGGGTGTCAGTGTGTGTCTGTGTTACTGGGTATCAGTGTATGTCTTTGTTACTTGGTGTAAGTGTGTGTCTGTGTTACTGGGTATCAGTGTGTGTCTTTGTGACTTGGTGTCAGTGTATGTCTTTGTTACTTGGTGTAAGTGTGTGTCTTTGTTACATGGTGTAATTGTTTGTCTTTGTTCCTTGGTGTCAGTGTATGTCTTTGTTACTTGGTGTCAGTGTGTGTCTTTGTTACTGGGTGTCATTGTGTGTCTGCGTTACTGGGTATCAGTGTATGTCTTTGTGACTTGGTATCAGTGTCTGTCTTTGTTACTTGGTGGAAGTGTGTGTCTGTGATACTGGGTATCAGTGTATGTCTTTGTTACTTGGTGTAAGTGTATGTCTTTGTGACTTGGTGTCAGTGTGTTTCTGTGCATCAGTGTATGTCTTTGTTACTGGGTGTCAGTGACACTCGGTGTCAGTATTTAGTTTAGTTTAGAGATACAGCACTGAAACAGGCCCTCCGGCCCACCGAGTCTGTGCCGACCATCAACCAAACATTTATACTAATCCTGTACAAATCCCATATTCCAATAACATCCCCACCGGCCCCTATATATTTCCCTACCACCTACCTATACTAGGGGCAATTTATAATGGCCAATTAACCTACCAACCTGCAAGTCTTTGGGATGTGGGAGGAAACCGGAGCACCCGGAGGAAACCCACGCAGACACAGGGAGAACTTGCAAACTCCGCACAGGCAGTACCCAGAATCGAACCCGGGTCGCTGGAGCTGTGAGGCTGCAGTGCTAACCACTGCGCCACTGTGCCGCCCAGTGTGTATCTGTGTTACTGGGTGTCAGTGTATGTCTTTGTTACTTGGTGTCAGTGTGTGTCTGTATTACTGGGTGTCAGTGTGGCCGTTTGTCTTACTGGGTGTCAGTGTGTGTCTGTGTTACTTGGTGTAAGTGTGAGTATTTGTTACTTGGTGTCCGTGTGTGTCTGTGTTACTGGGTGTCAGTGCATGTCTTTGATACTGGGTGTAACTGTGTGTCTTTGTTACTTGGTGTCCGTGTTTGTCTGTGTTACTGGGTGTCAGTGTATGTCTTTGTTACTTGGTGTAAGTGTATGTCTCTGTTACTTGGTGTAAGTGTATGTCTTTGTGGCTTGGTGTCAGTGTATGTCTTTGTTACTGGGTATCAGTGCATGTCAAAATACTTGGTGTCAATGTATGTCTTTGTTACTTGGTGTCAGTGTGTGTATCTAACTGGGTGTCAGTGTGTGTCTGTGTTACTGGGTATCAGTGTATGTCTTTGTTACTTCGTGCCAGTGTATGTGTTTGTGACTTGGTGTCAGTGTATGTCTTTGTTACTTGGTGTAAGTGTGTGTCTGTGTTACTGGGTATCAGTGTGTGTCTTTGTGACTTGGTGTCAGTGTATGTCTTTGTTACTTGGTGTAAGTGTGTGTCTTTGTTACATGGTGTAATTGTTTGTCTTTTTTCCTTGGTGTCAGTGTATGTCTTTGTTACTTGGTGTCAGTGTGTGTCTGTGTTACTGGGTATCAGTGTATGTCTTTGTGACTTGGTATCAGTGTATGTCTTTGTTACTGGGTGTCATTGTGTGTCTGCGTTACTGGGTATCAGTGTATGTCTTTGTGACTTGGTATCAGTGTCTGTCTTTGTTACTGGGTGTCAGTGTGTGTCTGTGTTCCTGGGTATCAGTGTATGTCTTTGTGACTTGGTGTCAGTGTATGTCTTTGTTACTGGGTGTCAGTGTGTCTCTTTGTGACTTGGTGTCAGTGTATGTCTTTGTTACTTGGTGTCAGTGTGTGTCTGTGTTACTGGATATCAGTGTATGTCTTTGTGACTTGGTATCAGTGTATGTCTTTGTTACTGGGTGTCAGTGTGTGTCTGTGTTCCTGGGTATCAGTGTATGTCTTTGTTACTTGGTGTCCGTGTGTGTCTGTGTTACTGGGTGTCAGTGCATGTCTTTGATACTGGGTGTAACTGTGTGTCTTTGTTACTTGGTGTCCGTGTTTGTCTGTGTTACTGGGTGTCAGTGTATGTCTTTGTTCCTTGGTGTAAGTGTATGTCTCTGTTACTTGGTGTAAGTGTATGTCTTTGTGGCTTGGTGTCAGTGTATGTCTTTGTTACTGGGTATCAGTGCATGTCAAAATACTTGGTGTCAATGTATGTCTTTGTTACTTGGTGTCAGTGTGTGTATCTAACTGGGTGTCAGTGTGTGTCTGTGTTACTGGGTATCAGTGTATGTCTTTGTTACTTGGTGTAAGTGTGTGTCTGTGTTACTGGGTATCAGTGTGTGTCTTTGTGACTTGGTGTCAGTGTATGTCTTTGTTACTTGGTGTAAGTGTGTGTCTTTGTTACATGGTGTAATTGTTTGTCTTTGTTCCTTGGTGTCAGTGTATGTCTTTGTTACTTGGTGTCAGTGTGTGTCTTTGTTACTGGGTGTCATTGTGTGTCTGCGTTACTGGGTATCAGTGTATGTCTTTGTGACTTGGTATCAGTGTCTGTCTTTGTTACTTGGTGGAAGTGTGTGTCTGTGATACTGGGTATCAGTGTATGTCTTTGTTACTTGGTGTAAGTGTATGTCTTTGTGACTTGGTGTCAGTGTGTTTCTGTGCATCAGTGTATGTCTTTGTTACTGGGTGTCAGTGACACTCGGTGTCAGTATTTAGTTTAGTTTAGAGATACAGCACTGAAACAGGCCCTCCGGCCCACCGAGTCTGTGCCGACCATCAACCAAACATTTATACTAATCCTGTACAAATCCCATATTCCAATAACATCCCCACCGGCCCCTATATATTTCCCTACCACCTACCTATACTAGGGGCAATTTATAATGGCCAATTAACCTACCAACCTGCAAGTCTTTGGGATGTGGGAGGAAACCGGAGCACCCGGAGGAAACCCACGCAGACACAGGGAGAACTTGCAAACTCCGCACAGGCAGTACCCAGAATCGAACCCGGGTCGCTGGAGCTGTGAGGCTGCAGTGCTAACCACTGCGCCACTGTGCCGCCCAGTGTGTATCTGTGTTACTGGGTGTCAGTGTATGTCTTTGTTACTTGGTGTCAGTGTGTGTCTGTATTACTGGGTGTCAGTGTGGCCGTTTGTCTTACTGGGTGTCAGTGTGTGTCTGTGTTACTTGGTGTAAGTGTGAGTATTTGTTACTTGGTGTCCGTGTGTGTCTGTGTTACTGGGTGTCAGTGCATGTCTTTGATACTGGGTGTAACTGTGTGTCTTTGTTACTTGGTGTCCGTGTTTGTCTGTGTTACTGGGTGTCAGTGTATGTCTTTGTTACTTGGTGTAAGTGTATGTCTCTGTTACTTGGTGTAAGTGTATGTCTTTGTGGCTTGGTGTCAGTGTATGTCTTTGTTACTGGGTATCAGTGCATGTCAAAATACTTGGTGTCAATGTATGTCTTTGTTACTTGGTGTCAGTGTGTGTATCTAACTGGGTGTCAGTGTGTGTCTGTGTTACTGGGTATCAGTGTATGTCTTTGTTACTTCGTGTCAGTGTATGTGTTTGTGACTTGGTGTCAGTGTATGTCTTTGTTACTTGGTGTAAGTGTGTGTCTGTGTTACTGGGTATCAGTGTGTGTCTTTGTGACTTGGTGTCAGTGTATGTCTTTGTTACTTGGTGTAAGTGTGTGTCTTTGTTACATGGTGTAATTGTTTGTCTTTTTTCCTTGGTGTCAGTGTATGTCTTTGTTACTTGGTGTCAGTGTGTGTCTGTGTTACTGGGTATCAGTGTATGTCTTTGTGACTTGGTATCAGTGTATGTCTTTGTTACTGGGTGTCATTGTGTGTCTGCGTTACTGGGTATCAGTGTATGTCTTTGTGACTTGGTATCAGTGTCTGTCTTTGTTACTGGGTGTCAGTGTGTGTCTGTGTTCCTGGGTATCAGTGTATGTCTTTGTGACTTGGTGTCAGTGTATGTCTTTGTTACTTGGTGTCAGTGTGTGTCTGTGTTACTGGATATCAGTGTATGTCTTTGTGACTTGGTATCAGTGTATGTCTTTGTTACTGGGTGTCAGTGTGTGTCTGTGTTCCTGGGTATCAGTGTATGTCTTTGTTACTTGGTGTCCGTGTGTGTCTGTGTTACTGGGTGTCAGTGCATGTCTTTGATACTGGGTGTAACTGTGTGTCTTTGTTACTTGGTGTCCGTGTTTGTCTGTGTTACTGGGTGTCAGTGTATGTCTTTGTTCCTTGGTGTAAGTGTATGTCTGTGTTACTTGGTGTAAGTGTATGTCTTTGTGGCTTGGTGTCAGTGTATGTCTTTGTTACTGGGTATCAGTGCATGTCAAAATATTTGGTGTCAATGTATGTCTTTGTTACTTGGTGTCAGTGTGTGTATCTAACTGGGTGTCAGTGTGTGTCTGTGTTACTGGGTATCAGTGTATGTCTTTGTTACTTGGTGTAAGTGTGTGTCTGTGTTACTGGGTATCAGTGTGTGTCTTTGTGACTTGGTGTCAGTGTATGTCTTTGTTACTTGGTGTAAGTGTGTGTCTTTGTTACATGGTGTAATTGTTTGTCTTTGTTCCTTGGTGTCAGTGTATGTCTTTGTTACTTGGTGTCAGTGTGTGTCTTTGTTACTGGGTGTCATTGTGTGTCTGCGTTACTGGGTATCAGTGTATGTCTTTGTGACTTGGTATCAGTGTCTGTCTTTGTTACTTGGTGGAAGTGTGTGTCTGTGATACTGGGTATCAGTGTATGTCTTTGTTACTTGGTGTAAGTGTATGTCTTTGTGACTTGGTGTCAGTGTGTTTCTGTGCATCAGTGTATGTCTTTGTTACTGGGTGTCAGTGACACTCGGTGTCAGTATTTAGTTTAGTTTAGAGATACAGCACTGAAACAGGCCCTCCGGCCCACCGAGTCTGTGCCGACCATCAACCAAACATTTATACTAATCCTGTACAAATCCCATATTCCAATAACATCCCCACCGGCCCCTATATATTTCCCTACCACCTACCTATACTAGGGGCAATTTATAATGGCCAATTAACCTACCAACCTGCAAGTCTTTGGGATGTGGGAGGAAACCGGAGCACCCGGAGGAAACCCACGCAGACACAGGGAGAACTTGCAAACTCCGCACAGGCAGTACCCAGAATCGAACCCGGGTCGCTGGAGCTGTGAGGCTGCAGTGCTAACCACTGCGCCACTGTGCCGCCCAGTGTGTATCTGTGTTACTGGGTGTCAGTGTATGTCTTTGTTACTTGGTGTCAGTGTGTGTCTGTATTACTGGGTGTCAGTGTGGCCGTTTGTCTTACTGGGTGTCAGTGTGTGTCTGTGTTACTTGGTGTAAGTGTGAGTATTTGTTACTTGGTGTCCGTGTGTGTCTGTGTTACTGGGTGTCAGTGCATGTCTTTGATACTGGGTGTAACTGTGTGTCTTTGTTACTTGGTGTCCGTGTTTGTCTGTGTTACTGGGTGTCAGTGTATGTCTTTGTTACTTGGTGTAAGTGTATGTCTCTGTTACTTGGTGTAAGTGTATGTCTTTGTGGCTTGGTGTCAGTGTATGTCTTTGTTACTGGGTATCAGTGCATGTCAAAATACTTGGTGTCAATGTATGTCTTTGTTACTTGGTGTCAGTGTGTGTATCTAACTGGGTGTCAGTGTGTGTCTGTGTTACTGGGTATCAGTGTATGTCTTTGTTACTTCGTGTCAGTGTATGTGTTTGTGACTTGGTGTCAGTGTATGTCTTTGTTACTTGGTGTAAGTGTGTGTCTGTGTTACTGGGTATCAGTGTGTGTCTTTGTGACTTGGTGTCAGTGTATGTCTTTGTTACTTGGTGTAAGTGTGTGTCTTTGTTACATGGTGTAATTGTTTGTCTTTTTTCCTTGGTGTCAGTGTATGTCTTTGTTACTTGGTGTCAGTGTGTGTCTGTGTTACTGGGTATCAGTGTATGTCTTTGTGACTTGGTATCAGTGTATGTCTTTGTTACTGGGTGTCATTGTGTGTCTGCGTTACTGGGTATCAGTGTATGTCTTTGTGACTTGGTATCAGTGTCTGTCTTTGTTACTGGGTGTCAGTGTGTGTCTGTGTTCCTGGGTATCAGTGTATGTCTTTGTGACTTGGTGTCAGTGTATGTCTTTGTTACTTGGTGTCAGTGTGTGTCTGTGTTACTGGATATCAGTGTATGTCTTTGTGACTTGGTATCAGTGTATGTCTTTGTTACTGGGTGTCAGTGTGTGTCTGTGTTCCTGGGTATCAGTGTATGTCTTTGTTACTTGGTGTCCGTGTGTGTCTGTGTTACTGGGTGTCAGTGCATGTCTTTGATACTGGGTGTAACTGTGTGTCTTTGTTACTTGGTGTCCGTGTTTGTCTGTGTTACTGGGTGTCAGTGTATGTCTTTGTTCCTTGGTGTAAGTGTATGTCTGTGTTACTTGGTGTAAGTGTATGTCTTTGAGGCTTGGTGTCAGTGTATGTCTTTGTTACTGGGTATCAGTGCATGTCAAAATATTTGGTGTCAATGTATGTCTTTGTTACTTGGTGTCAGTGTGTGTATCTAACTGGGTGTCAGTGTGTGTCTGTGTTACTGGGTATCAGTGTATGTCTTTGTTACTTGGTGTAAGTGTGTGTCTGTGTTACTGGGTATCAGTGTGTGTCTTTGTGACTTGGTGTCAGTGTATGTCTTTGTTACTTGGTGTAAGTGTGTGTCTTTGTTACATGGTGTAATTGTTTGTCTTTGTTCCTTGGTGTCAGTGTATGTCTTTGTTACTTGGTGTCAGTGTGTGTCTTTGTTACTGGGTGTCATTGTGTGTCTGCGTTACTGGGTATCAGTGTATGTCTTTGTTACTTGGTGTAAGTGTATGTCTTTGTGACTTGGTGTCAGTGTATGTCTTTGTTACTGGGTATCTTTGAATGTCAAAATACTTGGTGTTAGTGTATGTCTTTGTTTCTTGGTGTCAGTGTGTGTCTTTGTTACTGGGTGTCATTGTGTGTCTGCGTTACTGGGTATCAGTGTATGTCTTTGTTACTTGGTGTCCGTGTGTGTCTGTGTTACTGGGTGTCAGTGCATGTCTTTGATACTGGGTGTAACTGTGTGTCTTTGTTACTTGGTGTCCGTGTTTGTCTGTGTTACTGGGTGTCAGTGTATGTCTTTGTTACTTGGTGTAAGTGTATGTCTGTGTTACTTGGTGTAAGTGTATGTCTTTGTGGCTTGGTGTCTGTGTATGTCTTTGTTACTGGGTATCAGTGAAAGTCAAAATACTTGGTGTCAATGTATGTCTTTGTTACTTGGTGTCAGTGTGTGTATCTAACTGGGTGTCAGTGTGTGTCTGTGTTACTGGGTATCAGTGTATGTCTTTGTTACTTGGTGTAAGTGTGTGTCTGTGTTACTGGGTATCAGTGTGTGTCTTTGTGACTTGGTGTCAGTGTATGTCTTTGTTACTTGGTGTAAGTGTGTGTCTTTGTTACATGGTGTAATTGTTTGTCTTTGTTCCTTGGTGTCAGTGTATGTCTTTGTTACTTGGTGTCAGTGTGTGTCTTTGTTACTGGGTGTCATTGTGTGTCTGCGTTACTGGGTATCAGTGTATGTCTTTGTGACTTGGTATCAGTGTCTGTCTTTGTTACTTGGTGGAAGTGTGTGTCTGTGATACTGGGTATCAGTGTATGTCTTTGTTACTTGGTGTAAGTGTATGTCTTTGTGACTTGGTGTCAGTGTGTTTCTGTGCATCAGTGTATGTCTTTGTTACTGGGTGTCAGTGACACTCGGTGTCAGTATTTAGTTTAGTTTAGAGATACAGCACTGAAACAGGCCCTCCGGCCCACCGAGTCTGTGCCGACCATCAACCAAACATTTATACTAATCCTGTACAAATCCCATATTCCAATAACATCCCCACCGGCCCCTATATATTTCACTACCACCTACCTATACTAGGGGCAATTTATAATGGCCAATTAACCTACCAACCTGCAAGTCTTTGGGATGTGGGAGGAAACCGGAGCACCCGGAGGAAACCCACGCAGACACAGGGAGAACTTGCAAACTCCGCACAGGCAGTACCCAGAATCGAACCCGGGTCGCTGGAGCTGTGAGGCTGCAGTGCTAACCACTGCGCCACTGTGCCGCCCAGTGTGTATCTGTGTTACTGGGTGTCAGTGTATGTCTTTGTTACTTGGTGTCAGTGTGTGTCTGTATTACTGGGTGTCAGTGTGGCCGTTTGTCTTACTGGGTGTCAGTGTGTGTCTGTGTTACTTGGTGTAAGTGTGAGTATTTGTTACTTGGTGTCCGTGTGTGTCTGTGTTACTGGGTGTCAGTGCATGTCTTTGATACTGGGTGTAACTGTGTGTCTTTGTTACTTGGTGTCCGTGTTTGTCTGTGTTACTGGGTGTCAGTGTATGTCTTTGTTACTTGGTGTAAGTGTATGTCTCTGTTACTTGGTGTAAGTGTATGTCTTTGTGGCTTGGTGTCAGTGTATGTCTTTGTTACTGGGTATCAGTGCATGTCAAAATACTTGGTGTCAATGTATGTCTTTGTTACTTGGTGTCAGTGTGTGTATCTAACTGGGTGTCAGTGTGTGTCTGTGTTACTGGGTATCAGTGTATGTCTTTGTTACTTCGTGTCAGTGTATGTGTTTGTGACTTGGTGTCAGTGTATGTCTTTGTTACTTGGTGTAAGTGTGTGTCTGTGTTACTGGGTATCAGTGTGTGTCTTTGTGACTTGGTGTCAGTGTATGTCTTTGTTACTTGGTGTAAGTGTGTGTCTTTGTTACATGGTGTAATTGTTTGTCTTTTTTCCTTGGTGTCAGTGTATGTCTTTGTTACTTGGTGTCAGTGTGTGTCTGTGTTACTGGGTATCAGTGTATGTCTTTGTGACTTGGTATCAGTGTATGTCTTTGTTACTGGGTGTCATTGTGTGTCTGCGTTACTGGGTATCAGTGTATGTCTTTGTGACTTGGTATCAGTGTCTGTCTTTGTTACTGGGTGTCAGTGTGTGTCTGTGTTCCTGGGTATCAGTGTATGTCTTTGTGACTTGGTGTCAGTGTATGTCTTTGTTACTGGGTGTCAGTGTGTCTCTTTGTGACTTGGTGTCAGTGTATGTCTTTGTTACTTGGTGTCAGTGTGTGTCTGTGTTACTGGATATCAGTGTATGTCTTTGTGACTTGGTATCAGTGTATGTCTTTGTTACTGGGTGTCAGTGTGTGTCTGTGTTCCTGGGTATCAGTGTATGTCTTTGTTACTTGGTGTCCGTGTGTGTCTGTGTTACTGGGTGTCAGTGCATGTCTTTGATACTGGGTGTAACTGTGTGTCTTTGTTACTTGGTGTCCGTGTTTGTCTGTGTTACTGGGTGTCAGTGTATGTCTTTGTTCCTTGGTGTAAGTGTATGTCTCTGTTACTTGGTGTAAGTGTATGTCTTTGTGGCTTGGTGTCAGTGTATGTCTTTGTTACTGGGTATCAGTGCATGTCAAAATACTTGGTGTCAATGTATGTCTTTGTTACTTGGTGTCAGTGTGTGTATCTAACTGGGTGTCAGTGTGTGTCTGTGTTACTGGGTATCAGTGTATGTCTTTGTTACTTGGTGTAAGTGTGTGTCTGTGTTACTGGGTATCAGTGTGTGTCTTTGTGACTTGGTGTCAGTGTATGTCTTTGTTACTTGGTGTAAGTGTGTGTCTTTGTTACATGGTGTAATTGTTTGTCTTTGTTCCTTGGTGTCAGTGTATGTCTTTGTTACTTGGTGTCAGTGTGTGTCTTTGTTACTGGGTGTCATTGTGTGTCTGCGTTACTGGGTATCAGTGTATGTCTTTGTGACTTGGTATCAGTGTCTGTCTTTGTTACTTGGTGGAAGTGTGTGTCTGTGATACTGGGTATCAGTGTATGTCTTTGTTACTTGGTGTAAGTGTATGTCTTTGTGACTTGGTGTCAGTGTGTTTCTGTGCATCAGTGTATGTCTTTGTTACTGGGTGTCAGTGACACTCGGTGTCAGTATTTAGTTTAGTGATACAGCACTGAAACAGGCCCTCCGGCCCACCGAGTCTGTGCCGACCATCAACCAAACATTTATACTAATCCTGTACAAATCCCATATTCCAATAACATCCCCACCGGCCCCTATATATTTCACTACCACCTACCTATACTAGGGGCAATTTATAATGGCCAATTAACCTACCAACCTGCAAGTCTTTGGGATGTGGGAGGAAACCGGAGCACCCGGAGGAAACCCACGCAGACACAGGGAGAACTTGCAAACTCCGCACAGGCAGTACCCAGAATCGAACCCGGGTCGCTGGAGCTGTGAGGCTGCAGTGCTAACCACTGCGCCACTGTGCCGCCCAGTGTGTATCTGTGTTACTGGGTGTCAGTGTATGTCTTTGTTACTTGGTGTCAGTGTGTGTCTGTATTACTGGGTGTCAGTGTGGCCGTTTGTCTTACTGGGTGTCAGTGTGTGTCTGTGTTACTTGGTGTAAGTGTGAGTATTTGTTACTTGGTGTCCGTGTGTGTCTGTGTTACTGGGTGTCAGTGCATGTCTTTGATACTGGGTGTAACTGTGTGTCTTTGTTACTTGGTGTCCGTGTTTGTCTGTGTTACTGGGTGTCAGTGTATGTCTTTGTTACTTGGTGTAAGTGTATGTCTCTGTTACTTGGTGTAAGTGTATGTCTTTGTGGCTTGGTGTCAGTGTATGTCTTTGTTACTGGGTATCAGTGCATGTCAAAATACTTGGTGTCAATGTATGTCTTTGTTACTTGGTGTCAGTGTGTGTATCTAACTGGGTGTCAGTGTGTGTCTGTGTTACTGGGTATCAGTGTATGTCTTTGTTACTTCGTGTCAGTGTATGTGTTTGTGACTTGGTGTCAGTGTATGTCTTTGTTACTTGGTGTAAGTGTGTGTCTGTGTTACTGGGTATCAGTGTGTGTCTTTGTGACTTGGTGTCAGTGTATGTCATTGTTACTTGGTGTAAGTGTGTGTCTTTGTTACATGGTGTAATTGTTTGTCTTTTTTCCTTGGTGTCAGTGTATGTCTTTGTTACTTGGTGTCAGTGTGTGTCTGTGTTACTGGGTATCAGTGTATGTCTTTGTGACTTGGTATCAGTGTATGTCTTTGTTACTGGGTGTCATTGTGTGTCTGCGTTACTGGGTATCAGTGTATGTCTTTGTGACTTGGTATCAGTGTCTGTCTTTGTTACTGGGTGTCAGTGTGTGTCTGTGTTCCTGGGTATCAGTGTATGTCTTTGTGACTTGGTGTCAGTGTATGTCTTTGTTACTGGGTGTCAGTGTGTCTCTTTGTGACTTGGTGTCAGTGTATGTCTTTGTTACTTGGTGTCAGTGTGTGTCTGTGTTACTGGATATCAGTGTATGTCTTTGTGACTTGGTATCAGTGTATGTCTTTGTTACTGGGTGTCAGTGTGTGTCTGTGTTCCTGGGTATCAGTGTATGTCTTTGTTACTTGGTGTCCGTGTGTGTCTGTGTTACTGGGTGTCAGTGCATGTCTTTGATACTGGGTGTAACTGTGTGTCTTTGTTACTTGGTGTCCGTGTTTGTCTGTGTTACTGGGTGTCAGTGTATGTCTTTGTTCCTTGGTGTAAGTGTATGTCTGTGTTACTTGGTGTAAGTGTATGTCTTTGTGGCTTGGTGTCAGTGTATGTCTTTGTTACTGGGTATCAGTGCATGTCAAAATACTTGGTGTCAATGTATGTCTTTGTTACTTGGTGTCAGTGTGTGTATCTAACTGGGTGTCAGTGTGTGTCTGTGTTACTGGGTATCAGTGTATGTCTTTGTTACTTGGTGTAAGTGTGTGTCTGTGTTACTGGGTATCAGTGTGTGTCTTTGTGACTTGGTGTCAGTGTATGTCTTTGTTACTTGGTGTAAGTGTGTGTCTTTGTTACATGGTGTAATTGTTTGTCTTTGTTCCTTGGTGTCAGTGTATGTCTTTGTTACTTGGTGTCAGTGTGTGTCTTTGTTACTGGGTGTCATTGTGTGTCTGCGTTACTGGGTATCAGTGTATGTCTTTGTTACTTGGTGTAAGTGTATGTCGTTGTGACTTGGTGTCAGTGTATGTCTTTGTTACTGGGTATCTTTGAATGTCAAAATACTTGGTGTTAGTGTATGTCTTTGTTACTTGGTGTCAGTGTGTTTCTGTGCATCAGTGTATGTCTTTGTTCCTTGGTGTAAGTGTGTGTCTGTGTTACTGGGTATCAGTGTGTGTCTTTGTGACTTGGTGTCAGTGTATGTCTTTGTTACTTGGTGTAAGTGTGTGTCTTTGTTACATGGTGTAATTGTTTGTCTTTTTTCCTTGGTGTCAGTGTATGTCTTTGTGACTTGGTGTCAGTGTATGTCTTTGTTACTGGGTGTCAGTGTGTCTCTTTGTGACTTGGTGTCAGTGTATGTCTTTGTTACTTGGTGGAAGTTTGTGTCTGTGATACTGGGTATCAGTGTATGTCTTTGTGACTTGGTATCAGTGTATGTCTTTGTTACTGGGTGTCATTGTGTGTCTGCGTTACTGGGTATCAGTGTATGTCTTTGTGACTTGGTATCAGTGTCTGTCTTTGTTACTGGCTGTCAGTGTGTGTCTGTGTTCCTGGGTATCAGTGTATGTCTTTGTGACTTGGTGTCAGTGTATGTCTTTGTTACTGGGTGTCAGTGTGTCTCTTTGTGACTTGGTGTCAGTGTATGTCTTTGTTACTTGGTGGAAGTGTGTGTCTGTGATACTGGGTATCAGTGTATGTCTTTGTGACTTGGTGTCAGTGTATGTCTTTGTGACTGGTTATCAGTGAATGTCAAAATACTTGGTGTTAGTGTATGTCTTTGTTACTTGGTGTCAGTGTGAGTATCTTACTGGGTGTCAGTGTGTGTCTGTGATACTGGGTATCAGTGTATGTCTTTGTGACTTGGTATCAGTGTATGTCTTTGTTACTTGGTGTAAGTGTGTGTCTGTGATACTGGGTGTCAGTGTATGTCTTTGTTACTTGGTGTAAGTGTGTGTCTGTGATACTGGGTATCAGTGTATGACTTTGTTACTTGGTGTCAGTTTATGTCATTGTTACTTGGTGTCAGTGCATGTGCTTGTGACTTGTTGTCAGTGGATGTCTTTGTTACTGGGTGTCAGTGTATGTCTTTGTTACTTGGTGCCAGTGTATGTCTGTGTTACTTGGTGTCAGTGTATGTCTTTGTTACTGGGTGTCAGTGTGTCTCTTTGTGACTTGGTGTCAATGTATGTCTTTGTTACTTGGTGTCAGTGTGTGTATCTAACTGGGTGTCAGTGTGTGTCTGTGTATCAGTGTATGTCTTTGTTACTTCGTGTCAGTGTATGTGTTTGTGACTTGGTGTCAGTTTATGTCTTTGTTACTGGGTGTCAGTGAATGTCTTTGTTACTTGGTGTAAGTGTATGTCTTTGTTACTTGGTGTCAGTGTATGTCTTTGTTACTTGGTGTCAGTGTGTGTCTGTGTTACTGGGTATCAGTGCATGTCTTTGTGACTTGGTGTCAGTGTATGTCTTTGTTACTTGGTGGAAGTGTGTGTCTGTGATACTGGGTATCAGTGTATGTCTTTGTTACTTGGTGTAAGTGTATGTCTTTGTTACTGGGTATCATTGAATGTCAAAATACTTGGTGTTAGTGTATGTCTTTGTTACTTGGTGTCAGTGTGTTTCTGTGCATCAGTGTATGTCTTTGTTACTGGGTGTCAGTGTGTGTCTGTGACACTCGGTGTCAGTATTTAGTTTAGTTTAGAGATACAGCACTGAAACAGGCCCTCCGGCCCACCGAGTCTGTGCCGACCATCAACCAAACATTTATACTAATCCTATACAAATCCCATATTCCAATAACATCCCCACCGGCCCCTATACATTTCACTACCACCTACCTATACTAGGGGCAATTTATAATGGCCAATTAACCTACCAACCTGCAAGTCTTTGGGATGTGGGAGGAAACCGGAGCACCCGGAGGAAACCCACGCAGACACAGGGAGAACTTGCAAACTCCGCACAGGCAGTACCCAGAATCGAACCCGGGTCGCTGGAGCTGTGAGGCTGCAGTGCTAACCACTGCGCCACTGTGCCGCCCAGTGTGTATCTGTGTTACTGGGTGTCAGTGTATGTCTTTGTTACTTGGTGTCAGTGTGTGTCTGTATTACTGGGTGTCAGTGTGGTCGTTTGTCTTACTGGGTGTCAGTGTGTGTCTGTGTTACTTGGTGTAAGTGTGAGTCTTTGTTACTTGGTGTCCGTGTGTGTCTGTGTTACTGGGTGTCAATGCATGTCTTTGACACTGGGTGTAACTGTGTGTCTTTGTTACTTGGTGTCCGTGTTTGTCTGTGTTACTGGGTGTCAGTGTATGTCTTTGTTACTTGGTGTAAGTGTATGTCTGTGTTACTTGGTGTAAGTGTATGTCTTTGTGGCTTGGTGTCAGTGTATGTCTTTGTTACTTGTTGTCAGTGTGTGTATCTAACTGGGTGTCAGTGTGTGTCTGTGTTACTGGGTATCAGTGTATGTCTTTGTTACTTCGTGTCAGTGTATGTGTTTGTGACTTGGTGTCAGTGTATGTCTTTGTTACTGGGTGTCAGTGTATGTCTTTGTTACTTGGTGTAAGTGTGTGTCTGTGTTACTGGGTATCAGTGTGTGTCTTTGTGACTTGGTGTCAGTGTATGTCTTTGTTACTTGGTGTAAGTGTGTGTCTTTGTTACATGGTGTAATTGTTTGTCTTTGTTCCTTGGTGTCAGTGTATGTCTTTGTTACTGGGTGTCATTGTGTGTCTGCGTTACTGGGTATCAGTGTCTGTCTTTGTTACTGGGTGTCAGTGTGTGTCTGTGTTCCTGGGTATCAGTGTATGTCTTTGTGACTTGGTGTCAGTGTATGTCTTTGTTACTGGGTGTCAGTGTGTCTCTTTGTGACTTGGTGTCAGTGTATGTCTTTGTTACTTGGTGTCAGTGTGTTTCTGTGCATGTCTTTGTTACTGGGTGTCAGTGTGTGCCTGTGACACTAGGTGTCAGTATTTAGTTTAGTTTAGAGATGCAGCACTGAAACAGGCCCTCCGGCCCACCGTGTCTGTGCCGACCATCAACCAAACATTTATACTAATCCTACACGAATCCCATATTCCAATAACATCCCCACCGGCCCCTATATATTTCCCTACCACCTACCTATACTAGGGGCAATTTATAATGGCCAATTAACCAACCACCCTGCAAGTCTTTGGGATGTGGGAGGAAACCGGAGCACCCGGAGGAAACCCACGCCGACACAGGGAGAACTTGCAAACTCCGCACAGGCAGTACCCAGAATCGAACCCGGGTCGCTGGAGCTGTGAGGCTGCAGTGCTAACCACTGCGCCACTGTGCCGCCCAGTGTGTATCTGTGTTACTGGGTGTCAGTGTACGTCTTTGTTACTTGGTGTCAGTGTGTGTCTGTATTACTGGGTGTCAGTGTGGTCGTTTGTCTTACTGGGTGTCAGTGTGTGTCTGTGTTACTTGGTGTAAGTGTGAGTATTTGTTACTTGGTGTCCGTGTGTGTCTGTGTTACTGGGTGTCAGTGCATGTCTTTGATACTGGGTGTAACTGTGTGTCTTTGTTACTTGGTGTCCGTGTTTGTCTGTGTTACTGGGTGTCAGTGTATGTCTTTGTTACTTGGTGTAAGTGTATGTCTGTGTTACTTGGTGTAAGTGTATGTCTTTGTGGCTTGGTGTCAATGTATGTCTTTGTTACTGGGTATCAGTGCATGTCAAAATACTTGGTGTCAATGTATGTCTTTGTTACTTGGTGTCAGTGTGTGTATCTAACTGGGTGTCAGTGTGTGTCTGTGTTACTGGGTATCAGTGTATGTCTTTGTTACTTCGTGTCAGTGTATGTGTTTGTGACTTGGTGTCAGTTTATGTCTTTGTTACTGGGTGTCAGTGTATGTCTTTGTTACTTGGTGTAAGTGTGTGTCTGTGTTACTGGGTATCAGTGTGTGTCTTTGTGACTTGGTGTCAGTGTATGTCTTTGTTACTTGGTGTAAGTGTGTGTCTTTGTTACATGGTGTAATTGTTTGTCTTTTTTCCTTGGTGTCAGTGTATGTCTTTGTTACTTGGTGTCAGTGTGTGTCTGTGTTACTGGGTATCAGTGTATGTCTTTGTGACTTGGTATCAGTGTATGTCTTTGTTACTGGGTGTCATTGTGTGTCTGCGTAACTGGGTATCAGTGTATGTCTTTGTGACTTGGTATCAGTGTCTGTCTTTGTTACTGGGTGTCAGTGTGTGTCTGTGTTCCTGGGTATCAGTGTATGTCTTTGTGATTTGGTGTCAGTGTATGTCTTTGTTACTGGGTGTGTGTGTGTCTTTGTGACTTGGTGTCAGTGTATGTCTTTGTTACTTGGTGGAAGTGTGTGTCTGTGATACTGGGTATCTGTGTATGTCTTTGTTACTGGGTATCAGTGAATGTCAAAATACTTGGTGTTAGTGTATGTCTTTGTTACTTGGTGTCAGTGTGTTTCTGTGCATCAGTGTATGTCTTTGTTACTTGGTGTCAGTGTGTGTATCTAACTGGGTGTCAGTGTGTGTCTGTGATACTGGGTATCAGTGTATGTCTTTGTGACTTGGTATCAGTGTATGTCTTTGTTACTGGGTGTCAGTGTGTGTCTGTGTTCCTGGGTATCAGTGCATGTCTTTGTGACTTGGTGTCAGTGTATGTCTTTGTTACTGGGTGTCATTGTGTGTCTGCGTTACTGGGTATCAGTGTCTGTCTTTGTTACTGGGTGTCAGTGTGTGTCTGTGTTCCTGGGTATCAGTGTATGTCTTTGTGACTTGGTGTCAGTGTATGTCTTTGTTACTGGGTGTCAGTGTGTCTCTTTGTGACTTGGTGTCAGTGTATGTCTTTGTTACTGGGTATCAGTGAATGTCAAAATACTTGGTGTTAGTGTATGTCTTTGTTACTTGGTGTCAGTGTGTTTCTGTGCATGTCTTTGTTACTGGGTGTCAGTGTGTGCCTGTGACACTAGGTGTCAGTATTTAGTTTAGTTTAGAGATGCAGCACTGAAACAGGCCCTCCGGCCCACCGTGTCTGTGCCGACCATCAACCAAACATTTATACTAATCCTACACGAATCCCATATTCCAATAACATCCCCACCGGCCCCTATATATTTCCCTACCACCTACCTATACTTGGGGCAATTTATAATGGCCAATTAACCAACCACCCTGCAAGTCTTTGGGATGTGGGAGGAAACCGGAGCACCCGGAGGAAACCCACGCCGACACAGGGAGAACTTGCAAACTCCGCACAGGCAGTACCCAGAATCGAACCCGGGTCGCTGGAGCTGTGAGGCTGCAGTGCTAACCACTGCGCCACTGTGCCGCCCAGTGTGTATCTGTGTTACTGGGTGTCAGTGTACGTCTTTGTTACTTGGTGTCAGTGTGTGTCTGTATTACTGCGTGTCAGTGTGGTCGTTTGTCTTACTGGGTGTCAGTGTGTGTCTGTGTTACTTGGTGTAAGTGTGAGTATTTGTTACTTGGTGTCCGTGTGTGTCTGTGTTACTGGGTGTCAGTGCATGTCTTTGATACTGGGTGTAACTGTGTGTCTTTGTTACTTGGTGTCCGTGTTTGTCTGTGTTACTGGGTGTCAGTGTATGTCTTTGTTACTTGGTGTAAGTGTATGTCTGTGTTACTTGGTGTACGTGTATGTCTTTGTGGCTTGGTGTCAATGTATGTCTTTGTTACTGGGTATCAGTGCATGTCAAAATACTTGGTGTCAATGTATGTCTTTGTTACTTGGTGTCAGTGTGTGTATCTAACTGGGTGTCAGTGTGTGTCTGTGTTACTGGGTATCAGTGTATGTCTTTGTTACTTCGTGTCAGTGTATGTGTTTGTGACTTGGTGTCAGTTTATGTCTTTGTTACTGGGTGTCAGTGTATGTCTTTGTTACTTGGTGTAAGTGTGTGTCTGTGTTACTGGGTATCAGTGTGTGTCTTTGTGACTTGGTGTCAGTGTATGTCTTTGTTACTTGGTGTAAGTGTGTGTCTTTGTTACATGGTGTAATTGTTTGTCTTTTTTCCTTGGTGTCAGTGTATGTCTTTGTTACTTGGTGTCAGTGTGTGTCTGTGTTACTGGGTATCAGTGTATGTCTTTGTGACTTGGTATCAGTGTATGTCTTTGTTACTGGGTGTCATTGTGTGTCTGCGTAACTGGGTATCAGTGTATGTCTTTGTGACTTGGTATCAGTGTCTGTCTTTGTTACTGGGTGTCAGTGTGTGTCTGTGTTCCTGGGTATCAGTGTATGTCTTTGTGATTTGGTGTCAGTGTATGTCTTTGTTACTGGGTGTGTGTGTGTCTTTGTGACTTGGTGTCAGTGTATGTCTTTGTTACTTGGTGGAAGTGTGTGTCTGTGATACTGGGTATCTGTGTATGTCTTTGTGACTTGGTGTCAGTGTATGTCTTTGTTACTGGGTATCAGTGAATGTCAAAATACTTGGTGTTAGTGTATGTCTTTGTTACTTGGTGTCAGTGTGTTTCTGTGCATCAGTGTATGTCTTTGTTACTTGGTGTCAGTGTGTGTATCTAACTGGGTGTCAGTGTGTGTCTGTGATACTGGGTATCAGTGTATGTCTTTGTGACTTGGTATCAGTGCATGTCTTTGTTACTGGGTGTCAGTGTGTGTCTGTGTTCCTGGGTATCAGTGCATGTCTTTGTGACTTGGTGTCAGTGTATGTCTTTGTTGCTTGGTGTAAGTGTGTGTCTGTGATACTGGGTGTCAGTGTATGTCTTTGTTACTTGGTGTAAGTGTGTGTCTGTGATACTGGGTATCAGTGTATGACTTTGTTACTTGGTGTCAGTTTATGTCATTGTTCCTTGGTGTCAGTGCATGTGCTTGTGACTTGTTGTCAGTGGATGTCTTTGTTACTGGGTGTCAGTGTATGTCTTTGTTACTTGGTGTAAGTGTATGTCTGTGTTACTTGGTGTAAGTGTATGTCTTTGTGACTTGGTGTCAGTGTATGTCTTTGTTACTGGGTATCAGTGCATGTCAAAATACTTGGTGTCAATGTATGTCTTTGTTACTTGGTGTCAGTGTGTGTATCTAACTGGGTGTCAGTGTGTGTCTGTGTTACTGGGTATCAGTGTATGTCTTTGTTACTTCGTGTCAGTGTATGTGTTTGTGACTTGGTGTCAGTGTATGTCTTTGTTACTGGATGTCAGTGAATGTCTTTGTTACTTGGTGTAAGTGTGTGTCTGTGTTACTGGGTATCAGTGTATGTCTTTGTTACATGGTGTAATTGTATGTCTTTGTTACTTGGTGTCAGTGTATGTCTTTTTTACTTGGTGTCAGTGTGTGTCTGTGTTACTGGGTATCAGTGTATGTCTTTGTGACTTGGTATCAGTGTATGTCTTTGTTACTGGGTGTCATTGTGTGTCTGCGTAACTGGGTATCAGTGTATGTCTTTGTGACTTGGTGTCAGTGTATGTCTTTGTTACTGGGTGTCAGTGTGTCTCTTTGTGACTTGGTGTCAGTGTATGTCTTTGTTACTTGGTGGAAGTGTGTGTCTGTGATACTGGGTCTCAGTGTATGTCTTTGTGACTTGGTGTCAGTGTATGTCTTTGTTACTGGGTATCAGTGAATGTCAAAATACTTGGTGTTTGTGTATGTCTTTGTTACTTGGTGTCAGTGTGTTTCTGTGCATCAGTGTATGTCTTTGTTACTTGGTGTCAGTGTGTGTATCTAACTGGGTGTCAGTGTGTGTCTGTGATACTGGGTATCAGTGTATGTCTTTGTGACTTGGTATCAGTGTATGTCTTTGTTACTGGGTGTCAGTGTGTGTATGTGTTCCTGGGTATCAGTGCATGTCTTTGTGACTTGGTGTCAGTGTATGTCTTTGTTACTTGGTGTAAGTGTGTGTCTGTGATACTGGGTGTCAGTCTATGTCTTTGTTACTTTGTGTAAGTGTGTGTCTGTGATACTGGGTATCAGTGTATGACTTTGTTACTTGGTGTCAGTTTATGTCATTGTTACTTGGTGTCAGTGCATGTGCTTGTGACGTGTTGTCAGTGGATGTCTTTGTTACTGGGTGTCAGTGTATGTCTTTGTTACTTGGTGTAAGTGTATGTCTGTGTTACTTGGTGTAAGTGTATGTCTTTGTGACTTGGTGTCAGTGTATGTCTTTGTTACTGGGTATCAGTGCATGTCAAAATACTTGGTGTCAATGTATGTCTTTGTTACTTGGTGTCAGTGTGTGTATCTAACTGGGTGTCAGTGTGTGTCTGTGTTACTGTGTATCAGTGTATGTCTTTGTTACTTCGTGTCAGTGTATGTGTTTGTGACTTGGTGTCAGTGTATGTCTTTGTTACTGGGTGTCAGTGAATGTCTTTGTTACTTGGTGTAAGTGTGTGTCTGTGTTACTGGGTATCAGTGTATGTCTTTGTTACATGGTGTAATTGTATGTCTTTGTTACTTGGTGTCAGTGTATGTCTTTGTTACTTGGTGTCAGTGTGTGTCTGTGTTACTGGGTATCAGTGTATGTCTTTGTGACTTGGTATCAGTGTATGTCTTTGTTACTGGGTGTCATTGTGTGTCTGCGTTACTGGGTATCAGTGTATGTCTTTGTGACTTGGTGTCAGTGTATGTCTTTGTTACTGGGTGTCAGTGTGTCTCTTTGTGACTTGGTGTCAGTGTATGTCTTTGTTACTTGGTGGAAGTGCGTGTCTGTGATACTGGGTATCAGTGTATGTCTTTGTGACTTGGTGTCAGTGTATGTATTTGTTACTTGGTGTAAGTGTGTGTCTTTGTTACATGGTGTAATTGTATGTCTTTGTTACTTGGTGTCAGTGTATGTCTTTGTTACTGGGTGTCAGTGTGTGTCTGTGTTACTGGATATCAGTGAATGTCTTTGTTACTTGGTATCAGTGTATGTCTTTGTTACTGGGTGTCAGTGTGTGTCTGTGTTCCCGGGTATCAGTGTATGTCTTAGTTACTTGGTGTAAGTGTGTGTCTGTGTTACTGGGTATCAGTGTGTGTCTTTGTGACTTGGTGTCAGTGTATGTCTTTGTTACTTGGTGTAAGTGTGTGTCTTTGTTACATGGTGTAATTGTATGTCTTTGTTACTTGGTGTCAGTGTATGTCTGTGTTACTGGGTATCAGTGTATGTCTTTGTGACTTGGTATCAGTGTATGTCTTTGTTACTTGGTGTCAGTGTGTGCATCTAACTGGGTGTCAGTGTGTGTCTGTGTTACTGGGTATCAGTGTATGTCTTTGTGACTTGGTGTCAGTGTATTTCTTTGTTACTGGGTGTCAGTGTGTCTCTTTGTGACTTGGTGTCAGTGTATGTCTTTGTTACTTGGTGGAAGTGTGTGTCTGTGATATTGGGTATCAGAGTATGTCTTTGTGACTTGGTATCAGTGTATGTCTTTGTTACTGGGTGTCAGTGTGTGTCTGTGTTCCTGGGTATCAGTGCATGTCTTTGTGACTTGGTGTCAGTGTATGTCTTTGTTAATTGGTGTAAGTGTGTGGCTGTGATACTGGGTGTCAGTGTATTTCTTTGTTACTTGGTGTAAGTGTGTGTCTGTGATACCGGGTATCAGTGTATGACTTTGTTACTTGGTGTCAGTTTATGTCATTGTTACTTGGTGTCATTGCATGTGCTTGTGACTTGTTGTCAGTGGATGTCTTTGTTACTGGGTGTCAGTGTATGTCTTTGTTACTTGGTGTAAGTGTATGTCTGTGTTACTTGGTGTAAGTGTATGTCTTTGTGACTTGGTGTCAGTGTATGTCTTTGTTACAGGGTATCAGTGCATGTCAAAATACTTGGTGTCAATGTATGTCTTTGTTACTTGGTGTCAGTGTGTGTATCTAACTGGGTGTCAGTGTGTGTCTGTGTTACTGGGTATCAGTGTATGTCTTTGTTACTTCGTGTCAGTGTATGTGTTTGTGACTTGGTGTCAGTGTATGTCCTTGTTACTGCGTGTCAGTGTATGTCTTTGTTACTTGGTGTAAGTGTGTGTCTGTGTTACTGGGTATCTGTGTATGTCTTTGTTACATGGTGTAATTGTATGTCTTTGTTACTTGGTGTCAGTGTATGTCTTTGTTACTTGGTGTCAGTGTGTGTCTGTGATACCGGGTATCAGTGTATGACTTTGTTACTTGGTGTCAGTTTATGTCATTGTTACTTGGTGTCAGTGCATGTGCTTGTGACTTGTTGTCAGTGGATGTCTTTGTTACTGGGTGTCAGTGTATGTCTTTGTTACTTGGTGTAAGTGTATGTCTGTGTTACTTGGTGTAAGTGTATGTCTTTGTGACTTGGTGTCAGTGTATGTCTTTGTTACAGGGTATCAGTGCATGTCAAAATACTTGGTGTCAATGTATGTCTTTGTTACTTGGTGTCAGTGTGTGTATCTAACTGGGTGTCAGTGTGTGTCTGTGTTACTGGGTATCAGTGTATGTCTTTGTTACTTCGTGTCAGTGTATGTGTTTGTGACTTGGTGTCAGTGTATGTCCTTGTTACTGCGTGTCAGTGTATGTCTTTGTTACTTGGTGTAAGTCTGTGTCTGTGTTACTGGGTATCTGTGTATGTCTTTGTTACATGGTGTAATTGTATGTCTTTGTTACTTGGTGTCAGTGTATGTCTTTGTTACTTGGTGTCAGTGTGTGTCTGTGATACCGGGTATCAGTGTATGACTTTGTTACTTGGTGTCAGTTTATGTCATTGTTACTTGGTGTCAGTGCATGTGCTTGTGACTTGTTGTCAGTGGATGTCTTTGTTACTGGGTGTCAGTGTATGTCTTTGTTACTTGGTGTAAGTGTATGTCTGTGTTACTTGGTGTAAGTGTATGTCTTTGTGACTTGGTGTCAGTGTATGTCTTTGTTACAGGGTATCAGTGCATGTCAAAATACTTGGTGTCAATGTATGTCTTTGTTACTTGGTGTCAGTGTGTGTATCTAACTGGGTGTCAGTGTGTGTCTGTGTTACTGGGTATCAGTGTATGTCTTTGTTACTTCGTGTCAGTGTATGTGTTTGTGACTTGGTGTCAGTGTATGTCCTTGTTACTGCGTGTCAGTGTATGTCTTTGTTACTTGGTGTCAGTGTGTGTCTGTGTTACTGGGTATCAGTGTATGTCTTTGTTACTTCGTGTCAGTGTATGTGTTTGTGACTTGGTGTCAGTGTATGTCCTTGTTACTGCGTGTCAGTGTATGTCTTTGTTACTTGGTGGAAGTGTGTGTCTTTGTTACATGGTGTAATTGTATGTCTTTGTTACTTGGTGTCAGTGTATGTCTTTGTTACTTGGTGTCAGTGTGTGTCTGTGTTACTGGATATCAGTGTATGTCTTTGTTACTTGGTATCAGTGTATGTCTTTGTTACTGGGTGTCAGTGTGTGTCTGTGTTCCTGGGTATCAGTGTATGTCTTTGTTACTTGGTGTAAGTGTGTGTCTGTGTTACTGGGTATCAGTGTGTGTCTTTGTGACTTGGTGTCAGTGTATGTCTTTGTTACTTGGTGTAAGTGTGTGTCTTTGTTACATGGTGTAATTGTATGTCTTTGTTACTTGGTGTCAGTGTGTGTCTGTGTTACTGGGTATCAGTGTATGTCTTTGTGACTTGGTATCAGTGTATGTCTTTGTTACTTGGTGTCAGTGTGTGCATCTAACTGGGTGTCAGTGTGTGTCTGTGTTACTGGGTATCATTGTATGTCTTTGTTACTTCGTGTCAGTGTATGTGTTTGTGACTTGGTGTCAGTGTATGTCTTTGTTACTGGGTATCAGTGCATGTCAAAATACTTGGTGTTAGTGTATGTCTTTGTTACTTGGTGTCAGTGTGTTTCTGTGTATCAGTGTATGTCTTTGTGAGTTGGTGTCAGTGTATGTCTTTGTTACTGGGTATCAGTGCATGTCAAAATACTTGGTGTCAGTGTGTTTCTGTGCATCAGTGTTTGTCTTTGTTACTGGGTGTCAATGTGTGTCTGTGACACTAGGTGTCAGTATTTAGTTTAGTTTAGAGATACAGCACTGAAACAGGCCCTCCGGCCCACCGAGTCTGTGCCGACCATCAACCAAACATTTATACTAATCCTACACGAATCCCATATTCCAATAACATCCCCACAGGCCCCTATATATTTCCCTACCACCTACCTATACTAGGGGCAATTTATAATGGCCAATTAACCGACCAACCTGCAAGTCTTTGGGATGTGGGAGGAAACCGGAGCACCCGGAGGAAACCCACGCAGACACAGGGAGAACTTGCAAACTCCGCACAGGCAGTACCCAAAATCGAACCCGGGTCGCTGGAGCTGTGAGGCTGCAGTGCTAACCACTGCGCCACTGTGCTGCCCAGTGTGTATCTGTGTTACTGGGTGTCAGTGTAGTCGTTTGTCTTACTGGGTGTCAGTGTGTGTCTGTGTTACTTGGTGTAAGTGTGATTCTTTGTTTCTTGGTGTCCCTGTGTGTCTGTGTTACTGGGTGTCAATGCATGTCTTTGATACTGGGTGTAACTGTGTGTCTTTTTTACTTGGTGTCCGTGTTTATCTGTGTTACTGGGTGTCAGTGTATGTCTTTGTTACTTGGTGTAAGTGTATGTCTGTGTTACTTTGTGTAAGTGTATGTCTTTGTGACCTGGTGTCAGTGTATGTCTTTGTTACTGGGTATCAGTGCACGTCAAAATACTTGGTGTTAGTGTATGTCTTTGTTACTTGGTGTCAGTGTGTGTATCTAACTGGGTGTCAGTGTGTGTCTGTGTATCAGTGTATGTCTTTGTTACTTCGTGTCAGTGTATGTGTTTGTGACTTGGTGTCAGTGTATGTCCTTGTTACTGCGTGTCAGTGTATGTCTTTGTTACTTGGTGTAAGTGTGTGTCTGTGTTACTGGGTATCTGTGTATGTCTTTGTTACCTGGTGTAATTGTATGTCTTTGTTACTTGGTGTCAGTGTATGTCTTTGTTACTTGGTGTCAGTGTGTGTCTGTGTTACTGGGTATCAGTGTATGTCTTTGTGACTTGGTATCAGTGTATGTCTTTGTTACTGGGTGTCATTGTGTGTCTGCGTTACTGGGTATCAGTGTATGTCTTTGTGACTTGGTATCAGTGTCTGTCTTTGTTACTGGGTGTCAGTGTGTGTCTGTGTTCCTGGGTATCAGTGTATGTCTTTGTGACTTGGTGTCAGTGTATGTCTTTGTTACTGGGTGTCAGTGTGTCTCTTTGTGACTTGGTGTCAGTGTATGTCTTTGTTACTTGGTGGAAGTGTGTGTCTTTGTTACATGGTGTAATTGTATGTCTTTGTTACTTGGTGTCAGTGTATGTCTTTGTTACTTGGTGTCTGTGTGTGTCTGTGTTACTGGATATCAGTGTATGTCTTTGTTACTTGGTATCAGTGTATGTCTTTGTTACTGGGTGTCAGTGTGTGTCTGTGTTCCTGGGTATCAGTGTATGTCTTTGTTACTTGGTGTAAGTGTGTGTCTGTGTTACTGGGTATCAGTGTGTGTCTTTGTGACTTGGTGTCAGTGTATGTCTTTGTTACTTGGTGTAAGTGTGTGTCTTTGTTACATGGTGTAATTGTATGTCTTTGTTACTTGGTGTCAGTGTGTGTCTGTGTTACTGGGTATCAGTGTATGTCTTTGTGACTTGGTATCAGTGTATGTCTTTGTTACTTGGTGTCAGTGTGTGCATCTAACTGGGTGTCAGTGTGTGTCTGTGTTACTGGGTATCATTGTATGTCTTTGTTACTTCGTGTCAGTGGATGTGTTTGTGACTTGGTGTCAGTGTATGTCTTTGTTACTGGGTATCAGTGCATGTCAAAATACTTGGTGTTAGTGTATGTCTTTGTTACTTGGTGTCAGTGTGTTTCTGTGTATCAGTGTATGTGTTTGTGACTTGGTGTCAGTGTATGTCTTTGTTACTGGCTGTCAGTGTATGTGTTTGTTACTTGGTGTAAGTGTGTGTCTGTGTTACTGGGTATCAGTGTGTGTCTTTGTGACTTGGTGTCAGTGTATGTCTTTGTGACTTGGTGTCAGTATATGTCTTTGTTACTGGGTGTCAGTGTGTCTCTTTGTGACTTGGTGTCAATGTATGTCTTTGTTACTTGGTGGAAGTGTGTGTCTGTGATACTGGGTATCAGTGTATGTCTTTGTGACTTGGTATCAGTGTATGTCTTTGTTACTGGGTGTCAGTGTGTGTATGTGTTCCTGGGTATCAGTGCATGCCTTTGTGACTTGGTGTCAGTGTATGTCTTTGTTACTTGGTGTAAGTGTGTGCCTGTGATACTGTGTGTCAGTGTATGTCTTTCTTACTTTGTATAAGTGTGTGTCTGTGATACTGGGTATCTGTGTATGTCTTTGTTACTTGGTGTCAGTTTATGTCTTTGTTACTTGGAGTAAGTCTATGACTTTGTTACTTGGTGTCAGTTTATTTCTTTGTTACTTGGTGTCAGTGCATGTGCTTGTGACTTGTTGTCAGTGGATGTCTTTGTTACTGGGTGTCAGTGTATGTCTTTGTTACTTGGTGTAAGTGTGTGTCTGTGTTACTTGGTGTAAGTGTGTCTGTGTTACTGGGTATCAGTGTGTGTCTTTGTGACTTGGTGTCAGTGTATGTCTTTGTGACTTGGTGTCAGTGTATGTCTTTGTTACTTGGTGTAAGTGTGTGTCTTTGGTACATGGTGTAATTGTATGTCTTTGTTACTTACTGTCAGTGTATGTCTTTTTTACTTGGTGTCAGTGTGTGTCTGTGTTACTGGGTATCAGTGTATGTCTTTGTGACTTGGTATCAGTGTCTGTCTTTGTTACTGGGTGTCAGTGTGTGTCTGTGTTCCTGTGTATCAGTGTATGTCTTTGTGACTTGGTGTCAGTGTATGTCTTTGTTACTGGGTGTCAGTGTGTCTCTTTGTGACTTGGTGTCAGTGTATGTCTTTGTTACTTGGTGGAAGTGTGTGTCTGTGATACTGGGTACCAGTGTATGTCTTTGTGACTTGGTGTCAGTGTATGTCTTTGTTACTTGGTGTAAGTGTGTGTCTTTGTTAAATGGTGTAATTGTATGTCTTTGTTACTTGGTGTCAGTGTATGTCTTTGTTACTTTGTGTCAGTGTGTGTCTGTGTTACTGGGTATCAGTGTATGTCTTTGTGACTTGGTATCAGTGTATGTCTTTGTTACTGGGTGTCATTGTGTGTCTGCGTTACTGGGTATCAGTGTATGTCTTTGTGACTTGGTATCAGTGTCTGTCTTTGTTACTGGGTGTCAGTGTGTGTCTGTGTTCCTGGGTATCAGTGTATGTCTTTGTGACTTGGTGTCAGTGTATGTCTTTGTTACTGGGTGTCAGTGTGTCTCTTTGTGACTTGGTGTCAGTGTATGTCTTTGTTACTTGGTGGAATTGTGTGTCTGTGATACTGGGTATCAGTGTATGTCTTTGTAACTTGGTGTCATTGTATGTCTTTGTTACTTGGTGTAAGTGTGTGTCTTTGTTACATGGTGTAATTGTATGTCTTTGTTACTTGGTGTCAGTGTATGTCTTTGTTACTTGGTGTCAGTGTGTGTCTGTGTTACTGGATATCAGTGTATGTCTTTGTTACTTGGTATCAGTGTATGTCTTTGTTACTGGGTGTCAGTGTGTGTCTGTGTTCCTGGGTATCAGTGTATGTCTTTGTTACTTGGTGTAAGTGTGTGTCTGTGTTACTGGGTATCAGTGTTTGTCTTTGTGACTTGGTGTCAGTGTATGTCTTTGTTACTTGGTGTAAGTGTGTGTCTTTGTTACATGGTGTAATTGTATGTCTTTGTTACTTGGTGTCAGTGTGTGTCTGTGTTACTGGGTATCAGTGTATGTCTTTGTTACTTGGTGTCAGTGTGTGCATCTAACTGGGTGACAGTGTGTGTCTGTGTTACTGGGTATCAGTGTATGTCTTTGTTACTTCGTGTCAGTGTATGTGTTTGTGACTTGGTGTAAGTGTGTGTCTTTGTTACATGGTGTAATTGTATGTCTTTGTTACTTGGTGTCAGTGTATGTCTTTGTTACCTGGTGTCAGTGTGTGTCTGTGTTACTGGGTATCAGTGTATGTCTTTGTGACTTGGTATCAGTGTCTGTCTTTGTGACTTGGTGTCAGTGCATGTCTTTGTTCCTGGGTGTCAGTGTGTCTCTTTGTGACTTGGTGTCAGTGTATGTCTTTGTTACTTGGTGGAAGTGTGTGTCTGTGATACTGGGTATCAGTGTGTGTCTGTGTTCCTGGGTATCAGTGTATGTCTTTGTTACTTGGTGTCAGTTTATGTCTTTGTTACTTGGTGTCAGTGCATGTGCTTGTGACTTGGTGTCAGTGTATGTCTTTGTTACTGGGTATCAGTGCATGTCAAAATACTTGGTGTTAGTGTATGTCTTTGTTACTTGGTGTCAGTGTGTTTCTGTGTATCAGTGTTTGTCTTTGTGACTTGGTGTCAGTGTATGTCTATGTGACTGGGTATCAGTGCATGTCAAAATACTTGGTGTCAGTGTGTTTCTGTGCATCAGTGTTTGTCTTTGTTACTGGGTGTCAGTGTGTGTCTGTGACACTAGGTGTCAGTATTTAGTTTAGTTTAGAGATACAGCACTGAAACAGGCCCTCCGGCCCACCGAGTCTGTGCCGACCATCAACCAAACATTTATACTGATCCTACACGAATCCCATATTCCAATAACATCCCCACCGGCCCCTATATATTTCCCTACCACCTACCTATACTAGGGGCAATTTATAATGGCCAATTAACCGACCAACCTGCAAGTCTTTGGGATGTGGGAGGAAACCGGATCACCTGGAGGAAACCCACGCAGACACAGGGAGAACTTGCAAACTCCGCACAGGCAGTCCCCAGAATCGAACCCGGGTCGCTGGAGCTGTGAGGCTGCAGTGCTAACCACTGCGCCACTGTGCTGCCCAGTGTGTATATGTGTTACTGGGTGTCAGTGTGGTCGTTTGTCTTACTGGGTGTCAGTGTGTGTCTGTGTTACTTGGTGTAAGTGTGAGTCTTTGTTACTTGGTGTCCGTGTGTGTCTGTGTTACTGGGTGTCAGTGCATGTCTTTGATACTGGGTGTAACTGTGTGTCTTTTTTACTTGGTGTCAGTGTTTGTCTGTGTTACTGGGTGTCAGTGTATGTCTTTGTTACTTGGTGTAAGTGTATGTCTGTGTTACTTTGTGTAAGTGTATGTCTTTGTGACCTGGTGTCAGTGCATGTCTTTGTTACTGGGTATCAGTGCACGTCAAAATACTTGGTGTCAATGTCTGTCTTTGTTACTTGGTGTCAGTGTGTGTATCTAACTGGGTGTCAGTGTGTGTCTGTGTTACTGGGTATCAGTGTATGTCTTTGTTACTTCGTGTCAGTGTATGTGTTTGTGACTTGGTGTCAGTGTATGTCTTTGTTACTGGCTGTCAGTGTATGTCTTTGTTACTTGGTGTAAGTGTGTGTCTGTGTTACTGGGTATCAGTGTGTGTCTTTGTGACTTGGTGTCAGTGTATGTCTTTGTTACTTGGTGTAAGTGTGTGTCTTTGTTACATGGTGTAATTGTATGTCTGTGTTACTTGGTGTCAGTGTATGTCTTTGTTACTTGGTGTCAGTGTGTGTCTGTGTTACTGGGTATCAGTGTATGTCTTTGTGACTTGGTGTCAGTGTATGTCTTTGTTACTGGGTGTCATTGTGTGTCTGCGTTACTGGGTATCAGTGTATGTCTTTGTGACTTGGTATCAGTGTCTGTCTTTGTTACTGGGTGTCAATGTGTGTCTGTGTTCCTGGGTATCAGTGTATGTCTTTGTGACTTGCTGTCAGTATATGTCTTTGTTACTGGGTGTCAGTGTGTCTCTTTGTGACTTGGTGTCAGTGTATGTCTTTGCTACTTGGTGGAAGTGTGTGTCTGTGATACTGGGTATCAGTGTAAGTCTTTGTGCCTTGGTATCAGTGTATGTCTTTGTTACTGGGTGTCAGTGTGTGTATGTGTTCCTGGGTATCAGTGCATGTCTTTGTGACTTGCTGTCAGTGTATGTCTTTGTTACTTGGTGTAATTGTGTGTCTGTGATACTGGGTGTCAGTGTATGTCTTTGTTACTTGGTGTAAGTGTGTGTCTGTGATACTGGGTATCAGTGTATGTCTTTGTTACTTGGTGTAAGTGTGTGTCTGTGATACTGGGTATCAGTGTATGTCTTTGTTACTTGGTGTCAGTTTATGTCTTTGTTACTTGGAGTAAGTGTATGACTTTGTTACTTGGTGTCAGTTTATTTCTTTGTTACTTGGTGTCAGTGCATGTGCTTGTGACTTGTTGTCAGTGGATGTCTTTGTTACTGGGTGTCAGTGTATGTCTTTGTTACTTGGTGTAAGTGTATGTCTGTGTTACTTGGTGTAAGTGTATGTCTTTGTGACTTGGTGTCAGTGTATGTCTTTGTTACTGGGTATCAGTGCATGTCAAAATACTTGGTGTCAATGTATGTCTTTGTTACTTTGTGTCAGTGTGTGTATCTAACTGGGTGTCAGTGTGTGTCTGTGTTACTGGGTATCAGTGTATGTCTTTGTTACTTCGTGTCAGTGTATGTGTTTGTGACTTGGTGTCAGTGCATGTCTTTGTTACTGGGTGTCAGTGTATGTCTTTTTTACTTGGTGTAAGTGTGTGTCTGTGTTACTGGGTATCAGTGTGTGTCTTTGTGACTTGGTGTCAGTGTATGTCTTTGTTACATGGTGTAAGTGTGTGTCTTTGTTACATTGTGTAATTGTATGTCTTTGTTACTTGGTGTCAGTGTATGTCTTTGTTACTTGGTGTCAGTGTGTGTCTATGTTACTGTGTATCAGTGTATGTCTTTGTGACTTGGTATCAGTGTATGTCTTTGTTACTGGGTGTCATTGTGTGTCTGCGTTATTGGGTATCAGTGTATGTCTTTGTGACTTGGTATCAGTGTCTGTCTTTGTCACTGGGTGTCAGTGTGTGTCTGTGTTCCTGGATATCAGTGTATGTCTTTGTGACTTGGTGTCAGTGTATTTCTTTGTTACTGGGTATCAGTGTGTCTCTTTGTGACTTGGTGTCAGTGTATGTCTTTGTTACTTGGTGGAAGTGTGTGTCTGTGATACTGGGTATCAGTGTATGTCTTTGTGACTTGGTATCAGTGTATGTCTTTGTTACTGGGTGTCAGTGTGTGTCTGTGTTCCTGGGTATCAGTGTATGTCTTTGTGACTTGGTGTCAGTGTATGTCTTTGTTACTTTGTGTAAGTGTGTGTCTGTGATACTGGGTATCAGTGTATGTCTTTGTTACTTGGTGTCAGTTTATGTCTTTGTTACTTGGTGTAAGTGTATGACTTTGTTACTGGGTGTCAGTGTATGTCTGTGTTCCTGGGTATCAGTGTATGTCTTTGTGACTTGGTGTAAGTGTGAGTCTTTGTTACTTGGTGTCCGTGTGTGTCTGTGTTACTGGGTGTCAGTGCATGTCTTTGAAACTGCGTGTTACTGTGTGTCTTTTTTACTTGTGTCCGTGTTTGTCTGTGTTACTGGGTGTCAGTGTATGTCTTTGTTACTTGGTGTAAGTGTATGTCTGTGTTACTTTGTGTAAGTGTATGTCTTTGTGACCTGGTGTCAGTGTATGTCTTTGTTACTGGGTATCAGTGCACGTCAAAATACTTGGTGTCAATGTCTGTCTTTGTTACTTGGTGTCAGTGTGTGTATCTAACTGGGTGTCAGTGTGTGTCTGTGTTACTGGGTATCAGTGTATGTCTTTGTTACTTCGTGTCAGTGTATGTGTTTGTGACTTGGTGTCAGTGTATGTCTTTGTTACTGGCTGTCAGTGTATGTCTTTGTTACTTGGTGCAAGTGTGTGTCTGTGTTACTGGGTATCAGTGTGTGTCTTTGTGACTTGGTGTCAGTGTATGTCTTTGTTACTTGGTGTAAGTGTGTGTCTTTGTTTCATGGTGTAATTGTATGTCTTTGTTACTTGGTGTCAGTGTGTGTCTGTGTTACTGGGTATCAGTGTATGTCTTTGTGACTTGGTATCAGTGTATGTCTTTGTTACTGGGTGTCATTGTGTGTCTGCGTTACTGGGTATCAGTGTATGTCTTTGTGACTTGGTATCAGTGTCTGTCTTTGTTACTGGGTGTCAGTGTGTGTCTGTGTTCCTGGGTATCAGTGTATGTCTTTGTGACTTGGTGTCAGTATATGTCTTTGTTACTGCATGTCAGTGTGTCTCTTTGTGACTTGGTGTCAGTGTATGTCTTTGTTACTTGGTGGAAGTGTGTGTCTGTGATACTGGGTATCAGTGTATGTCTTTGTGACTTGGTATCAGTGTATGTCTTTGTTACTTGGAGTAAGTGTATGACTTTGTTACTTGGTGTCAGTTTATTTCTTTGTTACTTGGTGTCAGTGCATGTGCTTGTGACTTGTTGTCAGTGGATGTCTTTGTTCCTGGGTGTCAGTGTATGTCTTTGTTACTTGGTGTATGTGTATGTCTGTGTTACTTGGTGTAAGTGTATGTCTTTGTGACTTGGTGTCAGTGTATGTCTTTGTTACTGGGTATCAGTGCATGTCAAAATACTTGGTGTCAATGTATGTCTTTGTTACTTTGTGTCAGAGTGTGTATTTAACTGGGTGTCAGTGTGTGTCTGTGTTACTGGGTAACAGTGTATGTCTTTGTTACTTCGTGTCAGTGTATGTGTTTGTGACTTGGTGTCAGTGCATGTCTTTGTTACTGGGTGTCAGTTTATGTCTTTTTTACTTGGTGTAAGTGTGTGTCTGTGTTACTGGGTATCAGTGTGTGTCTTTGTGACTTGGTGTCAGTGTATGTCTTTGTTACATGGTGTAAGTGTGTGTCTTTGTTACATGGTGTAATTGTATGTCTTTGTTACTTGGTGTCAGTGTATGTCTTTGTTACTTGGTGTCAGTGTGTGTCTGTGTTACTGGGTATCAGTGTATGTCTTTGTGACTTGGTATCAGTGTATGTCTTTGTTACTGGGTGTCATTGTGTGTCTGCGTTATTGGGTATCAGTGTATGTCTTTGTGACTTGGTATCAGTGTCTGTCTTTGTTACTGGGTGTCAGTGTGTGTCTGTGTTCCTGGGTATCAGTGTATGTCTTTGTGACTTGGTGTCAGCGTATGTCTTTGTTACTGGGTATCAGTGTGTCTCTTTGTGAATTGGTGTCAGTGTATGTCATTGTTACTTGGTGGAAGTGTGTGTCTGTGATACTGGGTATCAGTGTATGTCTTTGTGACTTGGTATCAGTGTATGTCTTTGTTACTGGGTGTCAGTGTGTGTCTGTGTTCCTGGGTATCAGTGTATGTCTTTGTGACTTGGTGTCAGTGTATGTCTTTGTTACTTTGTGTAAGTGTGTGTCTGTGATACTGGGTATCAGTGTATGTCTTTGTTACTTGGTGTCAGTTTATGTCTTTGTTACTTGGTGTAAGTGTATGACTTTGTTACTGGGTGTCAGTGTGTATCTGTGTTCCTGGGTATCAGTGTATGTCTTTGTGACTTGGTATCAGTGTCTGTCTTTGTTACTGGGTGTCAGTGTGTGTCTGTGTTCCTGGGTATCAGTGTATGTCTTTGTGACTTGGTGTCAGTGTATGTCTTTGTTACTGGGTGTCAGTGTGTCTCTTTGTGACTTGGTGTCAGTGTATGTCTTTGTTACTTGGTGGAAGTGTGTGTCTGTGATACTGGGTATCAGTGTATGTCTTTGTGACTTGGTATCAGTGTCTGTCTTTGTTACTGGGAGTCAGTGTGTGTCTGTGTTCCTGGGTATCAGTGTATGTCTTGGTGACTTGGTGTCAGTGTATGTCTTTGTTACTTTGTGTAAGTGTGTGTCTGTGATACTGGGTATCAGTGTATGTCTTTGTTACTTGGTGTCAGTTCATGTCTTTGTTACTTGATGTCAGTGCATGTGCTTGTGACTTGTTGTCAGTGGATGTCTTTGTTACTGGGTGTCAGTGTATGTCTTTGTTACTTGGTGTAAGTGTATGTCTTTGTGACTTGGTGTCAGTGTATGTCTTTGTTACTGGGTATCAGTGCATGTCAAAGTACTTGGTGTTAGTGTATGTCTTTGTTACTTGATGTCAGTGTGTTTCTGTGCATCAGTGCATGTCTTTGTTACTGGGTGTCAGTGACACTAGGTGTCAGTATTTAGTTTAGTTTAGAGATACAGCACTGAAACAGGCCCTCCGGCCCAACGAGTCTGTGCCGACCATCAACCAAACATTTATACTAATCCTACACGAATCCCATATTCCAATAACATCCCCACCGACACCTATATATTTCCCTACCACCTACCTATACTAGGGGCAATTTATAATGGCCTATTAACCTACCAACCTGCAAGTCTTTGGGATGTGGGAGGAAACCGGAGCACCCGGAGGCAACCCACGCAGACATAGGGAGAACTTGCAAACTCCGCACAGGCAGTACCCAGAATCGAACCCGGGTCGCTGGAGCTGTGAGGCTGCAGTGCTAACCACTGCGCCACTGTGCTGCCCAGTGTGTATCTGTGTTACTGGGTGTCAGTGTATGTCTTTGTTACTTGGTGTCAGTGTGTGTCTATGTTACTGGGTGTCAGTGTGGTCGTTTGTCTTACTGGGTGTCAGTGTGTGTCTGTGTTACTTGGTGTAAGTGTGAGTCTTTGTTACTTGGTGTCCGTGTGTGTCTGTGTTACTGGGTGTCAGTGCATGCCTTTGATACTGGGTGTAACTGTGTGTCTTTGTTACTTGGTGTCCGTGTTTGTCTGTGTTACTGGGTATCAGTGTGTGTCTTTGTTACTTGGTGTCAGTGTGTGTCTGTGTTACTGGGTGTCAGTGTATGTCTTTGTTACTTGGTGTCAGTGTGTGTCTGTGTTAATGGGTGTCAGTGTGGTCGTTTGTCTTACTGGGTGTCAGTGTGTGTCTGTGTTACTTGGTGTAAGTGTGAGTCTTTGTTACTTGGTGTCCGTGTGTGTCTGTGTTACTGGGTGTCAGTGCATGTCTTTGATACTGGGTGTAACTGTGTGTCTTTGTTACTTGGTGTCCGTGTTTGTCTGTGTTACTGGGTGTAAGTGTATGTCTTTGTGACTTGGTGTCAGTGTATGTCTTTGTTACTGGGTATCAGTGCATGTCAAAATACTTGGTGTCAATGTATGTCTTTGTTACTTGGTGTCAGTGTATGTCTTTGTTACTGGGTGTCAGTGTATGTCTTTGTTACTTGGTGTAAGTGTGTGTCTGTGTTACTGGGTATCAGTGTATGTCTTTGTTACTTCGTGTCAGTGTATGTGTTTGTGACTTGGTGTCAGTGTATGTCTTTGTTACTGGGTGTCAGTGTATGTCTTTGTTACTTGGTGTAAGTGTGTGTCTGTGTTACTGGGTATCAGTGTGTGTCTTTGTGACTTGGTGTCAGTGTATGTCTTTGTTACTTGGTGTAAGTGTGTGTCTTTGTTACATGGTGTAATTGTATGTCTTTGTTACTTGGTGTCAGTGTATGTCTTTGTTACTTGGTGTCAGTGTGTGTCTGTGTTACTGGGTATCAGTGTATGTCTTTGTGACTTGGTATCAGTGTATGTCTTTGTTACTGGGTGTCATTGTGTTTCTGCGTTACTGGGTATCAGTGTATGTCTTTGTGACTTGGTATCAGTGTCTGTCTTTGTTACTGGGTGTCAGTGTGTGTCTGTGTTCCTGGGTATCAGTGTATGTCTTTGTGACTTGGTGTCAGTGTATGTCTTTGTTACTGGGTGTCAGTGTGTCTCTTTGTGACTTGGTGTCAGTGTATGCCTTTGTTACTTGGTGGAAGTGTGTGTCTGTGATACTGGGTATCAGTGTATGTCTTTGTGACTTGGTATCAGTGTATGTCTTTGTTACTGGGTGTCAGTGTGTGTCTGTATTCCTGGATGTCAGTGCATGTCTTTGTGACTTGGTGTCAGTGTATGTCTTTGTTACTTGGTGTAAGTGTGTGTCTGTGATACTGGGTGTCAGTGTATGTCATTGTTACTTGGTGTAGGTGTGTGTCTGTGATACTGGGTATCAGTGTATGACTTTGTTACTTGGTGTCAGTTTATGTCTTTGTTACTTGGTGTCAGTGCATGTGCTTGTGACTTGTTGTCAGTGGATGTCTTTGTGACTGGGTGTCAGTGTATGTCTTTGTTACTTGGTGTAAGTGTATGTCTGTGTTACTTGGTGTAAGTGTATGTCTTTCTGAATTGGTGTCAGTGTATGTCTTTGTTACTGGGTATCAGTGCATGTCAAAATACTTGGTGTCAATGTATGTCTTTGTTACTTGGTGTCAGTGTGTGTATCTAACTGGGTGTCAGTGTGTGTCTGTGTTACTGGGTATCAGTGTATGTCTTTGTTACTTGGTGTCAGTGTGTGCATCTAACTGGGTGTCAGTGTGTGTCTGTGTTACTGGGTATCTGTGTATGTCTTTGTTACTTCGTGTCAGTGTATGTGTTTGTGACTTGGTGTCAGTGTATGTCTTTGTTACTGGGTGTCAGTGTATGTCTTTGTTACTTGGTGTAAGTGTGTGTCTGTTTTACTGGGTATCAGTGTGTGTCTTTGTGACTTGGTGTCAGTGTATGTCTTTGTTACTTGGTGTAAGTGTGTGTCTTTGTTACATGGTGTAATTGTATGTCTTTGTTACTTGGTGTCAGTGTATGTCTTTGTTACTTGGTGTCAGTGTGTCTCTTTGTGACTTGGTGTCAGTGTATGTCTTTGTTACTTGGTGGAAGTGTGTGTCTGTGATACTGGGTATCAGTGTATGTCTTTGTGACTTGGTATCAGTGTATGTCTTTGTTACTGGGTGTCAGTGCGTGTCTGTGTTCCTGGGTATCAGTGTATGTCTTTGTTACTTGGTGTCAGTTTATGTCTTTGTTACTTGGTGTCAGTGTATGTCTTTGTTACTTGGTGTCAGTTTATGTCTTTGTTACTTGGTGTCAGTGCATGTGCTTGTGACTTGTTGTCAGTGGATGTCTTTGTTATTGGGTATCAGTGCATGTCAAAATACTTGGTGTCAATGGATGTCTTTGTTACTTGGTGTCAGTGTGTGTATCTAACTGGGTGTCAGTGTGTGTCTGTGTTACTGGGTATCAGTGTATGTCTTTGTTACTTCGTGTCAGTGTATGTGTTTGTGACTTGGTGTCAGTGTATGTCTTTGTTACTGGCTGTCAGTGTATGTCTTTGTTACTTGGTGTAAGTGTGTGTCTGTGTTACTGGGTATCAGTGTGTGTCTTTGTGACTTGGTGTCAGTGTATGTCTTTGTTACTTGGTGTAAGTGTGTGTCTTTGTTACATGGTGTAATTGTATGTCTGTGTTACTTGGTGTAAGTGTATGACTTTGTTACTTGATGTTAGTTTATTTCTTTGTTACTTGGTGTCAGTGCATGTGCTTGTGACTTGTTGTCAGTGGATGTCTTTGTTACTGGGTGTCAGTGTATGTCTTTGTTACTTGGTGTAAGTGTATGTCTGTGTTACTTGGTGTAAGTGTATGTCTTTGTGACTTGGTGTCAGTGTATGTCTTTGTTACTGGGTATCAGTGCATGTCAAAATACTTGGTGTCAATGTATGTCTTTGTTACTTTGTGTCAGTGTGTGTATCTAACTGGGTGTCAGTGTGTGTCTGTGTTACTGGGTATCAGTGTATGTCTTTGTTACTTCGTGTCAGTGTATGTGTTTGTGACTTGGTGTCAGTGCATGTCTTTGTTACTGGGTGTCAGTGTATGTCTTTGTTACTTGGTGTAAGTGTGTGTCTGTGTTACATGGTGTAATTGTATGTCTTTGTTACTTGGTGTCAGTGTATGTCTTTGTTACTTGGTGTCAGTGTGTGTCTGTGTTACTGGGTATCAGTGTATGTCTTTGTGACTTGGTATCAGTGTCTGTCTTTGTTACTGGGTGTCAGTGTGTGTCTGTGTTCCTGGGTATCAGTGTATGTCTTTGTGACTTGGTGTCAGTGTATGTCTTTGTTACTGGGTGTCAGTGTGTCTCTTTGTGACTTGGTGTCAGTGTATGTCTTTGTTACTAGGTGTAAGTGTGTGTCTGTGTTACTGGGTATCAGTGTGTGTCTTTGTGACTTGGTGTCAGTGTATGTCTTTGTTACTTGGTGTAAGTGTGTGTCTTTGTTACATGGTGTAATTGTATGTCTTTGTTACTTGGTATCAGTGTATGTCTTTGTTACTTGGTGTCAGTGTGTGTCTGTGTTACTGGGTATCAGTGTATGTCTTTGTGACTTGGTATCAGTGTATGTCTTTGTTACTGGGTGTCATTGTGTGTCTGCGTTATTGGGTATCAGTGTATGTCTTTGTGACTTGTTGTCAGTGGATGTCTTTGTTACTGGGTGTCAGTGTATGTCTTTGTTACTTGGTGTAAGTGTATGTCTTTGTGACTTGGTGTCAGTGTCTGTCTTTGTTACTGGGTGTCAGTGTGTGTCTGTGTTCCTGGGTATCAGTGTATGTCTTTGTGACTTGGTGTCAGTGTATGTCTTTGTTACTGTGTATCAGTGTATGTCTTTGTGACTTGGTATCAGTGTATGTCTTTGTTACTGGGTGTCAGTGTGTGTCTGTGTTCCTGGGTATCAGTGTATGTCTTTGTGACTTGGTGTCAGTGTATGTCTCTGTTACTGGGTGTCAGTGTGTCTCTTTGTGACTTGGTGTCAGTGTATGTCTTTGTTACTTGGTGGAAGTGTGTGTCTGTGTTCCTGGGTATCAGTGTATGTCTTTGTGACTTGGTATCAGTGTCTGTCTTTGTTACTGGGTGTCAGTGTGTGTCTGTGTTCCTGGGTATCAGTGTATGTCTTTGTGACTTGGTGTCAGTGTATGTCTTTGTTACTGGGTGTCAGTGTGTCTCTTTGTGACTTGGTGTCAGTGTATGTCTTTGTTACTTGGTGTAAGTGTGTGTCTGTGTTACTGGGTATCAGTGTGTGTCTTTGTGACTTGGTGTCAGTGTATGTCTTTGTTACTAGGTGTAAGTGTGTGTCTGTGATACTGGGTATCAGTGTATGTCTTTGTTACTGGGTGTCAGTGTGTGTCTGTGTTCCTGGGTATCAGTGCATGTCTTTGTGACTTGGTGTCAGTGTATGTCTTTGTTACTTGGTGTAAGTGTGTGTCTGTGATACCGGGTGTCAGTGTATGTCTTTGTTACTTGGCGTAAGTGTGTGTCTTTGTGACTTGGTGTCAGTGTATGTCTTTGTTACTTGGTGTAAGTGTGTGTCTTTGTTACATGGTGTAATTGTATGTCTTTGTTACTTGGTGTCAGTGTATGTCTTTGTTACTGGGTGTCAGTGTGTGTCTGTGTTCCTGGGTATCAGTGTATGTCTTTGTGACTTGGTGTCAGTGTATGTCTTTGTTACTGGGTGTCAGTGTGTCTCTTTGTGACTTGGTGTCAGTGTATGTCTTTGTTACTTGGTGGAAGTGTGTGTCTGTGATACTGTGTATCAGTGTATGTCTTTGTGACTTGGTATCAGTGTATGTCTTTGTTACTGGGTGTCAGTGTGTGTCTGTGTTCCTGGGTATCAGTGTATGTCTTTGTGACTTGGTGTCAGTGTATGTCTTTGTTACTTTGTGTAAGTGTGTGTCTGTGATACTGGGTATCAGTGTATGTCTTTGTTACTTGGTGTCAGTGCATGTGCTTGTGACTTGATGTCACTGCATGTGCTTGTGACTGGGTGTCAGTGTATGTCTTTGTTACTGGGTGTAAGAGTATGTCTGTGTTACTTGGTGTAAGTGTATGTCTTTGTGACTTGGTGTCCGTGTGTGTCTGTGTTACTGGGTGTCAGTGTGAGTCTTTGTTACTTTGTGTAAGTGTGTGTCTGTGATACTGGGTATCAGTGTATGTCTTTGTTACTTGGTGTCAGTTCATGTCTTTGTTACTTGATGTCAGTGCATGTGCTTGTGACTTGTTGTCAGTGGATGTCTTTGTTACTGGGTGTCAGTGTATGTCTTTGTTACTTGGTGTAAGTGTATGTCTTTGTGACTTGGTGTCAGTGTATGTCTTTGTTACTGGGTGTCAGTGTGGTCGTTTGTCTTACTGGGTGTCAGTGTGTGTCTGTGTTACTTGGTGTAAGTGTGAGTCTTTGTTACTTGGTGTCCGTGTGTGTCTGTGTTACTGGGTGTCAGAGCATGTCTTTGATACTGGGTGTAACTGTGTGTCTTTGTTACTTGGTGTCCGTGTTTGTCTGTGTTACTGGGTATCAGTGTGTGTCTTTGTTACTTGGTGTCAGTGCGTGTCTGTGTTACTGGGTGTCAGTGTATGTCTTTGTTACTTGGTGTCAGTGTGTGTCTGTGTTACTGGGTGTCAGTGTGGTCGTTTGTCTTACTGGGTGTCATTGTGTGTCTGTGTTACTTGGTGTAAGTGTGAGTCTTTGTTACTTGGTGTCCGTGTGTGTCTGTGTTACTGGGTGTCAGTGCATGTCTTTGATACTGGGTGTAACTGTGTGTCTTTGTTACTTGGTGTCCGTGTTTGTCTGTGTTACTGGGTGTCAGTGTGTGTCTTTGTTACTTGGTGTCAGTGTGTGTCTGTGTTACTGGGTGTCAGTGTATGTCTTTGTTACTTGGTGTCAGTGTTACTGGGTGTCAGTGTGGTCGTTTGTCTTACTGGGTGTAAGTGTATGTCTTTGTGACTTGGTGTCAGTGTATGTCTTTGTTACTGGGTATCAGTGCATGTCAAAATACTTGGTGTTAGTGTATGTCTTTGTTACTTGGTGTCAGTGTGTTTCTGTGCATCAGTGTTTGTCTTTGTTACTGGGTGTCAGTGTGTGTCTGTGACACTAGGTGTCAGTATTTAGTTTAGTTGAGAGATACAGCACTGAAACAGGCCCTCTGGCCCACCGAGTCTGTGCCGAACATCAACCAAACATTTATACTAATCCTACACGAATCCCATATTCCAATAACATCCCCACCGGCCCCTATATATTTCCCTACCACCTACCTATACTAGGGGCAATTTATAATGGCCAATTAACCTACCAACCTGCAAGTCTTTGGGATGTGGGAGGAAACCGGAGCACCCGGAGGAAACCCACGCAGACACAGGGAGAACTTGCAAACTCCGCACAGTCAGTACCCAGAATCGAACCCGGGTCGCTGGAGCTGTGAGGCTGCAGTGCTAACCACTGCGCCACTGTGCTGCCCAGTGTGTATCTGTGTTACTGGGTGTCAGTGTCGTCGTTTGTCTTACTGGGTGTCAGTGTGTGTCTGTGTTACTTGGTGTAAGTGTGAGTCTTTGTTACTTGGTGTCCGTGTGTGTCTGTGTTACTGGGTGTCAGTGCATGTCTTTGATACTGGGTGTAACTGTGTGTCTTTGTTACTTGGTGTCCGTGTTTGTCTGTGTTACTGGGTGTCAGTGTATGTCTTTGTTACTTGGTGTAAGTGTATGTCTGTGTTACTTTGTGTAAGTGTATGTCTTTGTGACCTGGTGTCAGTGTATGTCTTTGTTACTGGGTATCAGTGCACGTCAAAATACTTGGTGTCAATGTATGTCTTTGTTACTTGGTGTCAGTGTGTGTATCTAACTGGGTGTCAGTGTGTGTCTTTGTTACTGGGTATCAGTGTATGTCTTTGTTACTTCGTGTCAGTGTATGTGTTTGTGACTTGGTGTCAGTGTGTGTCTTTGTGACTTGGTGTCAGTGTATGTCTTTGTTACTTGGTGTAAGTGTGCGTCTTTGTTACATGGTGTAATTGTATGTCTTTGTTACTTGGTGTCAGTGTATGTCTTTGTTACTTGGTGTCAGTGTGTGTCTGTGTTACTGGGTATCAGTGTATGTCTTTGTGACTTGGTATCAGTGTATGTCTTTGTTACTGGGTGTCATTGTGTGTCTGCGTTACTGGGTATCAGTGTATGTCTTTGTGACTTGGTATCAGTGTCTGTCTTTGTTACTGGGTGTCAGTGTGTGTCTGTGTTCCTGGGTATCAGTGTATGTCTTTGTGACTTGGTGTCAGTATATGTCTTTGTTACTGGGTGTCAGTGTGTCTCTTTGTGACTTGGTGTCAGTGTATGTCTTTGTTACTTGGTGGAAGTGTGTGTCTGTGATACTGGGTATCAGTGTATGTCTTTGTGACTTGGTATCAGTGTATGTCTTTGTTACTGGGTGTCAGTGTGTGTATGTGTTCCTGGGTATCAGTGCATGTCTTTGTGACTTGGTGTCAGTGTATGTCTTTGTTACTTGGTGTAAGTGTGTGTCTGTGATACTGGGTGTCAGTGTATGTCTTTGTTACTTGGTGTAAGTGTGTGTCTGTGATACTGGGTATCAGTGTATGTCTTTGTTATTTGGTATCAGTTTATGTCTTTGTTACTTGGTGTAAGTGTATGACTTTGTTACTTGGTGTCAGTTTATTTCTTTGTTACTTGGTGTCAGTGCATGTGCTTGTGACTTGTTGTCAGTGGATGTCTTTGTTACTGGGTGTCAGTGTATGTCTTTGTTACTTGGTGGAAGTGTATGTCTGTGTTACTTGGTGTAAGTGTATGTCTTTGTGACTTGGTGTCAGTGTATGTCTTTGTTACTGGGTATCAGTGCATGTCAAAATACTTGGTGTCAATGTATGTCTTTGTTACTTTGTGTCAGTGTGTGTATCTAACTGGGTGTCAGTGTGTGTCTGTGTTACTGGGTATCAGTGTATGTCTTTGTTACTTCGTGTCAGTGTATGTGTTTGTGACTTGGTGTCAGTACATGTCTTTGTTACTGGGTGTCAGTGTATGTCTTTGTTACTTGGTGTAAGTGTGTGTCTGTGTTACATGGTGTAATTGTATGTCTTTGTTACTTGGTGTCAGTGTATGTCTTTGTTACTTGGTGTAAGTGTGTGTCTGTGTTACATGGTGTAATTGTATGTCTTTGTTACTGGGTATCAGTGTATGTCTTTGTGACTTGGTATCAGTGTATGTCTTTGTTACTGGGTGTCAGTGTGTGTCTGCGTTACTGGGTATCAGTGTATGTCTTTGTGACTTGGTATCAGTGTCTGTCTTTGTTACTGGGTGTCAGTGTGTGTCTGTGTTCCTGGGTATCAGTGTATGTCTTTGTGACTTGGTGTCAGTGTATGTCTTTGTTACTGGGTGTCAGTGTGTCTCTTTGTGACTTGGTGTCAGTGTATGTCTCTGTTACTGGGTGTCAGTGTGTCTCTTTGTGACTTGTTGGAGGTGTGTGTCTGAGTTCCTGGGTATCAGTGTATGTCTTTGTGACTTGGTATCAGTGTCTGTCTTTGTTACTGGGTGTCAGTGTGTGTCTGTGTTCCTGGGTATCAGTGTATGTCTTTGTGACTTGGTGTCAGTGTATGTCTTTGTTACTGGGTGTCAGTGTGTCTCTTTGTGACTTGGTGTCAGTGTATGTCTTTGTTACTAGGTGTAAGTGTGTGTCTGTGTTACTGGGTATCAGTGTGTGTCTTTGTGACTTTTTGTCAGTGTATGTCTTTGTTACTTGGTGTAAGTGTGTGTCTTTGTTACATGGTGTAATTGTATGTCTTTGTTACTTGGTGTCAGTGTATGTCTTTGTTACTTGGTGTCAGTGTGTGTCTGTGTTACTGGGTATCAGTGTATGTCTTTGTGACTTGGTATCAGTGTATGTCTTTGTTACTGGGTGTCATTGTGTGTCTGCGTTATTGGGTATCAGTGTATGTCTTTGTGACTTGGTATCAGTGTCTGTCTTTGTTACTGGGTGTCAGTGTGTGTCTGTGTTCCTGGGTATCAGTGTATGTCTTTGTGACTTGGTGTCAGTGTATGTCTTTGTTACTGGGTGTCAGTGTATCTCTTTGTGACTTGGTGTCAGTGTATGTCTTTGTTACTTGGTGGAAGTGTGTGTCTGTGATACTGGGTATCAGTGTATGTCTTTGTGACTTGGTATCAGTGTATTTCTTTGTTACTGGGTGTCAGTGTGTGTCTGTGTTCCTGGGTATCAGTGTATGTCTTTGTGACTTGGTGTCAGTGTATGTCTCTGTTACTGGGTGTCAGTGTGTCAATTTGTGACTTGGTGTCAGTGTATGTCTTTGTTACTTGGTGGAAGTGTGTGTCTGTGTTCCTGGGTATCAGTGTATGTCTTTGTGACTTGGTATCAGTGTCTGTCTTTGTTACTGGGTGTCAGTGTGTGTCTGTGTTCCTGGGTATCAGTGTATGTCTTTGTGACTTGGTGTCAGTGTATGTCTTTGTTACTGGGTGTCAGTGTGTCTCTTTGTGACTTGGTGTCAGTGTATGTCTTTGTTACTTGGTGTAAGTGTGTGTCTGTGTTACTGGGTATCAGTGTGTGTCTGTGTTACTTGGTGTAAGTGTGAGTCTTTGTTACTTGGTGTCCGTGTGTGTCTGTGTTACTGGGTGTCAGTGCATGTCTTTGATACTGGGTGTAACTGTGTGTCTTTGTTACTTGGTGTCCGTGTTTGTCTGTGTTACTGGGTGTCAGTGTATGTCTTTGTTACTTGGTGTAAGTGTATGTCTGTGTTACTTTGTGTAAGTGTATGTCTTTGTGACCTGGTGTCAGTGTATGTCTTTGTTACTGGGTATCAGTGCACGTCAAAATACTTGGTGTCAATGTATGTCTTTGTTACTTGGTGTCAGTGTGTGTATCTAACTCGGTGTCAGTGTGTGTCTGTGTTACTGGGTATCAGTGTATATCTTTGTTACTTCGTGTCAGTGTATATGTTTGTGACTTGGTGTCAGTGTGTGTCTTTGTGACTTGGTGTCAGTGTATGTCTTTGTTACTTGGTGTAAGTGTGTGTCTTTGTTACATGGTGTAATTGTATGTCTTTGTTACTTGGTGTCAGTGTATGTCTTTGTTACTTGGTGTCAGTGTGTGTCTGTGTTACTGGGTATCAGTGTATGTCTTTGTGACTTGGTATCAGTGTATGTCTTTGTTACTGGGTGTCATTGTGTGTCTGCGTTACTGGGTATCAGTGTATGTCTTTGTGACTTGGTATCAGTGTCTGTCTTTGTTACTGGGTGTCAGTGTGTGTCTGTGTTCCTGGGTATCAGTGTATGTCTTTGTGACTTGGTGTCAGTATATGTCTTTGTTACTGGGTGTCAGTGTGTCTCTTTGTGACTTGGTGTCAGTGTATGTCTTTGTTACTTGGTGGAAGTGTGTCTCTGTGATACTGGGTATCAGTGTATGTCTTTGTGACTTGGTATCAGTGTATGTCTTTGTTACTGGGTGTAAGTGTGTGTCTGTGATACTGGGTGTCAGTGTATGTCTTTGTTACTTGGTGTAAGTGTGTGTCTGTGATACTGGGTATCAGTGTATGTCTTTGTTATTTGGTATCAGTTTATGTCTTTGTTACTTGGTGTTAGTGTATGACTTTGTTACTTGGTGTCAGTTTATTTCTTTGTTACTTGGTGTCAGTGCATGTGCTTGTGACTTGTTGTCAGTGGATGTCTTTGTTACTGGGTGTCAGTGTATGTCTTTGTTACTTGGTGGAAGTGTATGTCTGTGTTACCTGGTGTAAGTGTATGTCTTTGTGACTTGGTGTCAGTGTATGTCTTTGTTACTGGGTATCAGTGCATGTCAAAATACTTGGTGTCAATGTATGTCTTTGTTACTTTGTGTCAGTGTGTGTATCTAACTGGGTGTCAGTGTGTGTCTGTGTTACTGGGTATCAGTGTATGTCTTTGTTACTTCGTGTCAGTGTATGTGTTTGTGACTTGGTGTCAGTACATGTCTTTGTTACTGGGTGTCAGTGTATGTCTTTGTTACTTGGTGTAAGTGTGTGTCTGTGTTACATGGTGTAATTGTATGTCTTTGTTACTTGGTGTCAGTGTATGTCTTTGTTACTTGGTGTCAGTGTGTGTCTGCGTTACTGGGTATCAGTGTATGTCTTTGTGACTTGGTATCAGTGTCTGTCTTTGTTACTGGGTGTCAGTGTGTGTCTGTGTTCCTGGGTATCAGTGTATGTCTTTGTGACTTGGTGTCAGTGTATGTCTTTGTTACTGGGTGTCAGTGTGTCTCTTTGTGACTTGGTGTCAGTGTATGTCTCTGTTACTGGGTGTCAGTGTGTCTCTTTGTGACTTGTTGGAGGTTTGTGTCTGTGTTCCTGGGTATCAGTGTATGTCTTTGTGACTTGGTATCAGTGTCTGTCTTTGTTACTGGGTGTCAGTGTGTGTCTGTGTTCCTGGGTATCAGTGTATGTCTTTGTGACTTGGTGTCAGTGTATGTCTTTGTTACTGGGTGTCAGTGTGTCTCTTTGTGACTTGGTGTCAGTGTATGTCTTTGTTACTAGGTGTAAGTGTGTGTCTGTGTTACTGGGTATCAGTGTGTGTCTTTGTGACTTGGTGTCAGTGTATGTCTTTGTTACTTGGTGTAAGTGTGTGTCTTTGTTACATGGTGTAATTGTATGTCTTTGTTACTTGGTGTCAGTGTATGTCTTTGTTACTTGGTGTCAGTGTGTGTCTGTGTTACTGGGTATCAGTGTATGTCTTTGTGACTTGGTATCAGTGTATGTCTTTGTTACTGGGTGTCATTGTGTGTCTGCGTTATTGGGTATCAGTGTATGTCTTTGTGACTTGGTATCAGTGTCTGTCTTTGTTACTGGGTGTCAGTGTGTGTCTGTGTTCCTGGGTATCAGTGTATGTCTTTGTGACTTGGTGTCAGTGTATGTCTTTGTTACTGGGTGTCAGTGTATCTCTTTGTGACTTGGTGTCAGTGTATGTCTTTGTTACTTGGTGGAAGTGTGTGTCTGTGATACTGGGTATCAGTGTATGTCTTTGTGACTTGGTATCAGTGTATGTCTTTGTTACTGGGTGTCAGTGTGTGTCTGTGTTCCTGGGTATCAGTGTATGTCTTTGTGACTTGGTGTCAGTGTATGTCTCTGTTACTGGGTGTCAGTGTGTCTCTTTGTGACTTGGTGTCAGTGTATGTCTTTGTTACTTGGTGGAAGTGTGTGTCTGTGTTCCTGGGTATCAGTGTATGTCTTTGTGACTTGGTATCAGTGTCTGTCTTTGTTACTGGGTGTCAGTGTGTGTCTGTGTTCCTGGGTATCAGTGTATGTCTTTGTGACTTGGTGTCAGTGTATGTCTTTGTTACTGGGTGTCAGTGTGTCTCTTTGTGACTTGGTGTCAGTGTATGTCTTTGTTACTTGGTGTAAGTGTGTGTCTGTGTTACTGGGTATCAGTGTGTGTCTTTGTGACTTGGTGTCAGTGTATGTATTTGTTACTTGGTGTAAGTGTGTGTCTTTGTTACATGGTGTAATTGTATGTCTTTGTTACATGATGTAATTGTATGTCTTTGTTACTTGGTGTGTGTGTGTCTGTGTTACTGGGTATCAGTGTATGTCTTTGTGACTTGGTATCAGTGTATGTCTTTGTTACTGGGTGTCATTGAGTGTCTGCGTTACTGGGTATCAGTGTATGTCTTTGTGACTTGCTATCAGTGTCTGTCTTTGTTACTGGGTGTCAGTGTGTGTCTGTGTTCCTGGGTGTCAGTGTGTCTCTTTGTGACTTGGTGTCAGTGTATGTCTTTGTTACTTGGTGGAAGTGTGTGTCTGTGATACTGGGTATCAGTGTATGTCTTTGTGACTTGGTATCAGTGTATGTCTTTGTTACTGGGTGTCAGTGTGTGTCTGTGTTCCTGGGTATCAGTGCATGTCTTTGTGACTTGGTGTCAGTGTATGTCTTTGTTACTTGGTGTAAGTGTGTGTCTGTGATACCGGGTGTCAGTGTATGTCTTTGTTACTTGGCGTAAGTGTGTGTCTTTGTGACTTGGTGTCAGTGTATGTCTTTGTTACTTGGTGTAAGTGTGTGTCTTTGTTACATGGTGTAATTGTATGTCTTTGTTACTTGGTGTCAGTGTATGTCTTTGTTACTGGGTGTCAGTGTGTGTCTGTGTTCCTGGGTATCAGTGTATGTCTTTGTGACTTGGTGTCAGTGTATGTCTTTGTTACTGGGTGTCAGTGTGTCTCTTTGTGACTTGGTGTCAGTGTATGTCTTTGTTACTTGGTGGAAGTGTGTCTCTGTGATACTGGGTATCAGTGTATGTCTTTGTGACTTGGTATCAGTGTATGTCTTTGTTACTGGGTGTAAGTGTGTGTCTGTGATACTGGGTGTCAGTGTATGTCTTTGTTACTTGGTGTAAGTGTGTGTCTGTGATACTGGGTATCAGTGTATGTCTTTGTTATTTGGTATCAGTTTATGTCTTTGTTACTTGGTGTTAGTGTATGACTTTGTTACTTGGTGTCAGTTTATTTCTTTGTTACTTGGTGTCAGTGCATGTGCTTGTGACTTGTTGTCAGTGGATGTCTTTGTTACTGGGTGTCAGTGTATGTCTTTGTTACTTGGTGGAAGTGTATGTCTGTGTTACCTGGTGTAAGTGTATGTCTTTGTGACTTGGTGTCAGTGTATGTCTTTGTTACTGGGTATCAGTGCATGTCAAAATACTTGGTGTCAATGTATGTCTTTGTTACTTTGTGTCAGTGTGTGTATCTAACTGGGTGTCAGTGTGTGTCTGTGTTACTGGGTATCAGTGTATGTCTTTGTTACTTCGTGTCAGTGTATGTGTTTGTGACTTGGTGTCAGTACATGTCTTTGTTACTGGGTGTCAGTGTATGTCTTTGTTACTTGGTGTAAGTGTGTGTCTGTGTTACATGGTGTAATTGTATGTCTTTGTTACTTGGTGTCAGTGTATGTCTTTGTTACTTGGTGTCAGTGTGTGTCTGCGTTACTGGGTATCAGTGTATGTCTTTGTGACTTGGTATCAGTGTCTGTCTTTGTTACTGGGTGTCAGTGTGTGTCTGTGTTCCTGGGTATCAGTGTATGTCTTTGTGACTTGGTGTCAGTGTATGTCTTTGTTACTGGGTGTCAGTGTGTCTCTTTGTGACTTGGTGTCAGTGTATGTCTCTGTTACTGGGTGTCAGTGTGTCTCTTTGTGACTTGTTGGAGGTTTGTGTCTGTGTTCCTGGGTATCAGTGTATGTCTTTGTGACTTGGTATCAGTGTCTGTCTTTGTTACTGGGTGTCAGTGTGTGTCTGTGTTCCTGGGTATCAGTGTATGTCTTTGTGACTTGGTGTCAGTGTATGTCTTTGTTACTGGGTGTCAGTGTGTCTCTTTGTGACTTGGTGTCAGTGTATGTCTTTGTTACTAGGTGTAAGTGTGTGTCTGTGTTACTGGGTATCAGTGTGTGTCTTTGTGACTTGGTGTCAGTGTATGTCTTTGTTACTTGGTGTAAGTGTGTGTCTTTGTTACATGGTGTAATTGTATGTCTTTGTTACTTGGTGTCAGTGTATGTCTTTGTTACTTGGTGTCAGTGTGTGTCTGTGTTACTGGGTATCAGTGTATGTCTTTGTGACTTGGTATCAGTGTATGTCTTTGTTACTGGGTGTCATTGTGTGTCTGCGTTATTGGGTATCAGTGTATGTCTTTGTGACTTGGTATCAGTGTCTGTCTTTGTTACTGGGTGTCAGTGTGTGTCTGTGTTCCTGGGTATCAGTGTATGTCTTTGTGACTTGGTGTCAGTGTATGTCTTTGTTACTGGGTGTCAGTGTATCTCTTTGTGACTTGGTGTCAGTGTATGTCTTTGTTACTTGGTGGAAGTGTGTGTCTGTGATACTGGGTATCAGTGTATGTCTTTGTGACTTGGTATCAGTGTATGTCTTTGTTACTGGGTGTCAGTGTGTGTCTGTGTTCCTGGGTATCAGTGTATGTCTTTGTGACTTGGTGTCAGTGTATGTCTCTGTTACTGGGTGTCAGTGTGTCTCTTTGTGACTTGGTGTCAGTGTATGTCTTTGTTACTTGGTGGAAGTGTGTGTCTGTGTTCCTGGGTATCAGTGTATGTCTTTGTGACTTGGTATCAGTGTCTGTCTTTGTTACTGGGTGTCAGTGTGTGTCTGTGTTCCTGGGTATCAGTGTATGTCTTTGTGACTTGGTGTCAGTGTATGTCTTTGTTACTGGGTGTCAGTGTGTCTCTTTGTGACTTGGTGTCAGTGTATGTCTTTGTTACTTGGTGTAAGTGTGTGTCTGTGTTACTGGGTATCAGTGTGTGTCTTTGTGACTTGGTGTCAGTGTATGTATTTGTTACTTGGTGTAAGTGTGTGTCTTTGTTACATGGTGTAATTGTATGTCTTTGTTACATGATGTAATTGTATGTCTTTGTTACTTGGTGTGTGTGTGTCTGTGTTACTGGGTATCAGTGTATGTCTTTGTGACTTGGTATCAGTGTATGTCTTTGTTACTGGGTGTCATTGAGTGTCTGCGTTACTGGGTATCAGTGTATGTCTTTGTGACTTGCTATCAGTGTCTGTCTTTGTTACTGGGTGTCAGTGTGTGTCTGTGTTCCTGGGTGTCAGTGTGTCTCTTTGTGACTTGGTGTCAGTGTATGTCTTTGTTACTTGGTGGAAGTGTGTGTCTGTGATACTGGGTATCAGTGTATGTCTTTGTGACTTGGTATCAGTGTATGTCTTTGTTACTGGGTGTCAGTGTGTGTCTGTGTTCCTGGGTATCAGTGCATGTCTTTGTGACTTGGTGTCAGTGTATGTCTTTGTTACTTGGTGTAAGTGTGTGTCTGTGATACCGGGTGTCAGTGTATGTCTTTGTTACTTGGCGTAAGTGTGTGTCTTTGTGACTTGGTGTCAGTGTATGTCTTTGTTACTTGGTGTAAGTGTGTGTCTTTGTTACATGGTGTAATTGTATGTCTTTGTTACTTGGTGTCAGTGTATGTCTTTGTTACTGGGTGTCAGTGTGTGTCTGTGTTCCTGGGTATCAGTGTATGTCTTTGTGACTTGGTGTCAGTGTATGTCTTTGTTACTGGGTGTCAGTGTGTCTCTTTGTGACTTGGTGTCAGTGTATGTCTTTGTTACATGGTGGAAGTGTGTGTCTGTGATACTGTGCATCAGTGTATGTCTTTGTGACTTGGTATCAGTGTCTGTCTTTGTTACTGGGTGTCAGTGTGTGTCTGTGTTCCTGGGTATCAGTGTATGTCTTTGTGACTTGGTGTCAGTGTATGTCTTTGTTACTTTGTGTAAGTGTGTGTCTGTGATACTGGGTATCAGTGTATGTCTTTGTTACTTGGTGTCAGTGCATGTGCTTGTGACTTGATGTCAGTGCATGTGCTTGTGACTGGGTGTCAGTGTATGTCTTTGTTACTGGGTGTAAGTGTATGTCTGTGTTACTTGGTGTAAGTGTATGTCTTTGTGACTTGGTGTCAGTGTATGTCTTTGTTACTGGGTATCTGTGCATGTCAAAATACTTGGTGTCAATGTATGTCTTTGTTACTTGGTGTCAGTGTGTGTATCTACCTGGGTGTCAGTGTGTGTCTGTGTTACTGGGTGTCAGTGTATGTCTTTGTTACTTCGTGTCAGTGTATGTGTTTGTGACTTGGTGTCAGTGTATGTCTTTGTTACTGGGTGTCAGTGTATGTCTTTGTTACTTGGTGTAAGTGTGTGTCTGTGTTACTGGGTATCAGTGTGTGTCTTTGTGACTTGGTGTCAGTGTATGTCTTTGTTACTTGGTGTAAGTGTGTGTCTTTGTTACATGGTGTAATTGTATGTCTTTGTTACTTGGTGTCAGTGTATGTCTTTATTACTTGGTGTCAGTGTGTGTCTGTGTTACTGGGTATCAGTGTATGTCTTTGTGACTTGGTATCAGTGTATGTCTTTGTTACTGGGTGTCATTGTGTGTCTGCGTTACTGGGTATCAGTGTATGTCTTTGTGACTTGGTATCAGTGTCTGTCTTTGTTACTGGGTGTCAGTGTGTGTCTGTGTTCCTGGGTATCAGTGTATGTCTTTGTGACTTGGTGTCAGTGTATGTCTTTGTTACTGGGTGTCAGTGTGTCTCTTTGTGACTTGGTGTCAGTGTATGTCTTTGTTACTTGGTGGAAGTGTGTGTCTGTGATACTGGGTATCAGTGTATGTCTTTGTGACTTGGTGTCAGTGTATGTCTTTGTTACTTGGTGTAAGTGTGTGTCTTTGTTACATGGTGTAATTGTATGTCTTTATTACTTGGTGTCAGTGTATGTCTTTGTTACTTGGTGTCAGTGTGTGTCTGTGTTACTGGATATCAGTGTATGTCTTTGTGACTTGGTATCAGTGTATGTCTTTGTTACTGGGTGTCAGTGTGTGTCTGTGTTCCTGGGTATCAGTGTATGTCTTTGTTACTTGGTGTAAGTGTGTGTCTGTGTTACTGGGTATCAGTGTGTGTCTTTGTGACTTGGTGTCAGTGTATGTCTTTGTTACTTGGTGTAAGTGTGTGTCTTTGTCACATGGTGTAATTGTATGTCTTTGTTACTTGGTGTCAGTGTATGTCTTTGATACTTGGTGTCAGTGTGTGTCTGTGTTACTGGGTATCAGTGTATGTCTTTGTGACTTGGTATCAGTGTATGGCTTTGTTACTGGGTGTCATTGTGTGTCTGCGTTACTGGGTATCAGTGTATGTCTTTGTGACTTGGTATCAGTGTCTGTCTTTGTTACTGGGTGTCAGTGTGTGTCTGTGTTCCTGGGTATCAGTGTATGTCTTTATGACTTGGTGTCAGCGTATGTCTTTGTTACTGGGTGTCAGTGTGTCTCTTTGTGACTTGGTCTCAGTGTATGTCTCTGTTACTGGGTGTCAGTGTGTCTCTTTGTGACTTGGTGTCAGTGTATGTCTTTGTTACTTGGTGGAAGTGTGTGTCTGTGTTCCTGGGTATCAGTGTATGTCTTTGTGACTTGGTGTCAGTGTATGTCTTTGTTACTGGGTGTCAGTGTGTCTCTTTGTGACTTGGTGTCAGTGTATGTCTTTGTTACTTGGTGTAAGTGTGTGTCTGTGTTACTGGGTGTCAGTGTGGTCGTTTGTCTTACTGGGTGTCAGTGTGTGTCTGTGTTACTTGGTGTAAGTGTGAGTCTTTGTTACTTGGTGTCCGTGTGTGTCTGTGTTACTGGGTGTCAGTGCATGTCTTTGATACTGGGTGTAACTGTGTGTCTTTGTTACTTGGTGTCCGTGTTTGTCTGTGTTACTGGGTGTCAGTGTATGTCTTTGTTACTTGGTGTAAGTGTATGTCTGTGTTACTTTGTGTAAGTGTATGTCTTTGTGACCTGGTGTCAGTGTATGTCTTTGTTACTGGGTATCAGTGCACGTCAAAATACTTGGTGTCAATGTATGTCTTTGTTACTTGGTGTCAGTGTGTGTATCTAACTGGGTGTCAGTGTGTGTCTGTGTTACTGGGTATCAGTGTATGTCTTTGTTACTTCGTGTCAGTGTATGTGTTTGTGACTTGGTGTCAGTGTGTGTCTTTGTGACTTGGTGTCAGTGTATGTCTTTGTTACTTGGTGTAAGTGTGTGTCTTTGTTACATGGTGTAATTGTATGTCTTTGTTACTTGGTGTCAGTGTATGTCTTTGTTACTTGGTGTCAGTGTGTGTCTGTGTTACTGGGTATCAGTGTATGTCTTTGTGACTTGGTATCAGTGTATGTCTTTGTTACTGGGTGTCATTGTGTGTCTGCGTTACTGGGTATCAGTGTATGTCTTTGTGACTTGGTATCAGTGTCTGTCTTTGTTACTGGGTGTCAGTGTGTGTCTGTGTTCCTGGGTATCAGTGTATGTCTTTGTGACTTGGTGTCAGTATATGTCTTTGTTACTGGGTGTCAGTGTGTCTCTTTGTGACTTGGTGTCAGTGTATGTCTTTGTTACTTGGTGGAAGTGTGTGTCTGTGATACTGGGTATCAGTGTATGTCTTTGTGACTTGGTATCAGTGTATGTCTTTGTTACTGGGTGTCAGTGTGTGTATGTGTTCCTGGGTATCAGTGCATGTCTTTGTGACTTGGTGTCAGTGTATGTCTTTGTTACTTGGTGTAAGTGTGTGTCTGTGATACTGGGTATCAGTGTATGTCTTTGTTATTTGGTATCAGTTTATGTCTTTGTTACTTGGTGTAAGTGTATGACTTTGTTACTTGTTGTCAGTTTATTTCTTTGTTACTTGGTGTCAGTGCATGTGCTTGTGACTTGTTGTCAGTGGATGTCTTTGTTACTGGGTGTCAGTGTATGTCTTTGTTACTTGGTGGAAGTGTATGTCTGTGTTACTTGGTGTAAGTGTATGTCTTTGTGACTTGGTGTAAGTGTATGTCTTTGTTACTTGGTGTCCGTGTGTGTCTGTGTTACTGGGTGTCAGTGCATGTCTTTGATACTGGGTGTAACTGTGTGTCTTTGTTACTTGGTGTCCGTGTTTGTCTGTGTTACTGGGTGTCAGTGTATGTCTTTGTTACTTGGTGTAAGTGTATGTCTGTGTTACTTTGTGTAAGTGTATGTCTTTGTGACCTGGTGTCAGTGTATGTCTTTGTTACTGGGTATCAGTGCACGTCAAAATACTTGGTGTCAATGTATGTCTTTGTTACTTGGTGTCAGTGTGTGTATCTAACTGGGTGTCAGTGTGTGTCTGTGTTACTGGGTATCAGTGTATGTCTTTGTTACTTCGTGTCAGTGTATGTGTTTGTGACTTGGTGTCAGTGTGTGTCTTTGTGACTTGGTGTCAGTGTATGTCTTTGTTACTTGGTGTAAGTGTGTGTCTTTGTTACATGGTGTAATTGTATGTCTTTGTTACTTGGTGTCAGTGTATGTCTTTGTTACTTGGTGTCAGTGTGTGTCTGTGTTACTGGGTATCAGTGTATGTCTTTGTGACTTGGTATCAGTGTATGTCTTTGTTACTGGGTGTCATTGTGTGTCTGCGTTACTGGGTATCAGTGTATGTCTTTGTGACTTGGTATCAGTGTCTGTCTTTGTTACTGGGTGTCAGTGTGTGTCTGTGTTCCTGGGTATCAGTGTATGTCTTTGTGACTTGGTGTCAGTATATGTCTTTGTTACTGGGTGTCAGTGTGTCTCTTTGTGACTTGGTGTCAGTGTATGTCTTTGTTACTTGGTGGAAGTGTGTGTCTGTGATACTGGGTATCAGTGTATGTCTTTGTGACTTGGTATCAGTGTATGTCTTTGTTACTGGGTGTCAGTGTGTGTATGTGTTCCTGGGTATCAGTGCATGTCTTTGTGACTTGGTGTCAGTGTATGTCTTTGTTACTTGGTGTAAGTGTGTGTCTGTGATACTGGGTGTCAGTGTATGTCTTTGTTACTTGGTGTAAGTGTGTGTCTGTGATACTGGGTATCAGTGTATGTCTTTGTTATTTGGTATCAGTTTATGTCTTTGTTACTTGGTGTAAGTGTATGACTTTGTTACTTGTTGTCAGTTTATTTCTTTGTTACTTGGTGTCAGTGCATGTGCTTGTGACTTGTTGTCAGTGGATGTCTTTGTTACTGGGTGTCAGTGTATGTCTTTGTTACTTGGTGGAAGTGTATGTCTGTGTTACTTGGTGTAAGTGTATGTCTTTGTGACTTGGTGTCAGTGTATGTCTTTGTTACTGGGTATCAGTGCATGTCAAAATACTTGGTGTCAATGTATGTCTTTGTTACTTTGTGTCAGTGTGTGTATCTAACTGGGTGTCAGTGTGTGTCTGTGTTACTGGGTATCAGTGTATGTCTTTGTTACTTCGTGTCAGTGTATGTGTTTGTGACTTGGTGTCAGTACATGTCTTTGTTACTGGGTGTCAGTGTATGTCTTTGTTACTTGGTGTAAGTGTGTGTCTGTGTTACATGGTGTAATTGTATGTCTTTGTTACTTGGTGTCAGTGTATGTCTTTGTTACTTGGTGTAAGTGTGTGTCTGTGTTACATGGTGTAATTGTATGTCTTTGTTACTGGGTATCAGTGTATGTCTTTGTGACTTGGTATCAGTGTATGTCTTTGTTACTGGGTGTCAGTGTGTGTCTGCGTTACTGGGTATCAGTGTATGTCTTTGTGACTTGGTATCAGTGTCTGTCTTTGTTACTGGGTGTCAGTGTGTGTCTGTGTTCCTGGGTATCAGTGTATGTCTTTGTGACTTGGTGTCAGTGTATGTCTTTGTTACTGGGTGTCAGTGTGTCTCTTTGTGACTTGGTGTCAGTGTATGTCTCTGTTACTGGGTGTCAGTGTGTCTCTTTGTGACTTGTTGGAGGTGTGTGTCTGAGTTCCTGGGTATCAGTGTATGTCTTTGTGACTTGGTATCATTGTCTGTCTTTGTTACTGGGTGTCAGTGTGTGTCTGTGTTCCTGGGTATCAGTGTATGTCTTTGTGACTTGGTGTCAGTGTATGTCTTTGTTACTGGGTGTCAGTGTGTCTCTTTGTGACTTGGTGTCAGTGTATGTCTTTGTTACTAGGTGTAAGTGTGTGTCTGTGTTACTGGGTATCAGTGTGTGTCTTTGTGACTTGGTGTCAGTGTATGTCTTTGTTACTTGGTGTAAGTGTGTGTCTTTGTTACATGGTGTAATTGTATGTCTTTGTTACTTGGTGTCAGTGTATGTCTTTGTTACTTGGTGTCAGTGTGTGTCTGTGTTACTGGGTATCAGTGTATGTCTTTGTGACTTGGTATCAGTGTATGTCTTTGTTACTGGGTGTCATTGTGTGTCTGCGTTATTGGGTATCAGTGTATGTCTTTGTGACTTGGTATCAGTGTCTGTCTTTGTTACTGGGTGTCAGTGTGTGTCTGTGTTCCTGGGTATCAGTGTATGTCTTTGTGACTTGGTGTCAGTGTATGTCTTTGTTACTGGGTGTCAGTGTATCTCTTTGTGACTTGGTGCCAGTGTATGTCTTTGTTACTTGGTGGAAGTGTGTGTCTGTGATACTGGGTATCAGTGTATGTCTTTGTGACTTGGTATCAGTGTATTTCTTTGTTACTGGGTGTCAGTGTGTGTCTGTGTTCCTGGGTATCAGTGTATGTCTTTGTGACTTGGTGTCAGTGTATGTCTCTGTTACTGGGTGTCAGTGTGTCTCTTTGTGACTTGGTGTCAGTGTATGTCTTTGTTACTTGGTGGAAGTGTGTGTCTGTGTTCCTGGGTATCAGTGTATGTCTTTGTGACTTGGTATCAGTGTCTGTCTTTGTTACTGGGTGTCAGTGTGTGTCTGTGTTCCTGGGTATCAGTGTATGTCTTTGTGACTTGGTGTCAGTGTATGTCTTTGTTACTGGGTGTCAGTGTGTCTCTTTGTGACTTGGTGTCAGTGTATGTCTTTGTTACTTGGTGTAAGTGTGTGTCTGTGTTACTGGGTATCAGTGTGTGTCTGTGTTACTTGGTGTAAGTGTGAGTCTTTGTTACTTGGTGTCCGTGTGTGTCTGTGTTACTGGGTGTCAGTGCATGTCTTTGATACTGGGTGTAACTGTGTGTCTTTGTTACTTGGTGTCCGTGTTTGTCTGTGTTACTGGGTGTCAGTGTATGTCTTTGTTACTTGGTGTAAGTGTATGTCTGTGTTACTTTGTGTAAGTGTATGTCTTTGTGACCTGGTGTCATTGTATGTCTTTGTTACTGGGTATCAGTGCACGTCAAAATGCTTGGTGTCAATGTATGTCTTTGTTACTTGGTGTCAGTGTGTGTATCTAACTGGGTGTCAGTGTGTGTCTGTGTTACTGGGTATCAGTGTATATCTTTGTTACTTCGTGTCAGTGTATGTGTTTGTGACTTGGTGTCAGTGTGTGTCTTTGTGACTTGGTGTCAGTGTATGTCTTTGTTACTTGGTGTAAGTGTGTGTCTTTGTTACATGGTGTAATTGTATGTCTTTGTTACTTGGTGTCAGTGTATGTCTTTGTTACTTGGTGTCAGTGTGTGTCTGTGTTACTGGGTATCAGTGTATGTCTTTGTGACTTGGTATCAGTGTATGTCTTTGTTACTGGGTGTCATTGTGTGTCTGCGTTACTGGGTATCAGTGTATGTCTTTGTGACTTGGTATCAGTGTCTGTCTTTGTTACTGGGTGTCAGTGTGTGTCTGTGTTCCTGGGTATCAGTGTATGTCTTTGTGACTTGGTGTCAGTATATGTCTTTGTTACTGGGTGTCAGTGTGTCTCTTTGTGACTTGGTGTCAGTGTATGTCTTTGTTACTTGGTGGAAGTGTGTGTCTGTGATACTGGGTATCAGTGTATGTCTTTGTGACTTGGTATCAGTGTATGTCTTTGTTACTGGGTGTAAGTGTGTGTCTGTGATACTGGGTGTCAGTGTATGTCTTTGATACTTGGTGTAAGTGTGTGTCTGTGATACTGGGTATCAGTGTATGTCTTTGTTATTTGGTATCAGTTTATGTCTTTGTTACTTGGTGTAAGTGTATGACTGTGTTACTTGGTGTCAGTTTATTTCTTTGTTACTTGGTGTCAGTGCATGTGCTTGTGACTTGTTGTCAGTGGATGTCTTTGTTACTGGGTGTCAGTGTATGTCTTTGTTACTTGGTGGAAGTGTATGTCTGTGTTACTTGGTGTAAGTGTATGTCTTTGTGACTTGGTGTCAGTGTATGTCTTTGTTACTGGGTATCAGTGCATGTCAAAATACTTGGTGTCAATGTATGTCTTTGTTACTTTGTGTCAGTGTGTGTATCTAACTGGGTGTCAGTGTGTGTCTGTGTTACTGGGTATCAGTGTATGTCTTTGTTACTTCGTGTCAGTGTATGTGTTTGTGACTTGGTGTCAGTACATGTCTTTGTTACTGGGTGTCAGTGTATGTCTTTGTTACTTGGTGTAAGTGTGTGTCTGTGTTACATGGTGTAATTGTATGTCTTTGTTACTTGGTGTCAGTGTATGTCTTTGTTACTTGGTGTAAGTGTGTGTCTGTGTTACATGGTGTAATTGTATGTCTTTGTTACTGGGTATCAGTGTATGTCTTTGTGACTTGGTATCAGTGTATGTCTTTGTTACTGGGTGTCAGTGTGTGTCTGCGTTACTGGGTATCAGTGTATGTCTTTGTGACTTGGTATCAGTGTCTGTCTTTGTTACTGGGTGTCAGTGTGTGTCTGTGTTCCTGGGTATCAGTGTATGTCTTTGTGACTTGGTGTCAGTGTATGTCTTTGTTACTGGGTGTCAGTGTGTCTCTTTGTGACTTGGTGTCAGTGTATGTCTCTGTTACTGGGTGTCAGTGTGTCTCTTTGTGACTTGTTGGAGGTGTGTGTCTGAGTTCCTGGGTATCAGTGTATGTCTTTGTGACTTGGTATCAGTGTCTGTCTTTGTTACTGGGTGTCAGTGTGTGTCTGTGTTCCTGGGTATCAGTGTATGTCTTTGTGACTTGGTGTCAGTGTATGTCTTTGTTACTGGGTGTCAGTGTGTCTCTTTGTGACTTGGTGTCAGTGTATGTCTTTGTTACTAGGTGTAAGTGTGTGTCTGTGTTACTGGGTATCAGTGTGTGTCTTTGTGACTTGGTGTCAGTGTATGTCTTTGTTACTTGGTGTAAGTGTGTGTCTTTGTTACATGGTGTAATTGTATGTCTTTGTTACTTGGTGTCAGTGTATGTCTTTGTTACTTGGTGTCAGTGTGTGTCTGTGTTACTGGGTATCAGTGTATGTCTTTGTGACTTGGTATCAGTGTATGTCTTTGTTACTGGGTGTCATTGTGTGTCTGCGTTATTGGGTATCAGTGTATGTCTTTGTGACTTGGTATCAGTGTCTGTCTTTGTTACTGGGTGTCAGTGTGTGTCTGTGTTCCTGGGTATCAGTGTATGTCTTTGTGACTTGGTGTCAGTGTATGTCTTTGTTACTGGGTGTCAGTGTATCTCTTTGTGACTTGGTGCCAGTGTATGTCTTTGTTACTTGGTGGAAGTGTGTGTCTGTGATACTGGGTATCAGTGTATGTCTTTGTGACTTGGTATCAGTGTATTTCTTTGTTACTGGGTGTCAGTGTGTGTCTGTGTTCCTGGGTATCAGTGTATGTCTTTGTGACTTGGTGTCAGTGTATGTCTCTGTTACTGGGTGTCAGTGTGTCTCTTTGTGACTTGGTGTCAGTGTATGTCTTTGTTACTTGGTGGAAGTGTGTGTCTGTGTTCCTGGGTATCAGTGTATGTCTTTGTGACTTGGTATCAGTGTCTGTCTTTGTTACTGGGTGTCAGTGTGTGTCTGTGTTCCTGGGTATCAGTGTATGTCTTTGTGACTTAGTGTCAGTGTATGTCTTTGTTACTGGGTGTCAGTGTGTCTCTTTGTGACTTGGTGTCAGTGTATGTCTTTGTTACTTGGTGTAAGTGTGTGTCTGTGTTACTGGGTATCAGTGTGTGTCTGTGTTACTTGGTGTAAGTGTGAGTCTTTGTTACTTGGTGTCCGTGTGTGTCTGTGTTACTGGGTGTCAGTGCATGTCTTTGATACTGGGTGTAACTGTGTGTCTTTGTTACTTGGTGTCCGTGTTTGTCTGTGTTACTGGGTGTCAGTGTATGTCTTTGTTACTTGGTGTAAGTGTATGTCTGTGTTACTTTGTGTAAGTGTATGTCTTTGTGACCTGGTGTCATTGTATGTCTTTGTTACTGGGTATCAGTGCACGTCAAAATGCTTGGTGTCAATGTATGTCTTTGTTACTTGGTGTCAGTGTGTGTATCTAACTGGGTGTCAGTGTGTGTCTGTGTTACTGGGTATCAGTGTATATCTTTGTTACTTCGTGTCAGTGTATGTGTTTGTGACTTGGTGTCAGTGTGTGTCTTTGTGACTTGGTGTCAGTGTATGTCTTTGTTACTTGGTGTAAGTGTGTGTCTTTGTTACATGGTGTAATTGTATGTCTTTGTTACTTGGTGTCAGTGTATGTCTTTGTTACTTGGTGTCAGTGTGTGTCTGTGTTACTGGGTATCAGTGTATGTCTTTGTGACTTGGTATCAGTGTATGTCTTTGTTACTGGGTGTCATTGTGTGTCTGCGTTACTGGGTATCAGTGTATGTCTTTGTGACTTGGTATCAGTGTCTGTCTTTGTTACTGGGTGTCAGTGTGTGTCTGTGTTCCTGGGTATCAGTGTATGTCTTTGTGACTTGGTGTCAGTATATGTCTTTGTTACTGGGTGTCAGTGTGTCTCTTTGTGACTTGGTGTCAGTGTATGTCTTTGTTACTTGGTGGAAGTGTGTGTCTGTGATACTGGGTATCAGTGTATGTCTTTGTGACTTGGTATCAGTGTATGTCTTTGTTACTGGGTGTAAGTGTGTGTCTGTGATACTGGGTGTCAGTGTATGTCTTTGATACTTGGTGTAAGTGTGTGTCTGTGATACTGGGTATCAGTGTATGTCTTTGTTATTTGGTATCAGTTTATGTCTTTGTTACTTGGTGTAAGTGTATGACTTTGTTACTTGGTGTCAGTTTATTTCTTTGTTACTTGGTGTCAGTGCATGTGCTTGTGACTTGTTGTCAGTGGATGTCTTTGTTACTGGGTGTCAGTGTATGTCTTTGTTACTTGGTGGAAGTGTATGTCTGTGTTACTTGGTGTAAGTGTATGTCTTTGTGACTTGGTGTCAGTGTATGTCTTTGTTACTGGGTATCAGTGCATGTCAAAATACTTGGTGTCAATGTATGTCTTTGTTACTTTGTGTCAGTGTGTGTATCTAACTGGGTGACAGTGTGTGTCTGTGTTACTGGGTATCAGTGTATGTCTTTGTTACTTCGTGTCAGTGTATGTGTTTGTGACTTGGTGTCAGTACATGTCTTTGTTACTGGGTGTCAGTGTATGTCTTTGTTACTTGGTGTAAGTGTGTGTCTGTGTTACATGGTGTAATTGTATGTCTTTGTTACTTGGTGTCAGTGTATGTCTTTGTTACTTGGTGTCAGTGTGTGTCTGCGTTACTGGGTATCAGTGTATGTCTTTGTGACTTGGTATCAGTGTCTGTCTTTGTTACTGGGTGTCAGTGTGTGTCTGTGTTCCTGGGTATCAGTGTATGTCTTTGTGACTTGGTGTCAGTGTATGTCTTTGTTACTGGGTGTCAGTGTGTCTCTTTGTGACTTGGTGTCAGTGTATGTCTCTGTTACTGGGTGTCAGTGTGTCTCTTTGTGACTTGTTGGAGGTGTGTGTCTGTGTTCCTGGGTATCAGTGTATGTCTTTGTGACTTGGTATCAGTGTCTGTCTTTGTTACTGGGTGTCAGTGTGTGTCTGTGTTCCTGGGTATCAGTGTATGTCTTTGTGACTTGGTGTCAGTGTATGTCTTTGTTACTGGGTGTCAGTGTGTCTCTTTGTGACTTGGTGTCAGTGTATGTCTTTGTTACTAGGTGTAAGTGTGTGTCTGTGTTACTGGGTATCAGTGTGTGTCTTTGTGACTTGGTGTCAGTGTATGTCTTTGTTACTTGGTGTAAGTGTGTGTCTTTGTTACATGGTGTAATTGTATGTCTTTGTTACTTGGTGTCAGTGTATGTCTTTGTTACTTGGTGTCAGTGTGTGTCTGTGTTACTGGGTATCAGTGTATGTCTTTGTGACTTGGTATCAGTGTATGTCTTTGTTACTGGGTGTCATTGTGTGTCTGCGTTATTGGGTATCAGTGTATGTCTTTGTGACTTGGTATCAGTGTCTGTCTTTGTTACTGGGTGTCAGTGTGTGTCTGTGTTCCTGGGTATCAGTGTATGTCTTTGTGACTTGGTGTCAGTGTATGTCTTTGTTACTGGGTGTCAGTGTATCTCTTTGTGACTTGGTGTCAGTGTATGTCTTTGTTACTTGGTGGAAGTGTGTGTCTGTGATACTGGGTATCAGTGTATGTCTTTGTGACTTGGTATCAGTGTATGTCTTTGTTACTGGGTGTCAGTGTGTGTCTGTGTTCCTGGGTATCAGTGTATGTCTTTGTGACTTGGTGTCAGTGTATGTCTCTGTTACTGGGTGTCAGTGTGTCTCTTTGTGACTTGGTGTCAGTGTATGTCTTTGTTACTTGGTGGAAGTGTGTGTCTGTGTTCCTGGGTATCAGTGTATGTCTTTGTGACTTGGTATCAGTGTCTGTCTTTGTTACTGGGTGTCAGTGTGTGTCTGTGTTCCTGGGTATCAGTGTATGTCTTTGTGACTTGGTGTCAGTGTATGTCTTTGTTACTGGGTGTCAGTGTGTCTCTTTGTGACTTGGTGTCAGTGTATGTCTTTGTTACTTGGTGGAAGTGTGTGTCTGTGTTCCTGGGTATCAGTGTATGTCTTTGTGACTTGGTATCAGTGTCTGTCTTTGTTACTTGGTGTAAGTGTGTGTCTGTGTTACTGGGTATCAGTGTGTGTCTTTGTGACTTGGTGTCAGTGTATGTATTTGTTACTTGGTGTAAGTGTGTGTCTTTGTTACATGGTGTAATTGTATGTCTTTGTTACATGGTGTAATTGTATGTCTTTGTTACTTGGTGTCAGTGTGTGTCTGTGTTACTGGGTATCAGTGTATGTCTTTGTGACTTGGTATCAGTGTATGTCTTTGTTACTGGGTGTCATTGAGTGTCTGCGTTACTGGGTATCAGTGTATGTCTTTGTGACTTGGTATCAGTGTCTGTCTTTGTTACTGGGTGTCAGTGTGTGTCTGTGTTCCTGGGTGTCAGTGTGTCTCTTTGTGACTTGGTGTCAGTGTATGTCTTTGTTACTTGGTGGAAGTGTGTGTCTGTGATACTGGGTATCAGTGTATGTCTTTGTGACTTGGTATCAGTGTATGTCTTTGTTACTGGGTGTCAGTGTGTGTCTGTGTTCCTGGGTATCAGTGCATGTCTTTGTGACTTGGTGTCAGTGTATGTCTTTGTTACTTGGTGTAAGTGTGTGTCTGTGATACCGGGTGTCAGTGTATGTCTTTGTTACATGGCGTAAGTGTGTGTCTTTGTGACTTGGTGTCAGTGTATGTCTTTGTTACTTGGTGTAAGTGTGTGTCTTTGTTACATGGTGTAATTGTATGTCTTTGTTACTTGGTGTCAGTGTATGTCTTTGTTACTGGGTGTCAGTGTGTGTCTGTGTTCCTGGGTATCAGTGTATGTCTTTGTGACTTGGTGTCAGTGTATGTCTTTGTTACTGGGTGTCAGTGTGTCTCTTTGTGACTTGGTGTCAGTGTATGTCTTTGTTACATGGTGGAAGTGTGTGTCTGTGATACTGTGTATCAGTGTATGTCTTTGTGACTTGGTATCAGTGTCTGTCTTTGTTACTGGGTGTCAGTGTGTGTCTGTGTTCCTGGGTATCAGTGTATGTCTTTGTGACTTGGTGTCAGTGTATGTCTTTGTTACTTTGTGTAAGTGTGTGTCTGTGATACTGGGTATCAGTGTATGTCTTTGTTACTTGGTGTCAGTGCATGTGCTTGTGACTTGATGTCAGTGCATGTGCTTGTGACTGGGTGTCAGTGTATGTCTTTGTTACTGGGTGTAAGTGTATGTCTGTGTTACTTGGTGTAAGTGTATGTCTTTGTGACTTGGTGTCAGTGTATGTCTTTGTTACTGGGTATCAGTGCATGTCAAAATACTTGGTGTCAATGTATGTCTTTGTTACTTGGTGTCAGTGTGTGTATCTAACTGGGTGTCAGTGTGTGTCTGTGTTACTGGGTATCAGTGTATGTCTTTGTTACTTCGTGTCAGTGTATGTGTTTGTGACTTGGTGTCAGTGTATGTCTTTGTTACTGGGTGTCAGTGTATGTCTTTGTTACTTGGTGTAAGTGTGTGTCTGTGTTACTGGGTATCAGTGTGTGTCTTTGTGACTTGGTGTCAGTGTATGTCTTTGTTACTTGGTGTAAGTGTGTGTCTTTGTTACATGGTGTAATTGTATGTCTTTGTTACTTGGTGTCAGTGTATGTCTTTATTACTTGGTGTCAGTGTGTGTCTGTGTTACTGGGTATCAGTGTATGTCTTTGTGACTTGGTATCAGTGTATGTCTTTGTTACTGGGTGTCATTGTGTGTCTGCGTTACTGGGTATCAGTGTATGTCTTTGTGACTTGGTATCAGTGTCTGTCTTTGTTACTGGGTGTCAGTGTGTGTCTGTGTTCCTGGGTATCAGTGTATGTCTTTGTGACTTGGTGTCAGTGTATGTCTTTGTTACTGGGTGTCAGTGTGTCTCTTTGTGACTTGGTGTCAGTGCATGTCTTTGTTACTTGGTGGAAGTGTGTGTCTGTGATACTGGGTATCAGTGTATGTCTTTGTGACTTGGTGTCAGTGTATGTCTTTGTAACTTGATGTAAGTGTGTGTCTTTGTTACATGGTGTAATTGTATGTCTTTGTTACTTGGTGTCAGTGTATGTCTTTGTTACTTGGTGTCAGTGTGTGTCTGTGTTACTGGATATCAGTGTATGTCTTTGTGACTTGGTATCAGTGTATGTCTTTGTTACTGGGTGTCAGTGTGTGTCTGTGTTCCTGGGTATCAGTGTATGTCTTTGTTACTTGGTGTAAGTGTGTGTCTGTGTTACTGGGTATCAGTGTGTGTCTTTGTGACTTGGTGTCAGTGTATGTCTTTGTTACTTGGTGTAAGTGTGTGTCTTTGTCACATGTTGTAATTGTATGTCTTTGTTACTTGGTGTCAGTGTATGTCTTTGTTACTTGGTGTCAGTGTGTGTCTGTGTTACTGGGTATCAGTGTATGTCTTTGTGACTTGGTATCAATGTATGGCTTTGTTACTGGGTGTCATTGTGTGTCTGCGTTACTGGGTATCAGTGTATGTCTTTGTGACTTGGTATCAGTGTCTGTCTTTGTTACTGGGTGTCAGTGTGTGTCTGTGTTCCTGGGTATCAGTGTATGTCTTTATGACTTGGTGTCAGCGTATGTCTTTGTTACTGGGTGTCAGTGTGTCTCTTTGTGACTTGGTCTCAGTGTATGTCTCTGTTACTGGGTGTCAGTGTGTCTCTTTGTGACTTGGTGTCAGTGTATGTCTTTGTTACTTGGTGGAAGTGTGTGTCTGTGTTCCTGGGTATCAGTGTATGTCTTTGTGACTTGGTATCAGTGTCTGTCTTTGGTACTGGGTGTCAGTGTGTGTCTTTGTTCCTGGGTATCAGTGTATGTCTTTGTGACTTGGTGTCAGTGTATGTCTTTGTTACTGGGTGTCAGTGTGTCTCTTTGTGACCTGGTGTCAGTGTATGTCTTTGTTACTTGGTGTAAGTGTGTGTCTGTGTTACTGGGTATCAGTGTATGTCTTTGTGACTTGGTATCTGTGTCTGTCTTTGTTACTGGGTGTCAGTGTGTGTCTGTGTTCCTGGGTATCAGTGTATGTCTTTGTGACTTGGTGTCAGCGTATGTCGTTGTTACTGGGTGTCAGTGTGTGTCTGTGTTCCTGGGTATCAGTGTATGTCTTTGTGACTTGGTGTCAGCGTATGTCTTTGTTACTGGGTGTCAGTGTGTCTCTTTGTGACTTGGTGTCAGTGTATGTCTTTGTTACTTGGTGTAAGTGTGTGTCTGTGTTACTTGGTATCAGTGTGTGTCTTTGTGACTTGGTGTCAGTGTATGTCTTTGTGACTTGGTATCAGTGTATGTCTTTGTTACTTGGTGTCAGTGTGTGTCTGTGTTACTGGGTATCAGTGTATGTCTTTGTGACTTGGTATCAGTGTATGTCTTTGTTACTGGGTGTCATTGAGTTTCTGCGTTACTGGGTATCAGTGTATGTCTTTGTGACTTGGTATCAGTGTCTGTCTTTGTTACTGGGTGTCAGTGTGTGTCTGTGTTCCTGGGTGTCAGTGTGTCTCTTTGTGACTTGGTGTCAGTGTATGTCTTTGTTACTTGGTGGAAGTGTGTGTCTGTGATACTGGGTATCAGTGTATGTCTTTGTGACTTGTTATCAGTGTATGTCTTTGTTACTGGGTGTCAGTGTGTGTCTGTGTTCCTGGGTATCAGTGCATGTCTTTGTGACTTGGTGTCAGTGTATGTCTTTGTTACTTGGTGCAAGTGTGTGTCTGTGATACCGGGTGTCAGTGTATGTCTTTGTTACTTGGCGTAAGTGTGTGTCTTAGTGACTTGGTGTCAGTGTATGTCTTTGTTACTTGTTGTAAGTGTGTGTCTTTGTTACATGGTGTAATTGTATGTCTTTGTTACTTGGTGTCAGTGTATGTCTTTGTTACTGGGTGTCAGTGTGTGTCTGTGTTCCTGGGTATCAGTGTATGTCTTTGTGAAATGGTGTCAGTGTATGTCTTTGTTACTGGGTGTCAGTGTGTCTCTTTGTGACTTGGTGTCAGTGTATGTCTTTGTTACTTGGTGGAAGTGTGTGTCTGTGATACTGTGTATCAGTGTATGTCTTTGTGACTTGGTATCAGTGTATGTCTTTGTTACTGGGTGTCAGTGTGTGTCTGTGTTCCTGGGTATCAGTGTATGTCTTTGTGACTTGGTGTCAGTGTATGTCTTTGTTACTTTGTGTAAGTGTGTGTCTGTGATACTGGGTATCAGTGTATGTCTTTGTTACTTGGTGTCAGTGCATGTGCTTGTGACTTGATGTCACTGCATGTGCTTGTGACTGGGTGTCAGTGTATGTCTTTGTTACTGGGTGTAAGTGTATGTCTGTGTTACTTGGTGTAAGTGTATGTCTTTGTGACTTGGTGTCCGTGTGTGTCTGTGTTACTGGGTGTCAGTGTGAGTCTTTGTTACTTTGTGTAAGTGTGTGTCTGTGATACTGGGTATCAGTGTATGTCTTTGTTACTTGGTGTCAGTTCATGTCTTTGTTACTTGATGTCAGTGCATGTGCTTGTGACTTGTTGTCAGTGGATGTCTTTGTTACTGGGTGTCAGTGTATGTCTTTGTTACTTGGTGTAAGTGTATGTCTTTGTGACTTGGTGTCAGTGTATGTCTTTGTTACTGGGTGTCAGTGTGGTCGTTTGTCTTACTGGGTGTCAGTGTGTGTCTGTGTTACTTGGTGTAAGTGTGAGTCTTTGTTACTTGGTGTCCGTGTGTGTCTGTGTTACTGGGTGTCAGAGCATGTCTTTGATACTGGGTGTAACTGTGTGTCTTTGTTACTTGGTGTCCGTTTTTGTCTGTGTTACTGGGTATCAGTGTGTGTCTTTGCTACTTGGTGTCAGTGTGTGTCTGTGTTACTGGGTGTCAGTGTATGTCTTTGTTACTTGGTGTCAGTGTGTGTCTGTGTTACTGGGTGTCAGTGTGGTCGTTTGTCTTACTGGGTGTCAGTGTGTGTCTGTGTTACTTGGTGTAAGTGTGAGTCTTTGTTACTTGGTGTCCGTGTGTGTCTGTGTTACTGGGTGTCAGTGCATGTCTTTGATACTGGGTGTAACTGTGTGTCTTTGTTACTTGGTGTCCGTGTTTGTCTGTGTTACTGGGTGTCAGTGTGTGTCTTTGTTACTTGGTGTCAGTGTGTGTCTGTGTTACTGGGTGTCAGTGTATGTCTTTGTTACTTGGTGTCAGTGTTACTGGGTGTCAGTGTGGTCGTTTGTCTTACTGGGTGTAAGTGTATGTCTTTGTGACTTGGTGTCAGTGTATGTCTTTGTTACTGGGTATCAGTGCATGTCAAAATACTTGGTGTTAGTGTATGTCTTTGTTACTTGGTGTCAGTGTGTTTCTGTGCATCAGTGTTTGTCTTTGTTACTGGGTGTCAGTGTGTGTCTGTGACACTAGGTGTCAGTATTTAGTTTAGTTGAGAGATACAGCACTGAAACAGGCCCTCCGGCCCACCGAGTCTGTGCCGACCATCAACCAAACATTTATACTAATCCTACACGAATCCCATATTCCAATAACATCCCCACCGGCCCCTATATATTTCCCTACCACCTACCTATACTCGGGGCAATTTATAATGGCCAATTAACCTACCAACCTGCAAGTCTTTGGGATGTGGGAGGAAACCGGAGCACCCGGAGGAAACCCACGCAGACACAGGGAGAACTTGCAAACTCTGCACAGTCAGTACCCAGAATCGAACCCGGGTCGCTGGAGCTGTGAGGCTGCAGTGCTAACCACTGCGCCACTGTGCTGCCCAGTGTGTATCTGTGTTACTGGGTGTCAGTGTGGTCGTTTGTCTTACTGGGTGTCAGAGTGTGTCTGTGTTACTTGGTGTAAGTGTGAGTCTTTGTTACTTGGTGTCCGTGTGTGTCTGTGTTACTGGGTGTCAGTGCATGTCTTTGATACTGGGTGTAACTGTGTGTCTTTGTTACTTGGTGTCCGTGTTTGTCTGTGTTACTGGGTGTCAGTGTATGTCTTTGTTACTTGGTGTAAGTGTATGTCTGTGTTACTTTGTGTAAGTGTATGTCTTTGTGACCTGGTGTCAGTGTATGTCTTTGTTACTGGGTATCAGTGCACGTCAAAATACTTGGTGTCAATGTATGTCTTTGTTACTTGGTGTCAGTGTGTGTAACTAACTGGGTGTCAGTGTGTGTCTGTGTTACTGGGTATCAGTGTATGTCTTTGTTACTTCGTGTCAGTGTATGTGTTTGTGACTTGGTGTCAGTGTGTGTCTTTGTGACTTGGTGTCAGTGTATGTCTTTGTTACTTGGTGTAATTGTGTGTCTTTGTTACATGGTGTAATTGTATGTCTTTGTTACTTGGTGTCAGTGTATGTCTTTGTTACTTGGTGTCAGTGTGTGTCTGTGTTACTGGGTATCAGTGTATGTCTTTGTGACTTGGTATCAGTGTATGTCTTTGTTACTGGGTGTCATTGTGTGTCTGCGTTTCTGGGTATCAGTGTATGTCTTTGTGACTTGGTATCAGTGTCTGTCTTTGTTACTGGGTGTCAGTGTGTGTCTGTGTTCCTGGGTATCAGTGTATGTCTTTGTGACTTGGTGTCAGTATATGTCTTTGTTACTGGGTGTCAGTGTGTCTCTTTGTGACTTGGTGTCAGTGTATGTCTTTGTTACTTGGTGGAAGTGTGTGTCTGTGATACTGGGTATCAGTGTATGTCTTTGTGACTTGGTATCAGTGTATGTCTTTGTTACTGGGTGTCAGTGTGTGTATGTGTTCCTGGGTATCAGTGCATGTCTTTGTGACTTGGTGTCAGTGTATGTCTTTGTTACTTGGTGTAAGTGTGTGTCTGTGATACTGGGAGTCAGTGTATGTCTTTGTTACTTGGTGTAAGTGTGTGTCTGTGATACTGGGTATCAGTGTATGTCTTTGTTATTTGGTATCAGTTTATGTCTTTGTTACTTGGTGTAAGTGTATGACTTTGTTACTTGGTGTCAGTTGATTTCTTTGTTACTTGGTGTCAGTGCATGTGCTTGTGACTTGTTGTCAGTGGATGTCTTTGTTACTGGGTGTCAGTGTATGTCTTTGTTACTTGGTGGAAGTGTATGTCTGTGTTACTTGGTGTAAGTGTATGTCTTTGTGACTTGGTGTCAGTGTATGTCTTTGTTACTGGGTATCAGTGCATGTCAAAATACTTGGTGTCAATGTATGTCTTTGTTACTTTGTGTCAGTGTGTGTATCTAACTGGGTGTCAGTGTGTGTCTGTGTTACTGGGTATCAGTGTATGTCTTTGTTACTTCGTGTCAGTGTATGTGTTTGTGACTTGGTGTCAGTACATGTCTTTGTTACTGGGTGTCAGTGTATGTCTTTGTTACTTGGTGTAAGTGTGTGTCTGTGTTACATGGTGTAATTGTATGTCTTTGTTACTTGGTGTCAGTGTATGTCTTTGTTACTTGGTGTCAGTGTGTGTCTGCGTTACTGGGTATCAGTGTATGTCTTTGTGACTTGGTATCAGTGTCTGTCTTTGTTACTGGGTGTCAGTGTGTGTCTGTGTTCCTGGGTATCAGTGTATGTCTTTGTGACTTGGTGTCAGTGTATGTCTTTGTTACTGGGTGTCAGTGAGTCTCTTTGTGACTTGGTGTCAGTGTATGTCTCTGTTACTGGGTGTCAGTGTGTCTCTTTGTGACTTGGTGTCAGTGTATGTCTTTGTTACTTGTTGGAGGTGTGTGTCTGTGATACTGGGTATCAGTGTATGTCTTTGTGACTTGGTATCAGTGTCTGTCTTTGTTACTGGGTGTCAGTGTGTGTCTGTGTTCCTGGGTATCAGTGTATGTCTTTGTGACTTGGAGTCAGTGTATGTCTTTGTTACTGGGTGTCAGTGTGTCTCTTTGTGACTTGGTGTCAGTGTATGTCTTTGTTACTAGGTGTAAGTGTGTGTCTGTGTTACTGGGTATCAGTGTGTGGCTTTGTGACTTGGTGTCAGTGCATGTCTTTGTTACTTGGTGTAAGTGTGTGTCTTTGTTACATGGTGTAATTGTATGTCTTTGTTACTTGGTGTCAGTGTATGTCTTTGTTACTTGGTGTCAGCGTGTGTCTGTGTTACTGGGTATCAGTGTATGTCTTTGTGACTTGGTATCAGTGTATGTCTTTGTTACTGGGTGTCATTGTGTGTCTGCGTTATTGGGTATCAGTGTATGTCTTTGTGACTTGGTATCAGTGTCTGTCTTTGTTACTGGGAGTCAGTGTGTGTCTGTGTTCCTGGGTATCAGTGTATGTCTTTGTGACTTGGTGTCAGTGTATGTCTTTGTTACTGGGTGTCAGTGTATCTCTTTGTGACTTGGTGTCAGTGTATGTCTTTGTTACTTGGTGGAAGTGTGTGTCTGTGATACTGGGTATCAGTGTATGTCTTTGTGACTTGGTATCAGTGTATGTCTTTGTTACTGGGTGTCAGTGTGTGTCTGTGTTCCTGGGTATCAGTGTATGTCTTTGTGACTTGATGTCAGTGTATGTCTCTGTTACTGGGTGTCAGTGTGTCTCTTTGTGACTTGGTGTCAGTGTATGTCTTTGTTACTTGGTGGAAGTGTGTGTCTGTGTTCCTGGGTATCAGTGTATGTCTTTGTGACTTGGTATCAGTGTCTGTCTTTGTTACTGGGTGTCAGTGTGTGTCTGTGTTCCTGGGTATCAGTGTATGTCTTTGTGACTTGGTGTCAGTGTATGTCTTTGTTACTGGGTGTAAGTGTGTGTCTTTGTTACATGGTGTAATTGTATGTCTTTGTTACATGGTGTAAATGTATGTCTTTGTAACTAGGTGTCAGTGTGTGTCTGTGTTACTGGGTATCAGTTTATGTCTTTGTGACTTGGTATCAGTGTATGTCTTTGTTACTGGGTGTCATTGAGTGTCTGCGTTACTGGGTATCAGTGTATGTCTTTGTGACTTGGTATCAGTGTCTGTATTTGTTACTGGGTGTCAGTGTGTGTCTGTGTTCCTGGGTGTCAGTGTGTCTCTTTGTGACTTGGTGTCAGTGTATGTCTTTGTTACTTGGTGGAAGTGTGTGTCTGAGTTACTGGGTATCAGTGTGTGTCTTTGTGACTTTGTGTCAGTGTATGTATTTGTTACTTGGTGTAAGTGTGTGTCTTTGTTACATGGTGTAATTGTATGTCTTTGTTACATGGTGTAATTGTATGTCTTTGTTACTTGGTGTCAGTGTGTGTCTGTGTTACTGGGTATCAGTGTATGTCTTTGTGACTTGGTATCAGTGTATGTCTTTGTTACTGGGTGTCATTGAGTGTCTGCGTTACTGGGTATCTGTGTATGTCTTTGTGACTTGGTATCAGTGTCTGTATTTGTTACTGGGTGTCATTGTGTGTCTGCGTTATTGGGTATCAGTGTATGTCTTTGTGACTTGGTATCAGTGTCTGTCTTTGTTACTGGGTGTCAGTGTGTGTCTGTGTTCCTGGGTATCAGTGTATGTCTTTGTGACTTGGTGTCAGTGTATGTCTTTGTTACTGGGTGTCAGTGTATCTCTTTGTGACTTGGTGTCAGTGTATGTCTTTGTTACTTGGTGGAAGTGTGTGTCTGTGATACTGGGTATCAGTGTATGTCTTTGTGACTTGGTATCAGTGTATGTCTTTGTTACTGGGTGTCAGTGTGTGTCTGTGTTCCTGGGTATCAGTGTATGTCTTTGTGACTTGATGTCAGTGTATGTCTCTGTTACTGGGTGTCAGTGTGTCTCTTTGTGACTTGGTGTCAGTGTATGTCTTTGTTACTTGGTGGAAGTGTGTGTCTGTGTTCCTGGGTATCAGTGTATGTCTTTGTGACTTGGTATCAGTGTCTGTCTTTGTTACTGGGTGTCAGTGTGTGTCTGTGTTCCTGGGTATCAGTGTATGTCTTTGTGACTTGGTGTCAGTGTATGTCTTTGTTACTGGGTGTAAGTGTGTGTCTTTGTTACATGGTGTAATTGTATGTCTTTGTTACATGGTGTAAATGTATGTCTTTGTAACTAGGTGTCAGTGTGTGTCTGTGTTACTGGGTATCAGTGTATGTCTTTGTGACTTGGTATCAGTGTATGTCTTTGTTACTGGGTGTCATTGAGTGTCTGCGTTACTGGGTATCAGTGTATGTCTTTGTGACTTGGTATCAGTGTCTGTATTTGTTACTGGGTGTCAGAGTGTGTCTGTGTTCCTGGGTGTCAGTGTGTCTCTTTGTGACTTGGTGTCAGTGTATGTCTTTGTTACTTGGTGGAAGTGTGTGTCTGAGTTACTGGGTATCAGTGTGTGTCTTTGTGACTTGGTGTCAGTGTATGTATTTGTTACTTGGTGTAAGTGTGTGTCTTTGTTACATGGTGTAATTGTATGTCTTTGTTACATGGTGTAATTGTATGTCTTTGTTACTTGGTGTCAGTGTGTGTCTGTGTTACTGGGTATCAGTGTATGTCTTTGTGACTTGGTATCAGTGTATGTCTTTGTTACTGGGTGTCATTGAGTGTCTGCGTTACTGGGTATCTGTGTATGTCTTTGTGACTTGGTATCAGTGTCTGTATTTGTTACTGGGTGTCAGTGTGTGTCTGTGTTCCTGGGTGTCAGTGTGTCTCTTTGTGACTTGGTGTCAGTGTATGTCTTTGTTACTTGGTGGAAGTGTGTGTCTGTGATACTGGGTATCAGTGTATGTCTTTGTGACTTGGTATCAGTGTATGTCTTTGTTACTGGGTGTCGGTGTGTGTCTGTGTTCCTGGGTATCAGTGCATGTCTTTGTGACTTGGTGTCAGTGTATGTCTTTGTTACTTGGTGTAAGTGTGTGTCTGTGATACCGGGTGTCAGTGTATGTCTTTGTTACTTGGCGTAAGTGTGTGTCTTTGTGACTTGGTGTCAGTGTATGTCTTTGTTACTTGGTGTAAGTGTGTGTCTTTGTTACATGGTGTAATTGTATGTCTTTGTTACTTGGTGTCAGTGTATGTCTTTGTTACTGGGTGTCAGTGTGTGTCTGTGTTCCTGGGTATCAGTGTATGTCTTTGTGACTTGGTGTCAGTGTATGTCTTTGTTACTGGGTGTCAGTGTGTCTCTTTGTGACTTGGTGTCAGTGTATGTCTTTGTTACTTGGTGGAAGTGTGTGTCTGTGATACTGTGTATCAGTGTATGTCTTTGTGACTTGGTATCAGTGTATGTCTTTGTTACTGGGTGTCAGTGTGTGTCTGTGTTCCTGGGTATCAGTGTATGTCTTTGTGACTTGGTGTCAGTGTATGTCTTTGTTACTTTGTGTAAGTGTGTGTCTGTGATACTGGGTATCAGTGTATGTCTTTGTTACTTGGTGTCAGTGCATGTGCTTGTGACTTGATGTCAGTGCATGTGCTTGTGACTGGGTGTCAGTGTATGTCTTTGTTACTGGGTGTAAGTGTATGTCTGTGTTACTTGGTGTAAGTGTATGTCTTTGTGACTTGGTGTCAGTGTATGTCTTTGTTACTGGGTATCAGTGCATGTCAAAAAACTTGGTGTCAATGTATGTCTTTGTTACTTGGTGTCAGTGTGTGTCTGTGTTACTGGGTATCAGTGTGTGTCTTTGTGACTTGGTGTCAGTGTATGTCTTTGTTACTTGGTGTAAGTGTGTGTCTTGTCACATGGTGTAATTGTATGTCTTTGTTACTGGGTGTCAGTGTGTGTCTGTGTTACTGGGTATCAGTGCATGTCAAAATACTTGGTTTCAATGTATGTCTTTGTTACTTGGTGTCAGTGTGTGTATCTAACTGGGTGTCAGTGTGTGTCTGTGTTACTGGGTATCAGTGTTTGTCTTTGTTACTTCGTGTCAGTGTATGTGTTTGTGACTTGGTGTCAGTGTATGTCTTTGTTACTGGGTGTCAGTGTATGTCTTTGTTACTTGGTGTAAGTGTGTGTCTGTGTTACTGGGTATCAGTGTGTGTCTTTGTGACTTGGTGTCAGTGTATGTCTTTGTTACTTGGTGTAAGTGTGTGTCTTTGTTACATGGTGTAATTGTATGTCTTTGTTACTTGGTGTCAGTGTATGTCTTTGTTACTTGGTGTCAGTGTGTGTCTGTGTTACTGGGTATCAGTGTATGTCTTTGTGACTTGGTATCAGTGTATGTTATTGTTACTGGGTGTCATTGTGTGTCTGCGTTACTGGGTATCAGTGTATGTCTTTGTGACTTGGTGTCAGTGTATGTCTTTGTTACTGGGTGTCAGTGTGTCTCTTTGTGACTTGGTGTCAGTGTATGTCTTTGTTTCTTGGTGGAAGTGTGTGTCTGTGATACTGGGTATCAGTGTATGTCTTTGTGACTTGGTGTAAGTGTGTGTCTGTGTTACTGGGTATCAGTGTGTGTCTTTGTGACTTGGTGTCAGTGTATGTCTTTGTTACTTGGTGTAAGTGTGTGTCTTTGTTACATGGTGTAATTGTATGTCTTTGTTACTTGGTGTCAGTGTATGTCTTTGTTACTTGGTGTCAGTGTGTGTCTGTGTTACTGGGTATCAGTGTATGTCTTTGTGACTTGGTATCAGTGTCTGTCTTTGTTACTGGGTGTCAGTGTGTGTCTGTGTTCCTGGGTATCAGTGTATGTCTTTATGACTTGGTGTCAGCGTATGTCTTTGTTACTGGGTGTCAGTGTGTCTCTTTGTGACTTGGTCTCAGTGTATGTCTCTGTTACTGGGTGTCAGTGTGTCTCTTTGTGACTTGGTGTCAGTGTATGTCTTTGTTACTTTGTGGAAGTGTGTGTCTGTGTTCCTGGGTATCAGTGTATGTCTTTGTGACTTGGTATCAGTGTCTGTCTTTGTTACTGGGTGTCAGTGTGTGTCAGTGTTCCTGGGTATCAGTGTATGTCTTTGTGACTTGGTGTCAGCGTATGTCTTTGTTACTGGGTGTCAGTGTGTCTCTTTGTGACTTGGTGTCAGTGTATGTCTCTGTTACTGGGTGTCAGTGTGTCTCTTTGTGACTTTGTGTCAGTGTATGTCTTTGTTACTTGGTGTCAGTGTATGTCTTTGTTACTTTGTGTAAGTGTGTGTCTGTGATACTGGGTATCAGTGTATGTCTTTGTTACTTGGTGTCAGTTCATGTCTTTGTTACTTGATGTCAGTGCATGTGCTTGTGACATGTTGTCAGTGGATGTCTTTGTTACTGGGTGTCAGTGTATGTCTTTGTTACTTGGTGTAAGTGTATGTCTTTGTGACTTGGTGTCAGTGTATGTCTTTGTTACTGGGTATCAGTGCATGTCAAAATACTTGGTGTTAGTGTATGTCTTTGTTACTGGGTGTCAGTGTGTGTCTGTGACACTAGGTGTCAGTATTTAGTTTAGTTTAGAGATACAGCACTGAAACAGGCCCTCCGGCCCACCGAGTCTGTGCCGACCATCAACCAAACATTTATACTGATCCTACACGAATCCCATATTCCAATAACATCCCCACCGGCCCCTAAATATTTCCCTACCACCTACCTATACTAGGGGCAATTTATAATGGCCAATTAACCTACCAACCTGCAAGTCTTTGGGATGTGGGAGGAAACCGGAGCACCCGGAGGAAACCCACGCAGACACAGGGAGAACTTGCAAACTCCGCACAGGCAGTACCCAGAATCGAACCCGGGTCGCTGGAGCTGTGAGGCTGCAGTGCTAACCACTGCGCCACTGTGCTGCCCAGTGTGTATCTGTGTTACTGGGTGTCAGTGTATGTCTTTGTTACTTGGTGTCAGTGTGTGTCTATGTTACTGGGTGTCAGTGTGGTCGTTTGTCTTACTGGGTGTCAGTGTGTGTCTGTGTTACTTGGTGTAACTGTGTGTCTTTGTTACTTGGTGTCCGTGTTTGTCTGTGTTACTGGGTAACAGTGTGTGTCTTTGTTACTTGGTGTCAGTGTGTGTCTGTGTTACTGGGTGTCAGTGTATGTCTTTGTTACTTGGTGTCAGTGTGTGTCTGTGTTACTGGGTGTCAGTGTGGTCGTTTGTCTTACTGGGTGTCAGTGTGTGTCTGTGTTACTTGGTGTAAGTGTGAGTCTTTGTTACTTGGTGTCCGTGTGTGTCTGTGTTACTGGGTGTCAGTGCATGTCTTTGATACTGGGTGCAACTGTGTGTCTTTGTTACTTGGTGTCCGTGTTTGTCTGTGTTACTGGGTGTCAGTGTATGTCTTTGTTACTTGGTGTAAGTGTATGTCTGTGTTACTTTGTGTAAGTGTATGTCTTTGTGACCTGGTGTCAGTGTATGTCTTTGTTACTGGGTATCAGTGCACGTCAAAATACTTGGTGTTAGTGTATGTCTTTGTTACTTGGTGTCAGTGTGTGTATCTAACTGGGTGTCAGTGTGTGTCTGTGTTACTGGGTATCAGTGTATGTCTTTGTTACTTCGTGTCAGTGTATGTGTTTGTGACTTGGTGTCAGTGTATGTCTTTGTTACTGGCTGTCAGTGTATGTCTTTGTTACTTGGTGTAAGTGTGTGTCTGTGTTACTGGGTATCAGTGTGTGTCTTTGTGACTTGGTGTCAGTGTATGTCTTTGTTACTTAGTGTAAGTGTGTGTCTTTGTTACATGGTGTAATTGTATGTCTTTGTTACTTGGTGTCAGTGTATGTCTTTGTTACTTGGTGTCAGTGTGTGTCTGAGTTACTGGGTATCAGTGTATGTCTTTGTGACTTGGTATCAGTGTATGTCTTTGTTACTGGGTGTCATTGTGTGTCTGCGTTACTGGGTATCAGTGTATGTCTTTGTGACTTGGTATCAGTGTATGTCTTTGTTACTGGGTGTCATTGTGTGTCTTTGTTACTGGGTGTCAGTGTGTCTCTTTGTGACTTGGTGTCAGTGTATGTCTCTGTTACTGGGTGTCAGTGTGTCTCTTTGTGACTTTGTGTCAGTGTATGTCTTTGTTACTTGGTGTCAGTGTATGTCTTTGTTACTTTGTGTAAGTGTGTGTCTGTGATACTGGGTATCAGTGTATGTCTTTGTTACTTGGTGTCAGTTCATGTCTTTGTTACTTGATGTCAGTGCATGTGCTTGTGACATGTTGTCAGTGGATGTCTTTGTTACTGGGTGTCAGTGTATGTCTTTGTTACTTGGTGTAAGTGTATGTCTTTGTGACTTGGTGTCAGTGTATGTCTTTGTTACTGGGTATCAGTGCATGTCAAAATACTTGGTGTTAGTGTATGTCTTTGTTACTGGGTGTCAGTGTGTGTCTGTGACACTAGGTGTCAGTATTTAGTTTAGTTTAGAGATACAGCACTGAAACAGGCCCTCCGGCCCACCGAGTCTGTGCCGACCATCAACCAAACATTTATACTGATCCTACACGAATCCCATATTCCAATAACATCCCCACCGGCCCCTAAATATTTCCCTACCACCTACCTATACTAGGGGCAATTTATAATGGCCAATTAACCTACCAACCTGCAAGTCTTTGGGATGTGGGAGGAAACCGGAGCACCCGGAGGAAACCCACGCAGACACAGGGAGAACTTGCAAACTCCGCACAGGCAGTACCCAGAATCGAACCCGGGTCGCTGGAGCTGTGAGGCTGCAGTGCTAACCACTGCGCCACTGTGCTGCCCAGTGTGTATCTGTGTTACTGGGTGTCAGTGTATGTCTTTGTTACTTGGTGTCAGTGTGTGTCTATGTTACTGGGTGTCAGTGTGGTCGTTTGTCTTACTGGGTGTCAGTGTGTGTCTGTGTTACTTGGTGTAACTGTGTGTCTTTGTTACTTGGTGTCCGTGTTTGTCTGTGTTACTGGGTAACAGTGTGTGTCTTTGTTACTTGGTGTCAGTGTGTGTCTGTGTTACTGGGTGTCAGTGTATGTCTTTGTTACTTGGTGTCAGTGTGTGTCTGTGTTACTGGGTGTCAGTGTGGTCGTTTGTCTTACTGGGTGTCAGTGTGTGTCTGTGTTACTTGGTGTAAGTGTGAGTCTTTGTTACTTGGTGTCCGTGTGTGTCTGTGTTACTGGGTGTCAGTGCATGTCTTTGATACTGGGTGCAACTGTGTGTCTTTGTTACTTGGTGTCCGTGTTTGTCTGTGTTACTGGGTGTCAGTGTATGTCTTTGTTACTTGGTGTAAGTGTATGTCTGTGTTACTTTGTGTAAGTGTATGTCTTTGTGACCTGGTGTCAGTGTATGTCTTTGTTACTGGGTATCAGTGCACGTCAAAATACTTGGTGTTAGTGTATGTCTTTGTTACTTGGTGTCAGTGTGTGTATCTAACTGGGTGTCAGTGTGTGTCTGTGTTACTGGGTATCAGTGTATGTCTTTGTTACTTCGTGTCAGTGTATGTGTTTGTGACTTGGTGTCAGTGTATGTCTTTGTTACTGGCTGTCAGTGTATGTCTTTGTTACTTGGTGTAAGTGTGTGTCTGTGTTACTGGGTATCAGTGTGTGTCTTTGTGACTTGGTGTCAGTGTATGTCTTTGTTACTTAGTGTAAGTGTGTGTCTTTGTTACATGGTGTAATTGTATGTCTTTGTTACTTGGTGTCAGTGTATGTCTTTGTTACTTGGTGTCAGTGTGTGTCTGAGTTACTGGGTATCAGTGTATGTCTTTGTGACTTGGTATCAGTGTATGTCTTTGTTACTGGGTGTCATTGTGTGTCTGCGTTACTGGGTATCAGTGTATGTCTTTGTGACTTGGTATCAGTGTCTGTCTTTGTTACTGGGTGTCAGTGTGTGTCTGTGTTCCTGGGTATCAGTGTATGTCATTGTGACTTGGTGTCAGTATATGTCTTTGTTACTGGGTGTCAGTGTGTCTCTTTGTGACTTGGTCTCAGTGTATGTCTTTGTTACTTGGTGGAAGTGTGTGTCTGTGATACTGGGTATCAGTGTATGTCTTTGTGACTTGGTATCAGTGTATGTCTTTGTTACTGGGTGTCAGTGTGTGTATGTGTTCCTGGGTATCAGTGCATGTCTTTGTGACTTGGTGTCAGTGTATGTCTTTGTTACTTGGTGTAAGTGTGTGTCTGTGATACTGGGTGTCAGTGTATGTCTTTGTTACTTGGTGTAAGTGTGTGTCTGTGATACTGGGTATCAGTGCATGTCTTTGTGACTTGGTGTCAGTGTATGTCTTTGTTACTTGGTGTAAGTGTGTGTCTGTGATACTGGGTGTCAGTGTATGTCTTTGTTACTTGGTGTAAGTGTGTATCTGTGTTACTGGGTGTCAGTGTATGTCTTTGTTACTTGGTGTCAGTGTGTGTCTATGTTACTGGGTGTCAGTGTGGTCGTTTGTCTTACTGGGTGTCAGTGTGTGTCTGTGTTACTTGGTGTAACTGTGTGTCTTTGTTACTTGGTGTCCGTGTTTGTCTGTGTTACTGGGTAACAGTGTGTGTCTTTGTTACTTGGTGTCAGTGTGTGTCTGTGTTACTGGGTGTCAGTGTATGTCTTTGTTACTTGGTGTCAGTGTGTGTCTGTGTTACTGGGTGTCAGTGTGGTCGTTTGTCTTACTGGGTGTCAGTGTGTGTCTGTGTTACTTGGTGTAAGTGTGAGTCTTTGTTACTTGGTGTCCGTGTGTGTCTGTGTTACTGGGTGTCAGTGCATGTCTTTGATACTGGGTGCAACTGTGTGTCTTTGTTACTTGGTGTCCGTGTTTGTCTGTGTTACTGGGTGTCAGTGTATGTCTTTGTTACTTGGTGTAAGTGTATGTCTGTGTTACTTTGTGTAAGTGTATGTCTTTGTGACCTGGTGTCAGTGTATGTCTTTGTTACTGGGTATCAGTGCACGTCAAAATACTTGGTGTTAGTGTATGTCTTTGTTACTTGGTGTCAGTGTGTGTATCTAACTGGGTGTCAGTGTGTGTCTGTGTTACTGGGTATCAGTGTATGTCTTTGTTACTTCGTGTCAGTGTATGTGTTTGTGACTTGGTGTCAGTGTATGTCTTTGTTACTGGCTGTCAGTGTATGTCTTTGTTACTTGGTGTAAGTGTGTGTCTGTGTTACTGGGTATCAGTGTGTGTCTTTGTGACTTGGTGTCAGTGTATGTCTTTGTTACTTAGTGTAAGTGTGTGTCTTTGTTACATGGTGTAATTGTATGTCTTTGTTACTTGGTGTCAGTGTATGTCTTTGTTACTTGGTGTCAGTGTGTGTCTGAGTTACTGGGTATCAGTGTATGTCTTTGTGACTTCGTATCAGTGTATGTCTTTGTTACTGGGTGTCATTGTGTGTCTGCGTTACTGGGTATCAGTGTATGTCTTTGTGACTTGGTATCAGTGTCTGTCTTTGTTACTGGGTGTCAGTGTGTGTCTGTGTTCCTGGGTATCAGTGTATGTCATTGTGACTTGGTGTCAGTATATGTCTTTGTTACTGGGTGTCAGTGTGTCTCTTTGTGACTTGGTCTCAGTGTATGTCTTTGTTACTTGGTGGAAGTGTGTGTCTGTGATACTGGGTATCAGTGTATGTCTTTGTGACTTGGTATCAGTGTATGTCTTTGTTACTGGGTGTCAGTGTGTGTATGTGTTCCTGGGTATCAGTGCATGTCTTTGTGACTTGGTGTCAGTGTATGTCTTTGTTACTTGGTGTAAGTGTGTGTCTGTGATACTGGGTGTCAGTGTATGTCTTTGTTACTTGGTGTAAGTGTGTGTCTGTGATACTGGGTATCAGTGTATGTCTTTGTTACGTGGTGTCAGTTTATGTCTTTGTTACTTGGTGTAAGTGTATGACTTTGTTACTTGGTGTCAGTTTGTTTCTTTGTTACTTGGTGTCAGTGCATGTGCTTGTGACTTGTTGTCAGTTGATGTCTTTGTTACTGGGTGTCAGTGTATGTCTTTGTTACTTGGTGTAAGTGTATGTCTTTGTTACTTGGTGTAATTGTATGTCTTTGTGACTTGGTGTCAGTGTATGTCTTTGTTACTGGGTATCAGTGCATGTCAAAATACTTGGTGTCAATGTATGTCTTTGTTACTTTGTGTCAGTGTGTGTATCTAACTGGGTGTCAGTGTGTGTCTTTGTTACTGGGTATCAGTGTATGTCTTTGTTACTTCGTGTCAGTGTATGTGTTTGTGACTTGGTGTCAGTGCATGTCTTTGTTACTGGGTGTTAGTGTATGTCTTTGTTACTTGGTGTAAGTGTGTGTCTGTGTTACATGGTGTAATTGTATGTCTTTGTTACTTGGTGTCAGTGTATGTCTTTGTTACTTGGTGTCAGTGTGTGTCTGTGTTACTGGGTATCAGTGTATGACTTTGTGACTTGGTATCAGTGTATGTCTTTGTTACTGTGTGTCATTGTGTGTCTGCGTTACTGGGTATCTGTGTATGTCTTTGTGACCTGGTATCAGTGTCTGTCTTTGTTACTGGGTGTCAGTGTGTGTCTGTGTTCCTGGGTATCAGTGTATGTATTTGTGACTTGGTGTCAGTGTATGTCTTTGTTACTGGGTGTCAGTGTGTCTCTTTGTGACTTGGTGTCAGTGTATGTCTCTGTTACTGGGTGTCAGTGTGTCTCTTTGTGACTTGGTGTCAGTGTATGTCTTTGTTACTTGTTGGAAGTGTGTGTCTGTGTTCCTGGGTATCAGTGTATGTCTTTGTGACTTGGTATCAGTGTCTGTCTTTGTTACTGGGTGTCAGTGTGTGTCTGTGTTCCTGGGTATCAGTGTATGTCTTTGTGACTTGGTGTCAGTGTATGTCTTTGTTACTGGGTGTCAGTGTGTCTCTTTGTGACTTGATGTCAGTGTATGTCTTTGTTACTTGGTGTAAGTGTGTGTCTGTGTTACTGGGTATCAGGGTGTGTCTTTGTGACTTGGTGTCAGTGTATGTCTTTGTTACTTGGTGTAAGAGTGTGTCTTTGTTACATGGTGTAATTGTATGTCTTTGTTACTTGGTGTCAGTGTATGTCTTTGTTACTTGGTGTCAGTGCGTGTCTGTGTTACTGGGTATCAGTGTATGTCTTTGTGACTTGGTATCAGTGTATGTCTTTGTTACTGGGTGTCATTGTGTGTCTGCGTTATTGGGTATCAGTGTATGTCTTTGTGACTTGGTATCAGTGTCTGTCTTTGTTACTGGGTGTCAGTGTGTGTCTGTGTTCCTGGGTATCAGTGTATGTCTTTGTGACTTGGTGTCAGTGTAAGTCTTTGTTACTGGGTGTCAGTGTGTCTCTTTGTGACTTGGTGTCAGTGTATGTCTTTGTTACTTGGTGGAAGTGTGTGTCTGTGATACTGGGTATCAGTGTATGTCTTTGTGACTTGGTATCAGTGTATGTCTTTGTTACTGAGTGTCAGTGTGTGTCTGTGTTCCTGGGTATCAGTGTATGTCTTTGTGACTTGGTGTCAGTGTATGTCTCTGTTACTGGGTGTCAGTGTGTCTCTTTGTGACTTGGTGTCAGTGTATGTCTTTGTTACTTGGTGGAAGTGTGTGTCTGTGTTCCTGGGTATCAATGTATGTCTTTGTGACTTGGTATCAGTGTCTGTCTTTGTTACTGGGTGTCAGTGTGTGTCTGTGTTCCTGGGTATCAGTGTATGTCTTTGTGACTTGGTGTCAGTGTATGTCTTTGTTACTTGGTGTAAGTGTGTGTCTGTGTTACTGGGTATCAGTGTTTGTCTTTGTGACTTGGTGTCAGTGTATGTCTTTGTTACTTGGTGTAAGTGTGTGTCTTTGTTACATGGTGTAATTGTATGTCTTTGTTACTGGGTGTCAGTGTATGTCTTTGTTACTGGGTGTCAGTGTGTGTCTGTGTTCCTGGGTATCAGTGTATGTCTTTGTGACTTGGTGTCAGTGTATGTCTTTGTTACTGGGTGTCAGTGTGTCTCTTTGTGACTTGGTGTCAGTGTATGTCTTTGTTACTTGGTGGAAGTGTGTGTCTGTGATACTGGGTATCAGTGTATGTCTTTGTGACTTGGTGTCAGTGTATGTCTTTGTTACTTGGTGTAAGTGTGTGTCTTTGCTACATGGTGTAATTGTATGTCTTTGTTACTTGGTGTCAGTGTATGTCTTTGTTACTTGGTGTCAGTGTGTGTCTGTGTTACTGGATATCAGTGTATGTCTTTGTGACTTGGTATCAGTGTATGTCTTTGTTACTGGGTGTCAGTGTGTGTCTGTGTTCCTGGGTATCAGTGTATGTCTTTGTTACTTGGTGTAAGTGTGTGTCTGTGTTACTGGGTATCAGTGTGTGTCTTTGTGACTTGGTGTCAGTGTATGTCTTTGTTACTTGGTGTAAGTGTGTGTCTTTGTTACATGGTGTAATTGTATGTCTTTGTTACTTGGTGTCAGTGTATGTCTTTGTTACTTGGTGTCAGTGTGTGTCTGTGTTACTGGGTATCAGTGTATGTCTTTGTGACTTGGTATCAGTGTATCTCTTTGTTACTTGGTGTCAGTGTGTGCATCTAACTGGGTGTCAGTTTGTGTCTGTGTTACTGGGTATCAGTGTATGACTTTGTTACTTCGTGTCAGTGTATGTGTTTCTGACTTGGTGTCAGTGTATGTCTTTGTTGCAGGGTGTCAGTGTATGTCTTTGTTACTTGGTGTAAGTGTGTGTCTGTGTTACTGGGTATCAGTGTGTGTCTTTGTGACTTGGTGTCAGTGTATGTCTTTGTTACTTGGTGTAAGTGTGTTTCTTTGTTACATGGTGTAATTGTATGTCTTTGTTACTTGGTGTCAGTGTATGTCTTTGTTACTTGGTGTCAGTGTGTGTCTGTGTTACTGGGTATCAGTGTATGTCTTTGTGACTTGGTATCAGTGTCTGTCATTGTTACTGGGTGTCAGTGTGTGTCTGTGTTCCTGGGTATCGGTGTATGTCTTTGTGACTTGGTGTCAGTGTATGTCTTTGTTACTTGGTGTCAGTGTGTGTCTGTGTTACTGGGTATCAGTGTATGTCTTTGTGACTTGGTATCAGTGTCTGTCTTTGTTACTGGGTGTCAGTGTGTGTCTGTGTTCCTGGGTATCAGTGTATGTCTTTGTGACTTGGTGTCAGTGTATGTCTTTGTTACTGGGTGTCAGTGTGTCTCTTTGTGACTTGGTGTCAGTGTATGTCTTTGTTACTTGGTGGAAGTGTGTGTCTGTGATACTGGGTATCAGTGTATGTCTTTGTGACTTGGTATCAGTGTATGTCTTTGTTACTGGGTGTCAGTGTGTGTCTGTGTTCCTGGGTATCAGTGTATGTCTTTGTTACTTGGTGTCAGTTTATGTCTTTGTTACTTGGTGTAAGTGTGAGTCTTTGTTACTTGGTGTCCGTGTGTGTCTGTGTTACTGGGTGTCATTGCATGTCTTTGATACTGGGTGCAACTGTGTGTCTTTGTTACTTGGTGTCAGTGTGGTCGTTTGTCTTACTGGGTGTCAGTGTGTGTCTGTGTTACTTGGTGTAAGTGTGAGTCTTTGTTACTTGGTGTCCGTGTGTGTCTGTGTTACTGGGTGTCAGTGCATGTCTTTGATACTGGGTGCAACTGTGTGTCTTTGTTACTTGGTGTCCGTGTTTGTCTGTGTTACTGGGTGTCAGTGTATGTCTTTGTTACTGGTGTCAGTGTGTGTCTGTGTTCCTGGGTATCAGTGTATGTCTTTGTTAATTGGTGTAAGTGTGTGTCTTTGTTACATGGTGTAATTGTATGTCTTTGTTACTTGGTGTCAGTGTATGTCTTTATTACTTGGTGTCAGTGTGTGTCTGTGTTACTGGGTATCAGTGTATGTCTTTGTGACTTGGTATCAGTGTATGTCTTTGTTACTGGGTGTCATTGTGTGTCTGCGTTACTGGGTATCAGTGTATGTCTTTGTGACTTGGTATCAGTGTCTGTCTTTGTTACTGGGTGTCAGTGTGTGTCTGTGTTCCTGGGTATCAGTGTATCTCTTTGTGACTTGGTGTCAGTGTCTGTCTTTGTTACTGGGTGTCAGTGTGTGTCTGTGTTCCTGGGTATCAGTGTATGTCTTTGTGACTTGGTGTCAGTGTATGTCTTTGTTACTGGGTGTCAGTGAGTCTCTTTGTGACTTGGTGTCAGTGTATGTCTCTGTTACTGGGTGTCAGTGTGTCTCTTTGTGACTTGGTGTCAGTGTATGTCTTTGTTACTTGTTGGAGGTGTGTGTCTGTGTTCCGGGGTATCAGTGTATGTCTTTGTGACTTGGTATCAGTGTCTGTCTTTGTTACTGGGTGTCAGTGTGTGTCTGTGTTCCTGGGTATCAGTGTATGTCTTTGTGACTTGGAGTCAGTGTATGTCTTTGTTACTGGGTGTCAGTGTGTCTCTTTGTGACTTGGTGTCAGTGTATGTCTTTGTTACTAGGTGTAAGTGTGTGTCTGTGTTACTGGGTATCAGTGTGTGTCTTTGTGACTTGGTGTCACTGTATGTCTTTGTTACTTGGTGTAAGTGTGTGTCTTTGTTACATGGTGTAATTGTATGTCTTTGTTACTTGGTGTCAGTGTATGTCTTTGTTAATTGGTGTCAGCGTGTGTCTGTGTTACTGGGTATCAGTGTATGTCTTTGTGACTTGGTATCAGTGTATGTCTTTGTTACTGGGTGTCATTGTGTGTCTGCGTTATTGGGTATCAGTGTATGTCTTTGTGACTTGGTATCAGTGTCTGTCTTTGTTACTGGGTGTCAGTGTGTGTCTGTGTTCCTGGGTATCAGTGTATGTCTTTGTGACTTGGTGTCAGTGTATGTCTTTGTTACTGTGTGTCAGTGTATCTCTTTGTGACTTGGTGTCAGTGTATGTCTTTGTTACTTGGTGGAAGTGTGTGTCTGTGATACTGGGTATCAGTGTATGTCTTTGTGACTTGGTATCAGTGTATGTCTTTGTTACTGGGTGTCAGTGTGTGTCTGTGTTCCTGGGTATCAGTGTATGTCTTTGTGACTTGATGTCAGTGTATGTCTCTGTTACTGGGTGTCAGTGTGTCTCTTTGTGACTTGGTGTCAGTGTATGTCTTTGTTACTTGGTGGAAGTGTTTGTCTGTGTTCCTGGGTATCAGTGTATGTCTTTGTGACTTGGTATCAGTGTCTGTCTTTGTTACTGGGTGTCAGTGTGTGTCTGTGTTCCTGGGTATCAGTGTATGTCTTTGTGACTTGGTGTCAGTGTATGTCTTTGTTACTGGGTGTAAGTGTGTGTCTTTGTTACATGGTGTAATTGTATGTCTTTGTTACATGGTGTAAATGTATGTCTTTGTAACTTGGTGTCAGTGTGTGTCTGTGTTACTGGGTATCAGTGTATGTCTTTGTGACTTGGTATCAGTGTATGTCTTTGTTACTGGGTGTCATTGAGTGTCTGCGTTACTGGGTATCAGTGTATGTCTTTGTGACTTGGTATCAGTGTCTGTATTTGTTACTGGGTGTCAGTGTGTCTCTTTGTGACTTGGTGTGAGTGTATGTCTTTGTTACTTGCTGGAAGTGTGTGTCTGAGTTACTGGGTATCAGTGTGTGTCTTTGTGACTTCGTGTCAGTGTATGTATTTGTTACTTGGTGTAAGTGTGTGTCTTTGTTACATGGTGTAATTGCATGTCTTTGTTACATGGTGTAATTGTATGTCTTTGTTACTTGGTGTCAGTGTGTGTCTGTGTTACTGGGTATCAGTGTATGTCTGTGTGACTTGGTATCAGTGTATGTCTTTGTTACTGGGTGTCGGTGTGTGTCTGTGTTCCTGGGTATCAGTGCATGTCTTTGTGACTTGGTGTCAGTGTATGTCTTTGTTACTTGGTGTAAGTGTGTGTCTGTGATACCGGGTGTCAGTGTATGTCTTTGTTACTTGGCGTAAGTGTGTGTCTTTGTGACTTGGTGTCAGTGTATGTCTTTGTTACTTGGTGTAAGTGTGTGTCTTTGTTACATGGTGTAATTGTATGTCTTTGTTACTTGTTGTCAGTGTATGTCTTTGTTACTGGGTGTCAGTGTGTTTCTGTGTTCCTGGGTATCAGTGTATGTCTTTGTGACTTGGTGTCAGTGTATGTCTTTGTTACTGGGTGTCAGTGTGTCTCTTTGTGACTTGGTGTCAGTGTATGTCTTTGTTACTTGGTGGAAGTGTGTGTCTGTGATACTGTGTATCAGTGTATGTCTTTGTGACTTGGTATCAGTGTATGTCTTTGTTACTGGGTGTCAGTGTGTGTCTGTGTTCCTGGGTATCAGTGCATGTCTTTGTGACTTGGTGTCAGTGTATGTCTTTGTTACTTGGTGTAAGTGTGTGTCTGTGATACCGGGTGTCAGTGTATGTCTTTGTTACTTGGCGTATGTGTGTGTCTTTGTGACTTGGTGTCAGTGTATGTCTTTGTTACTTGGTGTAAGTGTGTGTCTTTGTTACATGGTGTAATTGTATGTCTTTGTTACTTGGTGTCAGTGTATGTCTTTGTTACTGGGTGTCAGTGTGTGTCTGTGTTCCTGGGTATCAGTGTATGTCTTTGTGACTTGGTGTCAGTGTATGTCTTTGTTACATGGTGTAATTGTATGTCTTTGTTACTTGGTGTCAGTGTATGTCTTTGTTACTTGGTGTCAGTGTGTGTCTGTGTTACTGGGTATCAGTGTATGTCTTTGTGACTTGGTATCAGTGTCTGTCTTTGTTACTGGGTGTCAGTGTGTGTCTGTGTTCCTGGGTATTGGTGTATGTCTTTGTGACTTGGTGTCAGTGTATGTCTTTGTTACTTGGTGTCAGTGTGTGTCTCTGTTACTGGGTATCAGTGTATGTCTTTGTGACTTGGTATCAGTGTCTGTCTTTGTTACTGGGTGTCAGTGTGTGTCTGTGTTCCTGGGTATCAGTGTATGTCTTTGTGACTTGGTGTCAGTGTATGTCTTTGTTACTGGGTGTCAGTGTGTCTCTTTGTGACTTGGTGTCAGTGTATGTCTTTGTTACTTGGTGGAAGTGTGTGTCTGTGATACTGGGTATCAGTGTATGTCTTTGTGACTTGGTATCAGTGTATGTCTTTGTTACTGGGTGTCAGTGTGTGTCTGTGTTCCTGGGTATCAGTGTATGTCTTTGTTACTTGGTGTCAGTTTATGTCTTTGTTACTTGGTGTAAGTGTGAGTCTTTGTTACTTGGTGTCCGTGTGTGTCTGTGTTACTGGGTGTCATTGCATGTCTTTGATACTGGGTGCAACTGTGTGTCTTTGTTACTTGGTGTCAGTGTGGTCGTTTGTCTTACTGGGTGTCAGTGTGTGTCTGTGTTACTTGGTGTAAGTGTGAGTCTTTGTTACTTGGTGTCCGTGTGTGTCTGTGTTACTGGGTGTCAGTGCATGTCTTTGATACTGGGTGCAACTGTGTGTCTTTGTTACTTGGTGTCCGTGTTTGTCTGTGTTACTGGGTGTCAGTGTATGTCTTTGTTACTGGTGTCAGTGTGTGTCTGTGTTCCTGGGTATCGGTGTATGTCTTTGTTAATTGGTGTATGTGTGTGTCTTTGTTACATGGTGTAATTGTATGTCTTTGTTACTTGGTGTCAGTGTATGTCTTTATTACTTGGTGTCAGTGTGTGTCTGTGTTACTGGGTATCAGTGTATGTCTTTGTGACTTGGTATCAGTGTATGTCTTTGTTACTTGGTGTCATTGTGTGTCTGCGTTACTGGGTATCAGTGTATGTCTTTGTGACTTGGTATCAGTGTCTGTCTTTGTTACTGGGTGTCAGTGTGTGTCTGTGTTCCTGGGTATCAGTGTATCTCTTTGTGACTTGGTGTCAGTGTCTGTCTTTGTTACTGGGTGTCAGTGTGTGTCTGTGTTCCTGGGTATCAGTGTATGTCTTTGTGACTTGGTGTCAGTGTATGTCTTTGTTACTGGGTGTCAGTGAGTCTCTTTGTGACTTGGTGTCAGTGTATGTCTCTGTTACTGGGTGTCAGTGTGTCTCTTTGTGACTTGGTGTCAGTGTATGTCTTTGTTACTTGTTGGAGGTGTGTGTCTGTGTTCCGGGGTATCAGTGTATGTCTTTGTGACTTGGTATCAGTGTCTGTCTTTGTTACTGGGTGTCAGTGTGTGTCTGTGTTCCTGGGTATCAGTGTATGTCTTTGTGACTTGGAGTCAGTGTATGTCTTTGTTACTGGGTGTCAGTGTGTCTCTTTGTGACTTGGTGTCAGTGTATGTCTTTGTTACTAGGTGTAAGTGTGTGTCTGTGTTACTGGGTATCAGTGTGTGTCTTTGTGACTTGGTGTCAGTGTATGTCTTTGTTACTTGGTGTAAGTGTGTGTCTTTGTTACATGGTGTAATTGTATGTCTTTGTTACTTGGTGTCAGTGTATGTCTTTGTTACTTGGTGTCAGCGTGTGTCTGTGTTACTGGGTATCAGTGTATGTCTTTGTGACTTGGTATCAGTGTATGTCTTTGTTACTGGGTGTCATTGTGTGTCTGCGTTATTGGGTATCAGTGTATGTCTTTGTGACTTGGTATCAGTGTCTGTCTTTGTTACTGGGTGTCAGTGTGTGTCTGTGTTCCTGGGTATCAGTGTATGTCTTTGTGACTTGGTGTCAGTGTATGTCTTTGTTACTGTGTGTCAGTGTATCTCTTTGTGACTTGGTGTCAGTGTATGTCTTTGTTACTTGGTGGAAGTGTGTGTCTGTGATACTGGGTATCAGTGTATGTCTTTGTGACTTGGTATCAGTGTATGTCTTTGTTACTGGGTGTCAGTGTGTGTCTGTGTTCCTGGGTATCAGTGTATGTCTTTGTGACTTGATGTCAGTATATGTCTCTGTTACTGGGTGTCAGTGTGTCTCTTTGTGACTTGGTGTCAGTGTATGTCTTTGTTACTTGGTGGAAGTGTGTGTCTGTGTTCCTGGGTATCAGTGTATGTCTTTGTGACTTGGTATCAGTGTCTGTCTTTGTTACTGGGTGTCAGTGTGTGTCTGTGTTCCTGGGTATCAGTGTATGTCTTTGTGACTTGGTGTCAGTGTATGTCTTTGTTACTGGGTGTAAGTGTGTGTCTTTGTTACATGGTGTAATTGTATGTCTTTGTTACATGGTGTAAATGTATGTCTTTGTAACTTGGTGTCAGTGTGTGTCTGTGTTACTGGGTATCAGTGTATGTCTTTGTGACTTGGTATCAGTGTATGTCTTTGTTACTGGGTGTCATTGAGTGTCTGCGTTACTGGGTATCAGTGTATGTCTTTGTGACTTGGTATCAGTGTCTGTATTTGTTACTGGGTGTCAGTGTGTCTCTTTGTGACTTGGTGTCAGTGTATGTCTTTGTTACTTGGTGGAAGTGTGTGTCTGAGTTACTGGGTATCAGTGTGTGTCTTTGTGACTTGGTGTCAGTGTATGTATTTGTTACTTGGTGTAAGTGTGTGTCTTTGTTACATGGTGTAATTGTATGTCTTTGTTACATGGTGTAATTGTATGTCTTTGTTACTTGGTGTCAGTGTGTGTCTGTGTTACTGGGTATCAGTGTATGTCTTTGTGACTTGGTATCAGTGTATGTCTTTGTTACTGGGTGTCGGTGTGTGTCTGTGTTCCTGGGTATCAGTGCATGTCTTTGTGACTTGGTGTCAGTGTATGTCTTTGTTACTTGGTGTAAGTGTGTGTCTGTGATACCGGGTGTCAGTGTATGTCTTTGTTACTTGGCGTAAGTGTGTGTCTTTGTGACTGGGTGTCAGTGTGTGTCTGTGTTCCTGGGTATCAGTGTATGTCTTTGTGACTTGGTGTCAGTGTATGTCTTTGTTACTGGGTGTCAGTGAGTCTCTTTGTGACTTGGTGTCAGTGTATGTCTCTGTTACTGGGTGTCAGTGTGTGTCTGTGTTCCTGGGTATCAGTGTATCTCTTTGTGACTTGGTGTCAGTGTCTGTCTTTGTTACTGGGTGTCAGTGTGTGTCTGTGTTCCTGGGTATCAGTGTATCTCTTTGTGACTTGGTGTCAGTGTCTGTCTTTGTTACTGGGTGTCAGTGTGTGTCTGTGTTCCTGGGTATCAGTGTATGTCTTTGTGACTTGGTGTCAGTGTATGTCTTTGTTACTGGGTGTCAGTGAGTCTCTTTGTGACTTGGTGTCAGTGTATGTCTCTGTTACTGGGTGTCAGTGTGTCTCTTTGTGACTTGGTGTCAGTGTATGTCTTTGTTACTTGTTGGAGGTGTGTGTCTGTGTTCCGGGGTATCAGTGTATGTCTTTGTGACTTGGTATCAGTGTCTGTCTTTGTTACTGGGTGTCAGTGTGTGTCTGTGTTCCTGGGTATCAGTGTATGTCTTTGTGACTTGGAGTCAGTGTATGTCTTTGTTACTGGGTGTCAGTGTGTCTCTTTGTGACTTGGTGTCAGTGTATGTCTTTGTTACTAGGTGTAAGTGTGTGTCTGTGTTCCTGGGTATCAGTGTGTGTCTTTGTGACTTGGTGTCAGTGTATGTCTTTGTTACTTGGTGTAAGTGTGTGTCTTTGTTACATGGTGTAATTGTATGTCTTTGTTACTTGGTGTCAGTGTATGTCTTTGTTACTTGGTGTCAGCGTGTGTCTGTGTTACTGGGTATCAGTGTATGTCTTTGTGACTTGGTATCAGTGTATGTCTTTGTTACTGGGTGTCATTGTGTGTCTGCGTTATTGGGTATCAGTGTATGTCTTTGTGACTTGGTATCAGTGTCTGTCTTTGTTACTGGGTGTCAGTGTGTGTCTGTGTTCCTGGGTATCAGTGTATGTCTTTGTGACTTGGTGTCAGTGTATGTCTTTGTTACTGTGTGTCAGTGTATCTCTTTGTGACTTGGTGTCAGTGTATGTCTTTGTTACTTGGTGGAAGTGTGTGTCTGTGATACTGGGTATCAGTGTATGTCTTTGTGACTTGGTATCAGTGTATGTCTTTGTTACTGGGTGTCAGTGTGTGTCTGTGTTCCTGGGTATCAGTGTATGTCTTTGTGACTTGATGTCAGTATATGTCTCTGTTACTGGGTGTCAGTGTGTCTCTTTGTGACTTGGTGTCAGTGTATGTCTTTGTTACTTGGTGGAAGTGTGTGTCTGTGTTCCTGGGTATCAGTGTATGTCTTTGTGACTTGGTATCAGTGTCTGTCTTTGTTACTGGGTGTCAGTGTGTGTCTGTGTTCCTGGGTATCAGTGTATGTCTTTGTGACTTGGTGTCAGTGTATGTCTTTGTTACTGGGTGTAAGTGTGTGTCTTTGTTACATGGTGTAATTGTATGTCTTTGTTACATGGTGTAAATGTATGTCTTTGTAACTTGGTGTCAGTGTGTGTCTGTGTTACTGGGTATCAGTGTATGTCTTTGTGACTTGGTATCAGTGTATGTCTTTGTTACTGGGTGTCATTGAGTGTCTGCGTTACTGGGTATCAGTGTATGTCTTTGTGACTTGGTATCAGTGTCTGTATTTGTTACTGGGTGTCAGTGTGTCTCTTTGTGACTTGGTGTCAGTGTATGTCTTTGTTACTTGGTGGAAGTGTGTGTCTGAGTTACTGGGTATCAGTGTGTGTCTTTGTGACTTGGTGTCAGTGTATGTATTTGTTACTTGGTGTAAGTGTGTGTCTTTGTTACATGGTGTAATTGTATGTCTTTGTTACATGGTGTAATTGTATGTCTTTGTTACTTGGTGTCAGTGTGTGTCTGTGTTACTGGGTATCAGTGTATGTCTTTGTGACTTGGTATCAGTGTATGTCTTTGTTACTGGGTGTCGGTGTGTGTCTGTGTTCCTGGGTATCAGTGCATGTCTTTGTGACTTGGTGTCAGTGTATGTCTTTGTTACTTGGTGTAAGTGTGTGTCTGTGATACCGGGTGTCAGTGTATGTCTTTGTTACTTGGCGTAAGTGTGTGTCTTTGTGACTTGGTGTCAGTGTATGTCTTTGTTACTTGGTGTAAGTGTGTGTCTTTGTTACATGGTGTAATTGTATGTCTTTGTTACTTGGTGTCAGTGTATGTCTTTGTTACTGGGTGTCAGTGTGTGTCTGTGTTCCTGGGTATCAGTGTATGTCTTTGTGACTTGGTGTCAGTGTATGTCTTTGTTACTGGGTGTCAGTGTGTCTCTTTGTGACTTGGTGTCAGTGTATGTCTTTGTTACTTGGTGGAAGTGTGTGTCTGTGATACTGTGTATCAGTGTATGTCTTTGTGACTTGGTATCAGTGTATGTCTTTGTTATTGGGTGTCAGTGTGTGTCTGTGTTCCTGGGTATCAGTGTATGTCTTTGTCACTTGGTGTCACTGTATGTCTTTGTTACTTTGTGTAAGTGTGTGTCTGTGATACTGGGTATCAGTGTATGTCTTTGTTACTTGGTGTCAGTGCATGTGCTTGTGACTTGATGTCAGTGCATGTGCTTGTGACTGGGTGTCAGTGTATGTCTTTGTTACTGGGTGTAAGTGTATGTCTGTGTTACTTGGTGTAAGTGTATGTCTTTGTGACTTGGTGTCAGTGTATGTCTTTGTTACTGGGTATCAGTGCATGTCAAAATACTTGGTGTCAATGTATGTCGTTGTTACTTGGTGTCAGTGTGTGTCTGTGTTACTGGGTATCAGTGTGTGTCTTTGTGACTTGGTGTCAGTGTATGTCTTTGTTACTTGGTGTAAGTGTGTGTCTTTGTCACATGGTGTAATTGTATGTCTTTGTTACTGGGTGTCAGTGTGTGTCTGTGTTACTGGGTATCAGTGCATGTCAAAATACTTGGTTTCAATGTATGTCTTTGTTACTTGGTGTCAGTGTGTGTATCTAACTGGGTGTCAGTGTGTGTCTGTGTTACTGGGTATCAGTGTTTGTCTTTGTTACTTCGTGTCAGTGTATGTGTTTGTGACTTGGTGTCAGTGTATGTCTTTGTTACTGGGTGTCAGTGTATGTCTTTGTTACTTGGTGTAAGTGTGTGTCTGTGTTACTGGGTATCAGTGTGTGTCTTTGTGACTTGGTGTCAGTGTATGTCTTTGTTACTTGGTGTAAGTGTGTGTCTTTGTTACATGGTGTAATTGTATGTCTTTGTTACTTGGTGTCAGTGTATGTCTTTGTTACTTGGTGTCAGTGTGTGTCTGTGTTACTGGGTATCAGTGTATGTCTTTGTGACTTGGTATCAGTGTATGTATTTGTTACTGGGTGTCATTGTGTGTCTTTGTTACTGGGTGTCAGTGTGTCTCTTTGTGACTTGGTGTCAGTGAATGTCTTTGTTTCTTGGTGGAAGTGTGTGTCTGTGATACTGGGTATCAGTGTATGTCTTTGTGACTTGGTGTCAGTGTATGTCTTTGTTAATTGGTGTAAGTGTGTGTCTTTGTTACATGGTGTAATTGTATGTCTTTGTTACTTGGTGTCAGTGTATGTCTTTGTTACTTGGTGTCAGTGTGTGTCTGTGTTACTGGATATCAGTGTATGTCTTTGTGACTTGGTATCAGTGTATGTCTTTGTTACTGGGTGTCAGTGTGTGTCTGTGTTCCTGGGTATCAGTGTATGTCTTTGTTACTTGGTGTAAGTGTGTGTCTGTGTTACTGGGTATCAGTGTGTGTCTTTGTGACTTGGTGTCAGTGTATGTCTTTGTTACTTGGTGTAAGTGTGTGTCTTTGTTACATGGTGTAATTGTATGTCTTTGTTACTTGGTGTCAGTGTATGTCTTTGTTACTTGGTGTCAGTGTGTGTCTGTGTTACTGGGTATCAGTGTATGTCTTTGTGACTTGGTATCAGTGTCTGTCTTTGTTACTGGATGTCAGTGTGTGTCTGTGTTCCTGGGTATCAGTGTATGTCTTTATGACTTGGTGTCAGCGTATGTCTTTGTTACTGGGTGTCAGTGTGTCTCTTTGTGACTTGGTCTCAGTGTATGTCTCTGTTACTGGGTGTCAGTGTGTCTCTTTGTGACTTGGTGTCAGTGTATGTCTTTGTTACTTGGTGGAAGTGTGTGTCTGTGTTCCTGGGTATCAGTGTATGTCTTTGTGACTTGGTATCAGTGTCTGTCTTTGTTACTGGGTGTCAGTGTGTGTCTGTGTTCCTGGGTATCAGTGTATGTCTTTGTGACTTGGTGTCAGCGTATGTCTTTGTTACTGGGTGTCAGTGTGTCTCTTTGTGACTTGGTGTCAGTGTATGTCTCTGTTACTGGGTGTCAGTGTGTCTCTTTGTGACTTTGTGTCAGTGTATGTCTTTGTTACTTGGTGTCAGTGTATGTCTTTGTTACTTTGTGTAAGTGTGTGTCTGTGATACTGGGTATCAGTGTATGTCTTTGTTACTTCGTGTCAGTTCATGTCTTTGTTACTTGATGTCAGTGCATGTGCTTGTGACATGTTGTCAGTGGATGTCTTTGTTACTGGGTGTCAGTGTATGTCTTTGTTACTTGGTGTAAGTGTATGTCTTTGTGACTTGGTGTCAGTGTATGTCTTTGTTACTGGGTATCAGTGCATGTCAAAATACTTGGTGTTAGTGTATGTCTTTGTTACTGGGTGTCAGTGTGTGTCTGTGCATCAGTGTATGTCTTTGTTACTGGGTGTCAGTGACACTCGGTGTCAGTATTTAGTTTAGTTTAGAGATACAGCACTGAAACAGGCCCTCCGGCCCACCGAGTCTGTGCCGACCATCAACCAAACATTTATACTGATCCTACACGAATCCCATATTCCAATAACATCCCCACCGGCCCCTAAATATTTCCCTACCACCTACCTATACTAGGGGCAATTTATAATGGCCAATGAACCTACCAACCTGCAAGTCTTTGGGATGTGGGAGGAAACCGGAGCACCCGGAGGAAACCCACGCAGACACAGGGAGAACTTGCAAACTCCGCACAGGCAGTACCCAGAATCGAACCCGGGTCGCTGGAGCTGTGAGGCTGCAGTGCTAACCACTGCGCCACTGTGCTGCCCAGTGTGTATCTGTGTTACTGGGTGTCAGTGTATGTCTTTGTTACTTGGTGTCAGTGTGTGTCTATGTTACTGGGTGTCAGTGTGGTCGTTTGTCTTACTGGGTGTCAGTGTGTGTCTGTGTTACTTGGTGTAACTGTGTGTCTTTGTTACTTGGTGTCCGTGTTTGTCTGTGTTACTGGGTAACAGTGTGTGTCTTTGTTACTTGGTGTCAGTGTGTGTCTGTGTTACTGGGTGTCAGTGTATGTCTTTGTTACTTGGTGTCAGTGTGTGTCTGTGTTACTGGGTGTCAGTGTGGTCGTTTGTCTTACTGGGTGTCAGTGTGTGTCTGTGTTACTTGGTGTAAGTGTGAGTCTTTGTTACTTGGTGTCCGTGTGTGTCTGTGTTACTGGGTGTCAGTGTATGTCTTTGTTACTTGGTGTAAGTGTATGTCTGTGTTACTTTGTGTAAGTGTATGTCTTTGTGACCTGGTGTCAGTGTATGTCTTTGTTACTGGGTATCAGTGCACGTCAAAATACTTGGTGTTAGTGTATGTCTTTGTTACTTGGTGTCAGTGTGTGTATCTAACTGGGTGTCAGTGTGTGTCTGTGTTACTGGGTATCAGTGTATGTCTTTGTTACTTCGTGTCAGTGTATGTGTTTGTGACTTGGTGTCAGTGTATGTCTTTGTTACTGGCTATCAGTGTATGTCTTTGTTACTTGGTGTAAGTGTGTGTCTGTGTTACTGGGTATCAGTGTGTGTCTTTGTGACTTGGTGTCAGTGTATGTCTTTGTTACTTAGTGTAAGTGTGTGTCTTTGTTACATGGTGTAACTGTATGTCTTTGTTACTTGGTGTCAGTGTATGTCTTTGTTACTTGGTGTCAGTGTGTGTCTGAGTTACTGGGTATCAGTGTATGTCTTTGTGACTTGGTATCAGTGTATGTCTTTGTTACTGGGTGTCATTGTGTGTCTGCGTTACTGGGTATCAGTGTATGTCTTTGTGACTTGGTATCAGTGTCTGTCTTTGTTACTGGGTGTCAGTGTGTGTCTGTGTTCCTGGGTATCAGTGTATGTCATTGTGACTTGGTGTCAGTATATGTCTTTGTTACTGGGTGTCAGTGTGTCTCTTTGTGACTTGGTCTCAGTGTATGTCTTTGTTACTTGGTGGAAGTGTGTGTCTGTGATACTGGGTATCAGTGTATGTCTTTGTGACTTGGTATCAGTGTATGTCTTTGTTACTGGGTGTCAGTGTGTGTATGTGTTCCTGGGTATCAGTGCATGTCTTTGTGACTTGGTGTCAGTGTATGTCTTTGTTACTTGGTGTAAGTGTGTGTCTGTGATACTGGGTGTCAGTGTATGTCTTTGTTACTTGGTGTAAGTGTGTGTCTGTGATACTGGGTATCAGTGTATGTCTTTGTTACGTGGTGTCAGTTTATGTCTTTGTTACTTGGTGTAAGTGTATGACTTTGTTACTTGGTGTCAGTTTGTTTCTTTGTTACTTGGTGTCAGTGCATGTGCTTGTGACTTGTTGTCAGTTGATGTCTTTGTTACTGGGTGTCAGTGTATGTCTTTGTTACTTGGTGTAAGTGTATGTCTTTGTTACTTGGTGTAATTGTATGTCTTTGTGACTTGGTGTCAGTGTATGTCTTTGTTACTGGGTATCAGTGCATGTCAAAATACTTGGTGTCAATGTATGTCTTTGTTACTTTGTGTCAGTGTGTGTATCTAACTGGGTGTCAGTGTGTGTCTGTGTTACTGGGTATCAGTGTATGTCTTTGTTACTTCGTGTCAGTGTATGTGTTTGTGACTTGGTGTCAGTGCATGTCTTTGTTACTGGGTGTTAGTGTATGTCTTTGTTACTTGGTGTAAGTGTGTGTCTGTGTTACATGGTGTAATTGTATGTCTTTGTTACTTGGTGTCAGTGTATGTCTTTGTTACTTGGTGTCAGTGTGTGTCTGTGTTACTGGGTATCAGTGTATGTCTTTGTGACTTGGTATCAGTGTATGTCTTTGTTACTGTGTGTCATTGTGTGTCTGCGTTACTGGGTATCTGTGTATGTCTTTGTGACCTGGTATCAGTGTCTGTCTTTGTTACTGGGTGTCAGTGTGTGTCTGTGTTCCTGGGTATCAGTGTATGTCTTTGTGACTTGGTGTCAGTGTATGTCTTTGTTACTGGGTGTCAGTGTGTCTCTTTGTGACTTGGTGTCAGTGTATGTCTCTGTTACTGGGTGTCAGTGTGTCTCTTTGTGACTTGGTGTCAGTGTATGTCTTTGTTACTTGTTGGAAGTGTGTGTCTGTGTTCCTGGGTATCAGTGTATGTCTTTGTGACTTGGTATCAGTGTCTGTCTTTGTTACGGGGTGTCAGTGTGTGTCTGTGTTCCTGGGTATCAGTGTATGTCTTTGTGACTTGGTGTCAGTGTATGTCTTTGTTACTGGGTGTCAGTGTGTCTCTTTGTGACTTGATGTCAGTGTATGTCTTTGTTACTTGGTGTAAGTGTGTGTCTGTGTTACTGGGTATCAGGGTGTGTCTTTGTGACTTGGTGTCAGTGTATGTCTTTGTTACTTGGTGTAAGAGTGTGTCTTTGTTACATGGTGTAATTGTATGTCTTTGTTACTTGGTGTCAGTGTATGTCTTTGTTACTTGGTGTCAGTGCGTGTCTGTGTTACTGGGTATCAGTGTATGTCTTTGTGACTTGGTATCAGTGTATGTCTTTGTTACTGGGTGTCATTGTGTGTCTGCGTTATTGGGTATCAGTGTATGTCTTTGTGACTTGGTATCAGTGTCTGTCTTTGTTACTGGGTGTCAGTGTGTGTCTGTGTTCCTGGGTATCAGTGTATGTCTTTGTGACTTGGTGTCAGTGTAAGTCTTTGTTACTGGGTGCCAGTGTGTCTCTTTGTGACTTGTGTCAGTGTATGTCTTTGTTACTTGGTGGAAGTGTGTGTCTGTGATACTGGGTATCAGTGTATGTCTTTGTGACTTGGTATCAGTGTATGTCTTTGTTACTGGGTGTCAGTGTGTGTCTGTGTTCCTGGGTATCAGTGTATGTCTTTGTGACTTGGTGTCAGTGTATGTCTCTGTTACTGGGTGTCAGTGTGTCTCTTTGTGACTTGGTGTCAGTTTATGTCTTTGTTACTTGGTGGAAGTGTGTGTCTGTGTTCCTGGGTATCAATGTATGTCTTTGTGACTTGGTATCAGTGTCTGTCTTTGTTACTGGGTGTCAGTGTGTGTCTGTGTTCCTGGGTATCAGTGTATGTCTTTGTGACTTGGTGTCAGTGTATGTCTTTGTTACTTGGTGTAAGTGTGTGTCTGTGTTACTGGGTATCAGTGTTTGTCTTTGTGACTTGGTGTCAGTGTATGTCTTTGTTACTTGGTGTAAGTGTGTGTCTTTGTTACATGGTGTAATTGTATGTCTTTGTTACTTGGTGTCAGTGTATGTCTTTGTTACTGGGTGTCAGTGTGTGTCTGTGTTCCTGGGTATCAGTGTATGTCTTTGTGACTTGGTGTCAGTGTATGTCTTTGTTACTGGGTGTCAGTGTGTCTCTTTGTGACTTGGTGTCAGTGTATGTCTTTGTTACTTGGTGGAAGTGTGTGTCTGTGATACTGGGTATCAGTGTATGTCTTTGTGACTTGGTGTCAGTGTATGTCTTTGTTACTTGGTGTAAGTGTGTGTCTTTGTTACATGGTGTAATTGTATGTCTTTGTTACTTGGTGTCAGTGTATGTCTTTGTTACTTGGTGTCAGTGTGTGTCTGTGTTACTGGATATCAGTGTATGTCTTAGTGACTTGGTATCAGTGTATGTCTTTGTTACTGGGTGTCAGTGTGTGTCTGTGTTCCTGGGTATCAGTGTATGTCTTTGTTACTTGGTGTAAGTGTGTGTCTGTGTTACTGGGTATCAGTGTGTGTCTTTGTGACTTGGTGTCAGTGTATGTCTTTGTTACTTGGTGTAAGTGTGTGTCTTTGTTACATGGTGTAATTGTATGTCTTTGTTACTTGGTGTCAGTGTATGTCTTTGTTACTTGGTGTCAGTGTGTGTCTGTGTTACTGGGTATCAGTGTATGTCTTTGTGACTTGGTATCAGTGTATCTCTTTGTTACTTGGTGTCAGTGTGTGCATCTAACTGGGTGTCAGTTTGTGTCTGTGTTACTGGGTATCAGTGTATGACTTTGTTACTTCGTGTCAGTGTATGTGTTTCTGACTTGGTGTCAGTGTATGTCTTTGTTGCAGGGTGTCAGTGTATGTCTTTGTTACTTGGTGTAAGTGTGTGTCTGTGTTACTGGGTATCAGTGTGTGTCTTTGTGACTTGGTGTCAGTGTATGTCTTTGTTACTTGGTGTAAGTGTGTGTCTTTGTTACATGGTGTAATTGTATGTCTTTGTTACTTGGTGTCAGTGTATGTCTTTGTTACTTGGTGTCAGTGTGTGTCTGTGTTACTGGGTATCAGTGTATGTCTTTGTGACTTGGTATCAGTGTCTGTCTTTGTTACTGGGTGTCAGTGTGTGGCTGTGTTCCTGGGTATCGGTGTATGTCTTTGTGACTTGGTGTCAGTGTATGTCTTTGTTACTTGGTGTCAGTGTGTGTCTGTGTTACTGGGTATCAGTGTATGTCTTTGTGACTTGGTATCAGTGTCTGTCTTTGTTACTGGGTGTCAGTGTGTGTCTGTGTTCCTGGGTATCAGTGTATGTCTTTGTGACTTGGTGTCAGTGTATGTCTTTGTTACTGGGTGTCAGTGTGTCTCTTTGTGACTTGGTGTCAGTGTATGTCTTTGTTACTTGGTGGAAGTGTGTGTCTGTGATACTGGGTATCAGTGTATGTCTTTGTGACTTGGTATCAGTGTATGTCTTTGTTACTGGGTGTCAGTGTGTGTCTGTGTTCCTGGGTATCAGTGTATGTCTTTGTTACTTGGTGTCAGTTTATGTCTTTGTTACTTGGTGTAAGTGTGAGTCTTTGTTACTTGGTGTCCGTGTGTGTCTGTGTTACTGGGTGGCATTGCATGTCTTTGATACTGGGTGTAACTGTGTGTCTTTGTTACTTGGTGTCAGTGTGGTCGTTTGTCTTACTGGGTGTCAGTGTGTGTCTGTGTTACTTGGTGTAAGTGTGAGTCTTTGTTACTTGGTGTCCGTGTGTGTCTGTGTTACTGGGTGTCAGTGCATGTCTTTGATACTGGGTGCAACTGTGTGTCTTTGTTACTTGGTGTCCGTGTTTGTCTGTGTTACTGGGTGTCAGTGTATGTCTTTGTTACTGGTGTCAGTGTGTGTCTGTGTTCCTGGGTATCAGTGTATGTCTTTGTTACTTGGTGTCAGTTTATGTCTTTGTTACTTGGTGTCAGTGTATGACTTTGTTACTTGGTGTCAGTTTATGTCTTTGTTACTTGGTGTCAGTGCATGTGCTTGTGACTTGTTGTCAGAGGATGTCTTTGTTACTGGGTGTCATTGTATGTCTTTGTTACTTGGTGTCACTGTATGTCTTTGTGACTTGGTGTCAGTGTATGTCTTTGTTACTGGGTATCAGTGCATGTCAAAATACTTGGTGTTAGTGTATGTCTTTGTTACTTGGTGTCAGTGTGTTTCTGTGTATCAGTGTATGTCTTTGTGACTTGGTGTCAGTGTCTGTCTTTGTTACTGGGTATCAGTGCATGTCAAAATACTTGGTGTCAGTGTGTTTCTGTGCATCAGTGTATGTCTTTGTTACTGGGTGTCAGTGTGTGTCTGTGACACTAGGTGTCAGTATTTAGTTTAGTTTAGAGATACAGCACTGAAACAGGCCCTTCGGCCCACCGAGTTTGTGCCGACCATCAACCAAACATTTATACTAATCCTACACGAATCCCATATTCCAATAACATCCCCACCGGCCCCTATATATTTCCCTACCACCTATCTATACTAGGGGCAATTTATAATGGCCAATTAACCTACCAACCTGCAAGTCTTTGGGATGTGGGAGGAAACCGGAGCACCCGGAGGAAACCCACGCAGACACAGGGAGAACTTGCAAACTCCGCACAGGCAGTACCCAGAATCGAACCCGGGTCGCTGGAGTTGTGAGGCTGCAGTGCTAACCACTGCGCCACTGTGCTGCCCAGTGTGTATCTGTGTTACTGGGTGTCAGTGTGGTCGTTTGTCTTACTGGGTGTCAGTGTGTGTCTGTGTTACTTGGTGTAAGTGTGAGTCTTTGTTACTTGGTGTCCGTGTGTGTCTGTGTTACTGGGTATCAGTGCATGTCTTTGATACTGGGTGCAAATGTGTGTCTTTGTTACTTGGTGTCCGTGTTTGTCTGTGTTACTGGGTGTCAGTGTATGTCTTTGTTACTTGGTGTAAGAGTATGTCTGTGTTACTTTGTGTAAGTGTATGTCTTTGTGACCTGGTGTCAGTGTATGTCTTTGTTACTGGGTATCAGTGCACGTCAAAATACTTGGTGTCAATGTATGTCTTTGTTACTTGGTGTCAGTGTCTGTATCTAACTGGGTGTCAGTGTGTGTCTGTGTTACTGGGTATCAGTGTATGTCTTTGTTACTTCGTGTCAGTGTATGTGTTTGTGACTTGGTGTCAGTGTATGTCTTTGTTACTGGCTGTCAGTGTATGTCTTTGTTACTTGGTGTAAGTGTGTGTCTGTGTTACATGGTGTAATTGTATGTCTTTGTTACTTGGTGTCAGTGTATGTCTTTGTTACTGGGTGTCAGTGTGTGTCTGTGTTCCTGGGTATCAGTGTATGTCTTTGCGACTTGGTATCAGTGTCTGTCTTTGTTACTGGGTGTCAGTGTGTGTCTGTGTTCCTGGGTATCAGTGTATGTCTTTGTGACTTGGTGTCAGTGTATGTCTTTGTTACTGGGTGTCAGTGTGTCTCTTTGTGACTTGGTGTCAGTGTATGTCTTTGTTACTTGGTGGAAGTTTGTGTCTGTGATACTGGGTATCAGTGTATGTCTTTGTGACTTGGTATCAGTGTATGTCTTTGTTACTGGGTGTCATTGTGTGTCTGCGTTACTGGGTATCAGTGTATGTCTTTGTGACTTGGTATCAGTGTCTGTCTTTGTTACTGGGTGTCAGTGTATGTCTGTGTTCCTGGGTATCAGTGTATGTCTTTGTGACTTGGTGTCAGTGTATGTCTTTGTTACTGGGTGTCAGTGTGTCTCTTTGTGACTTGGTGTCAGTGTATGTCTTTGTTACTTGGTGGAAGTGTGTGTCTGTGATACTGGGTATCAGTGTATGTCTTTGTGACTTGGTATCAGTGTATGTCTTTGTTACTGGGTGTCAGTGTGTGTCTGTGTTCCTGGGTATCAGTGCATGTCTTTGTGACTTGGTGTCAGTGTATGTCTTTGTTACTTGGTGTAAGTGTGTGTCTGTGATACTGGGTGTCAGTGTATGTCTTTGTTACTTGGCGTAAGTGTGTGTCTGTGATACTGGGTATCAGTGTATGACTTTGTTACTTGGTGTCAGTTTATGACTTTGTTACTTGGTGTCAGTGCATGTGCTTGTGACTTGTTGTCAGTGGATGTCTTTGTTACTGGGTGTCAGTGTATGTCTTTGTTACTTGGTGTCAGTGTGTGTCTGTGTTACTGGGTATCAGTGTATGACTTTGTGACTTTTTATCAGTGTATGTCTTTGTTACTGGGTGTCATTGTGTGTCTGCGTTACTGGGTATCAGTGTATGTCTTTGTGACTTGGTATCAGTGTCTGTCTTTGTTACTGGGTGTCAGTGTGTGTCTGTGTTCCTGGGTATCAGTGTATGTCTTTGTGACTTGGTGTCAGTGTATGTCTTTGTTACTGGGTGTCAGTGTGTCTCTTTGTGACTTGGTGTCAGTGTATGTCTTTGTTACTTGGTGTCAGTGTGTGTCTGTGTTACTGGGTATCAGTGTATGACTTTGTGACTTTTTATCAGTGTATGTCTTTGTTACTGGGTGTCATTGTGTGTCTGCGTTACTGGGTATCAGTGTATGTCTTTGTGACTTGGTATCAGTGTCTGTCTTTGTTACTGGGTGTCAGTGTGTGTCTGTGTTCCTGGGTATCAGTGTATGTCTTTGTGACTTGGTGTCAGTGTATGTCTTTGTTACTGGGTGTCAGTGTGTCTCTTTGTGACTTGGTGTCAGTGTATGTCTTTGTTACTTGGTGGAAGTGTGTGTCTGTGATACTGGGTATCAGTGTATGTCTTTGTGACTTGGTGTCAGTGTATGTCTTTGTTACTTGGTGTAAGTGTGTGTCTTTGTTACATGGTGTAATTGTATGTCTTTGTTACTTGGTGTCAGTGTATGTCTTTGTTACTTGGTGTCAGTGTGTGTCTGTGTTACTGGATATCAGTGTATGTCTTTGTGACTTGGTATCAGTGTATGTCTTTGTTACTGGGTGTCAGTGTGTGTCTGTGTTCCTGGGTATCAGTGTATGTCTTTGTTACTTGGTGTAAGTTTGTGTCTGTGTTACTGGGTATCAGTGTGTGTCTTTGTGACTTGGTGTCAGTGTATGTCTTTGTTACTTGGTGTAAGTGTGTGTCTTTGTTACATGGTGTAATTGTATGTCTTTGTTACTTGGTGTCAGTGTATGTCTTTGTTACTTGGTGTCAGTGTGTGTCTGTGTTACTGGGTATCAGTGTATGTCTTTGTGACTTGGTATCAGTGTATGGCTTTGTTACTGGGTGTCATTGTGTGTCTGCGTTACTGGGTATCAGTGTATGTCTTTGTGACTTGGTATCAGTGTCTGTCTTTGTTACTGGGTGTCAGTGTGTGTCTGTGTTCCTAGGTATCAGTGTATGTCTTTATGACTTGGTGTCAGCGTATGTCTTTGTTACTGGGTGTCAGTGTGTCTCTTTGTGATTTGGTCTCAGTGTATGTCTCTGTTACTGGGTGTCAGTGTGTCTCTTTGTGACTTGGTGTCAGTGTATGTCTTTGTTACTTGGTGGAAGTGTGTGTCTGTGTTCCTGGGTATCAGTGTATGTCTTTGTGACTTGGTATCAGTGTCTGTCTTTGTTACTGGGTGTCAGTGTGTGTCTGTGTTCCTGGGTATCAGTGTATGTCTTTGTGACTTGGTGTCAGTGTATGTCTTTGTTACTGGGTGTCAGTGTGTCTCTTTGTGACTTGGTGTCAGTGTATGTCTTTGTTACTTGGTGTAAGTGTGTGTCTGTGTTACTGGGTATCAGTGTATGTCTTTGTGACTTGGTATCAGTGTCTGTCTTTGTTACTGGGTGTCAGTGTGTGTCTGTGTTCCTGGGTATCAGTGTATGTCTTTGTGACTTGGTGTCAGCGTATGTCTTTGTTACTGGGTGTCAGTGTGTCTCTTTGTGACTTGGTGTCAGTGTATGTCTTTGTTACTTGGTGTCAGTGTATGTCTTTGTTACTTTGTGTAAGTGTGTGTCTGTGATACTGGGTATCAGTGTATGTCTTTGTGACTTGGTGTCAGCGTATGTCTTTGTTACTGGGTGTCAGTGTGTCTCTTTGTGACTTGGTGTCAGTGTATGTCTTTGTTACTTGGTGGAAGTGTGTGTCTGTGTTCCTGGGTATCAGTGTATGTCTTTGTGACTTGGTATCAGTGTCTGTCTTTGTTACTGGGTGTCAGTGTGTGTCTGTGTTCCTGGGTATCAGTGTATGTCTTTGTGACTTGGTGTCAGTGTATGTCTTTGTTACTGGGTGTCAGTGTGTCTCTTTGTGACTTGGTGTCAGTGTATGTCTTTGTTACTTGGTGTAAGTGTGTGTCTGTGTTACTGGGTATCGGTGTATGTCTTTGTGACTTGGTATCAGTGTCTGTCTTTGTTACTGGGTGTCAGTGTGTGTCTGTGTTCCTGGGTATCAGTGTATGTCATTGTGACTTGGTGTCAGCGTATGTCTTTGTTACTGGGTGTCAGTGTGTCTCTTTGTGACTTGGTGTCAGTGTATGTCTTTGTTACTTGGTGTCAGTGTATGTCTTTGTTACTTTGTGTAAGTGTGTGTCTGTGATACTGGGTATCAGTGTATGTCTTTGTGACTTGGTGTCAGCGTATGTCTTTGTTACTGGGTGTCAGTGTGTCTCTTTGTGACTTGGTGTCAGTGTATGTCTCTGTTACTGGGTGTCAGTGTGTCTCGTTGTGACTTGGTGTCAGTGTATGTCTTTGTTACTTGGTGTCAGTTCATGTCTTTGTTACTTGATGTCAGTGCATGTGCTTGTGACATGTTGTCAGTGGATGTCTTTGTTACTGGGTGTCAGTGTATGTCTTTGTTACTTGGTGTAAGTGTATGTCTTTGTGACTTGGTGTCAGTGTATGTCTTTGTTACTGGGTATCAGTGCATGTCAAAATACTTGGTGTTAGTGTATGTCTTTGTTACTTGGTGTCAGTGTGTTTCTGTGCATCAGTGTATGTCTTTGTTACTGGGTGTCAGTGTGTGTCTGTGACACTAGGTGTCAGTATTTAGTTTAGTTTAGAGATACAGCACTGAAACAGGCCCTCCGGCCCACCGAGTCTGTGCCGACCATCAACCAAACATTTATACTGATCCTACACGAATCCCATATTCCAATAACATCCCCACCGGCCCCTATATATTTCCCTACCACCTACCTATACTAGGGGCAGTTTATAATGGCCAATTAACCTACCAACCTGCAAGTCTTTGGGATGTGGGAGGAAACCGGAGCACCCGGAGGAAACCCACGCAGACACAGGGAGAACTTGCAAACTCCGCACAGGCAGTACCCAGAATCGAACCCGGGTCGCTGGAGCTGTGAGGCTGCAGTGCTAACCACTGCGCCACTGTGCTGCCCAGTGTATATCTGTGTTACTGGGTGTCAGTGTGGTCGTTTGTCTTACTGGTTGTCAGTGTGTGTCTGTGTTACTTGGTGTAAGTGTGAGTCTTTGTTACTTGGTGTCCGTGTGTGTCTGTGTTACTGGGTGTCAGTGCATGTCTTTGATACTGGGTGCAACTGTGTGTCTTTGTTACTTGGTGTCCGTGTTTGTCTGTGTTACTGGGTGTCAGTGTATGTCTTTGTTACTTGGTGTAAGTGTATGTCTGTGTTACTTTGTGTAAGTGTATGTCTTTGTGACCTGGTGTCAGTGTATGTCTTTGTTACTGGGTATCAGTGCACGTCAAAATACTTGGTGTCAAAGTATGTCTTTGTTACTTGGTGTCAGTGTGTGTATCTAACTGTGTGTCAGTGTGTGTCTGTGTTACTGGGTATCAGTGTATGTCTTTGCTACTTCGTGTCAGTGTATGTGTTTGTGACTTGGTGTCAGTGTATGTCTTTGTTACTTGGTGTAAGTGTGTGTCTGTGTTACTGGGTATCAGTGTGTGTCTTTGTGACTTGGTGTCAGTGTATGTCTTTGTTACTTGGTGTAAGTGTGTGTCTTTGTTACATGGTGTAATTGTATGTCTTTGTTACTTGGTGTCAGTGTATGTCTTTGTTACTTGGTGTCAGTGTGTGTCTGAGTTACTGGGTATCAGTGTATGTCTTTGTGACTTGGTATCAGTGTATGTCTTTGTTACTGGGTGTCATTGTGTGTCTGCGTTACTGGGTATCAGTGTATGTCTTTGTGACTTGGTATCAGTGTCTGTCTTTGTTACTGGGTGTCAGTGTGTGTCTGTGTTCCTGGGTATCAGTGTATGTCATTGTGACTTGGTGTCAGTATATGTCTTTGTTACTGGGTGTCAGTGTGTCTCTTTGTGACTTGGTGTCAGTGTATGTCTTTGTTACTTGGTGGAAGTGTGTGTCTGTGATACTGGGTATCAGTGTATGTCTTTGTGACTTGGTGTCACTGTATGTCTTTGTTACTTGGTGTAAGTGTGTGTCTGTGATACTGGGTGTCAGTGTATGTCTTTGTTACTGGGTGTCAGTGTTTGTATGTGTTCCTGGGTATCAGTGCATGTCTTTGTGACTTGGTGTCAGTGTATGTCTTTGTTACTTGGTGTAAGTGTGTGTCTGTGATACTGGGTGTCAGTGTATGTCTTTGTTACTTGGTGTAAGTGTGTGCCTGTGATACTGGGTATCACTGTATGTCTTTGTTACTTGGTGTCAGTTTATGTCTTTGTTACTTGGTGTAAGTGTATGACTTTGTTACTTGGTGTAAGTGTGTGTCTTTGTTACTTGGTGTCAGTGCATGTGCTTGTGACTTGTTGTCAGTGGATGTCTTTGTTACTGGGTATCAGTGCATTTCAAAATACTTGGTGTCAATGTATGTCTTTGTTACTTTGTGTCAGTGTGTGTATCTAACTGGGTGTCAGTGTGTGTCTGTGTTACTGGGTATCAGTGTAAGTCTTTGTTACTTCGTGTCAGTGTATGTGTTTGTGACTTGGTGTCAGTGCATGTCTTTGTTACTGGGTGTTAGTGTATGTCTTTGTTACTTGGTGTAAGTGTGTGTCTGTGTTACATGGTGTCAGTGTATGTCTTTGTTACTTGGTGTAAGTGTATGTCTGTGTTACTTGGTGTAAGTGTATGTCTTTGTGACTTGGTGTCAGTGAATGTCTTTGTTACTGGGTATCAGTGCATTTCAAAATACTTGGTGTCAATGTATGTCTTTGTTACTTTGTGTCAGTGTGTGTATCTAACTGGGTGTCAGTGTGTGTCTGTGTTACTGGGTATCAGTGTATGTCTTTGTTACTTCGTGTCAGTGTATGTGTTTGTGACTTGGTGTCAGTGCATGTCTTTGTTACTGGGTGTTAGTGTATGTCTTTGTTACTTGGTGTAAGTGTGTGTCTGTGTTACATGGTGTCAGTGTATGTCTTTGTTACTTGGTGTCAGTGTATGTCTTTGTTACTTGGTGTCAGTGTGTGTCTGTGTTACTGGGTATCAGTGTATGTCTTTGTGACTTGGTATCAGTGTATGTCTTTGTTACTGGGTGTCATTGTGTGTCTGCGTTACTGGGTATCAGTGTATGTCTTTGTGACTTGGTATCAGTGTCTGTCTTTGTTACTGGGTGTCAGTGTGTGTCTGTGTTCCTGGTTATCAGTGTATGTCTTTGTGGCTTGGTGTCAGTGTATGTCTTTGTTACTGGGTGTCAGTGTGTCTCTTTGTGACTTGGTGTCAGTGTATGTCTCTGTTACTGGGTGTCAGTGTGTCTCTTTGTGACTTGGTGTCAGTGTATGTCTTTGTTACTTGGTGGAATTGTGTGTCTGTGTTCCTGGGTATCAGTGTATGTCTTTGTGACTTGGTATCAGTGTCTGTCTTTGTCACTGGTTGTCAGTGTGTGTCTGTGTTCCTGGGTATCAGTGTATGTCTTTGTTACTGGGTGTCAGTGTGTCATTTTGTGACTTGGTGTCAGTGTATGTCTTTGTTACTTGGTGTAAGTGTGTGTCTGTGTTACTGGGTATCAGTGTGTGTCTTTGTGACTTGGTGTCAGTGTATGTCTTTGTTACTTGGTGTAAGTGTGTGTCTTTGTTACATGGTGTAATTGTGTGTCTTTGTTACTTGGTGTCAGTGTATGTCTTTGTTACTTGGTGTCAGTGTGTGTCTGTGTTACTGGGTATCAGTGAATGTCTTTGTGACTTGGTAGCAGTGTATGTCTTTGTTACTGGGTGTCATTGTGTGTCTGCGTTACTGGGTATCAGTGTATGTCTTTGTGACTTGGTATCAGTGTCTGTCTTTGTTACTGGGTGTCAGTGTGTGTCTGTGTTCCTGGGTATCAGTGTATGTCTTTGTGACTTGGTGTCAGTGTATGTCTTTGTTACTGGGTGTCAGTGTGTCTCTTTGTGACTTGGTGTCAGTGTATGTCTTTGTTACTTGGTGGAAGTGTGTGTCTGTGATACAGGGTATCAGTGTATGTCTTTGTGACTTGGTATCAGTGTATGTCTTTGTTACTGGTGTCAGTGTGTGTCTGTGTTCCTGGGTATCAGTGTATGTCTTTGTTACTTGGTGTCAGTTTATGTCTTTGTTACTTGGTGTCAGTGCATATGCTTGTGACTTGTTGTCAGTGGATGTCTTTGTTACTGGGTGTCAGTGTATTTCTTTGTTACTTGGTGTCAGTGTATGTCTTTGTGACTTGGTGTCAGTGTATGTCTTTGTTACTGGGTATCAGTGCATGTCAAAATACTTGGTGTCAGTGTGTTTCTGTGCATGTCTTTGTTACTTGGTGTCAGTGTGTTTCTGTGTATCAGTGTATGTCTTTGTGACTTGGTGTCAGTGTCTGTCTTTGTTACTGGGTATCAGTGCATGTCAAAATACTTGGTGTCAGTGTGTTTCTGTGCATCAGTGTATGTCTTTGTTACTGGGTGTCAGTGTGTGTCTGTGACACTAGGTGTCAGTATTTAGTTTAGTTTAGAGATACAGCACTGAAACAGGCCCTTCGGCCCACCGAGTCTGTGCCGACCATCAACCAAACATTTATACTAATCCTACACGAATCCCATATTCCAATAACATCCCCACCGGCCCCTATATATTTCCCTACCACCTACCTATACTAGGGGCAATTTATAATGGCCAATTAACCTACCAACCTGCAAGTCTTTGGGATGTGGGAGGAAACCGGAGCACCCGGAGGAAACCCACGCAGACACAGGGAGAACTTGCAAACTCCGCACAGGCAGTACCCAGAATCGAACCCGGGTCGCTGGAGCTGTGAGGCTGCAGTGCTAACCACTGCGCCACTGTGCTGCCCAGTGTGTATCTGTGTTACTGGGTGTCAGTGTGGTCGTTTGTCTTACTGGGTGTCAGTGTGTGTCTGTGTTACTTGGTGTAAGTGTGATTCTTTGTTACTTGGTGTCCGTGTGTGTCTGTGTTACTGGGTGTCAGAGCATGTCTTTGATACTGGGTGTAACTGTGTGTCTTTGTTACTTGGTGTCCGTGTTTGTCTGTGTTACTGGGTGTCAGTGTATGTCTTTGTTACTTGGTGTAAGTGTATGTCTGTGTTACTTTGTGTAAGTGTATATCTTTGTGACCTGGTGTCAGTGTATGTCTTTGTTACTGGGTATCAGTGCACGTCAAAATACTTGGTGTCAATGTATGTCTTTGTTACTTGGTGTCAGTGTGTGTATCTAACTGGGTGTCAGTGTATGTCTTTGTTACTTGGTGTCAGTGTATGTCTTTGTTACTTGGTGTAAGTGTGTGTCTGTGATACTGGGTGTCAGTGTATGTCTTTGTTACTTGGTGTAAGTGTGTGTCTGTGATACTCGGTATCAGTGTATGTCTTTGTTACTTGGTGTCAGTTTATTTCTTTGTTACTTGGTGTCAGTGCATGTGCTTGTGACTTGTTGTCAGTGGATGTCTTTGTTACTGGGTGTCAGTGTATGTCTTTGTTACTTGGTGTAAGTGTATGTCTGTGTTACTTGGTGTAAGTGTATGTCTTTGTGACTTGGTGTCAGTGAATGTCTTTGTTACTGGGTGTCAGTGTATGTCTTTGTTACTTGGTGTAAGTGTGTGTCTGTGTTACTGGGTATCCGTGTCTGTCTTTGTTACTTGGTGTAAGTGACTGTCTGTGTTACTGGGTATCAGTGTATGTCTTTGTTACTTGGTGTCAGTGTATGTCTGTGTTACTTGGTGTAAGTGTGTGTCAGTGTTACTGGGTATCAGTGTATGTCTTTGTTACTTGGTGTCAGTGTATGTCTGTGTTACTTGGTGTAAGTGTGTGTCTGTTTTACTGGGTGTCAGTATGTGTCTTTGTTACTTTGTGTAATTGTATGTCTTTGTGACTTGATGTCAGTGTATGTCTGTGTTACTTGGTGTAAGTGTCTGTCTTTGTTACTTGGTGTCAGTGTGTGTCTGTGTTACTTGGTATCAGTGTATGTCTTTGTTACTTGATGTCAGTGTATGTCTGTGTTACTTGGTGTAAGTGTCTGTCTTTGTTACTTGGTGTAAGTGTCTGTCTGTTTTACTGGGTGTCAGTATGTGTCTTTGTTACTTTGTGTAATTGTATGTCTTTGTTGCTTGGTGTCAGTGTGTGTCTGTGTTACTTGGTATCAGTGTATGTCTTTGTTACTGGGTGTCATTGTGTGTCTTTGTGACTTTGTGTCTTTGTATGTCTGTGTTACTTGGTGTAAGTGTGTGTCTGTGTTACTGGGTATCAGTGTCTGTCTTTGTTGCTTGGTATCAGTGTCTGTCTTTGTTACTGGGTGTCAGTGTATGTCTTTGTTACTTGGTGTAAGTGTGTGTCTGTGTTACATGGTGTCAGTGTATGTCTTTGTTACTTGGTGTAAGTGTATGTCTGTGTTACTTGGTGTAAGTGTATGTCTTTGTGACTTGGTGTCAGTGAATGTCTTTGTTACTGGGTATCAGTGCATTTCAAAATACTTGGTGTCAATGTATGTCTTTGTTACTTTGTGTCAGTGTGTGTATCTAACTGGGTGTCAGTGTGTGTCTGTGTTACTGGGTATCAGTGTATGTCTTTGTTACTTCGTGTCAGTGTATGTGTTTGTGACTTGGTGTCAGTGCATGTCTTTGTTACTGGGTGTTAGTGTATGTCTTTGTTACTTGGTGTAAGTGTGTGTCTGTGTTACATGGTGTCAGTGTATGTCTTTGTTACTTGGTGTCAGTGTATGTCTTTGTTACTTGGTGTCAGTGTGTGTCTGTGTTACTGGGTATCAGTGTATGTCTTTGTGACTTGGTATCAGTGTATGGCTTTGTTACTGGGTGTCATTGTGTGTCTGCGTTACTGGGTATCAGTGTATGTCTTTGTGACTTGGTATCAGTGTCTGTCTTTGTTACTGGGTGTCAGTGTGTGTCTGTGTTCCTGGTTATCAGTGTATGTCTTTGTGGCTTGGTGTCAGTGTATGTCTTTGTTACTGGGTGTCAGTGTGTCTCTTTGTGACTTGGTGTCAGTGTATGTCTCTGTTACTGGGTGTCAGTGTGTCTCTTTGTGACTTGGTGTCAGTGTATGTCTTTGTTACTTGGTGGAATTGTGTGTCTGTGTTCCTGGGTATCAGTGTATGTCTTTGTGACTTGGTATCAGTGTCTGTCTTTGTCACTGGTTGTCAGTGTGTGTCTGTGTTCCTGGGTATCAGTGTATGTCTTTGTTACTGGGTGTCAGTGTGTCATTTTGTGACTTGGTGTCAGTGTATGTCTTTGTTACTTGGTGTAAGTGTGTGTCTGTGTTACTGGGTATCAGTGTGTGTCTTTGTGACTTGGTGTCAGTGTATGTCTTTGTTACTTGGTGTAAGTGTGTGTCTTTGTTACATGGTGTAATTGTGTGTCTTTGTTACTTGGTGTCAGTGTATGTCTTTGTTACTTGGTGTCAGTGTGTGTCTGTGTTACTGGGTATCAGTGAATGTCTTTGTGACTTGCTAGCAGTGTATGTCTTTGTTACTGGGTGTCATTGTGTGTCTGCGTTACTGGGTATCAGTGTATGTCTTTGTGACTTGGTATCAGTGTCTGTCTTTGTTACTGGGTGTCAGTGTGTGTCTGTGTTCCTGGGTATCAGTGTATGTCTTTGTGACTTGGTGTCAGTGTATGTCTTTGTTACTGGGTGTCAGTGTGTCTCTTTGTGACTTGGTGTCAGTGTATGTCTTTGTTACTTGGTGGAAGTGTGTGTCTGTGATACAGGGTATCAGTGTATGTCTTTGTGACTTGGTATCAGTGTATGTCTTTGTTACTGGTGTCAGTGTGTGTCTGTGTTCCTGGGTATCAGTGTATGTCTTTGTTACTTGGTGTCAGTTTATGTCTTTGTTACTTGGTGTCAGTGCATATGCTTGTGACTTGTTGTCAGTGGATGTCTTTGTTACTGGGTGTCAGTGTATTTCTTTGTTACTTGGTGTCAGTGTATGTCTTTGTGACTTGGTGTCAGTGTATGTCTTTGTTACTGGGTATCAGTGCATGTCAAAATACTTGGTGTCAGTGTGTTTCTGTGCATGTCTTTGTTACTTGGTGTCAGTGTGTTTCTGTGTATCAGTGTATGTCTTTGTGACTTGGTGTCAGTGTCTGTCTTTGTTACTGGGTATCAGTGCATGTCAAAATACTTGGTGTCAGTGTGTTTCTGTGCATCAGTGTATGTCTTTGTTACTGGGTGTCAGTGTGTGTCTGTGACACTAGGTGTCAGTATTTAGTTTAGTTTAGAGATACAGCACTGAAACAGGCCCTTCGGCCCACCGAGTCTGTGCCGACCATCAACCAAACATTTATACTAATCCTACACGAATCCCATATTCCAATAACATCCCCACCGGCCCCTATATATTTCCCTACCACCTACCTATACTAGGGGCAATTTATAATGGCCAATTAACCTACCAACCTGCAAGTCTTTGGGATGTGGGAGGAAACCGGAGCACCCGGAGGAAACCCACGCAGACACAGGGAGAACTTGCAAACTCCGCACAGGCAGTACCCAGAATCGAACCCGGGTCGCTGGAGCTGTGAGGCTGCAGTGCTAACCACTGCGCCACTGTGCTGCCCAGTGTGTATCTGTGTTACTGGGTGTCAGTGTGGTCGTTTGTCTTACTGGGTGTCAGTGTGTGTCTGTGTTACTTGGTGTAAGTGTGATTCTTTGTTACTTGGTGTCCGTGTGTGTCTGTGTTACTGGGTGTCAGAGCATGTCTTTGATACTGGGTGTAACTGTGTGTCTTTGTTACTTGGTGTCCGTGTTTGTCTGTGTTACTGGGTGTCAGTGTATGTCTTTGTTACTTGGTGTAAGTGTATGTCTGTGTTACTTTGTGTAAGTGTATATCTTTGTGACCTGGTGTCAGTGTATGTCTTTGTTACTGGGTATCAGTGCACGTCAAAATACTTGGTGTCAATGTATGTCTTTGTTACTTGGTGTCAGTGTGTGTATCTAACTGGGTGTCAGTGTATGTCTTTGTTACTTGGTGTCAGTGTATGTCTTTGTTACTTGGTGTAAGTGTGTGTCTGTGATACTGGGTGTCAGTGTATGTCTTTGTTACTTGGTGTAAGTGTGTGTCTGTGATACTCGGTATCAGTGTATGTCTTTGTTACTTGGTGTCAGTTTATTTCTTTGTTACTTGGTGTCAGTGCATGTGCTTGTGACTTGTTGTCAGTGGATGTCTTTGTTACTGGGTGTCAGTGTATGTCTTTGTTACTTGGTGTAAGTGTATGTCTGTGTTACTTGGTGTAAGTGTATGTCTTTGTGACTTGGTGTCAGTGAATGTCTTTGTTACTGGGTGTCAGTGTATGTCTTTGTTACTTGGTGTAAGTGTGTGTCTGTGTTACTGGGTATCCGTGTCTGTCTTTGTTACTTGGTGTAAGTGACTGTCTGTGTTACTGGGTATCAGTGTATGTCTTTGTTACTTGGTGTCAGTGTATGTCTGTGTTACTTGGTGTAAGTGTGTGTCAGTGTTACTGGGTATCAGTGTATGTCTTTGTTACTTGGTGTCAGTGTATGTCTGTGTTACTTGGTGTAAGTGTGTGTCTGTTTTACTGGGTGTCAGTATGTGTCTTTGTTACTTTGTGTAATTGTATGTCTTTGTGACTTGATGTCAGTGTATGTCTGTGTTACTTGGTGTAAGTGTCTGTCTTTGTTACTTGGTGTCAGTGTGTGTCTGTGTTACTTGGTATCAGTGTATGTCTTTGTTACTTGATGTCAGTGTATGTCTGTGTTACTTGGTGTAAGTGTCTGTCTTTGTTACTTGGTGTAAGTGTCTGTCTGTTTTACTGGGTGTCAGTATGTGTCTTTGTTACTTTGTGTAATTGTATGTCTTTGTTGCTTGGTGTCAGTGTGTGTCTGTGTTACTTGGTATCAGTGTATGTCTTTGTTACTGGGTGTCATTGTGTGTCTTTGTGACTTTGTGTCTTTGTATGTCTGTGTTACTTGGTGTAAGTGTGTGTCTGTGTTACTGGGTATCAGTGTCTGTCTTTGTTGCTTGGTATCAGTGTCTGTCTTTGTTACTGGGTGTCAGTGTATGTCTTTGTTACTGGGTGTCAGTGTGTCTCTTTGTGACTTGGTGTCAGTGTATGTCTTTGTTACTTGGTGGAAGTGTGTGTCTGTGATACTGGGTATCAGTGCATGTCTTTGTGACTTGGTGTCAGTGTATGTCTTTGTTACTTGGTGTAAGTGTGTGTCTTTGTTACATGGTGTAATTGTATGTCTTTGTTACTTGGTGTCAGTGCATGTCTTTGTTACTTGGTGTCAGTTTGTGTCTGTGTTACTGGATATCAGTGTATGTCTTTGTGACTTGGTATCAGTGTATGTCTTTGTTACTTGGTATCAGTGTATGTCTGTGTTACTTGGTGTATGTGTATGTCTTTGTTACTTGGTGTAAGTGTGTGTCTGTGTTACTTGGTGTAAGTGTGTGTCTGTGTTAGTGGGTGTCAGTGTGTGTCTGTGTTACTGGGTGTCAGTGTATGTCTTTGTTACTTGGTGTCAGTGTATGTCTGTGTTACTTGGTGTAAGTGTGAGTCTGTTTTACTGGGTGTCAGTGTGAGTCTGAGTTACTTGGTGTCCTTGTGTGTCTGTGTTACTGGGTATCAGTGTATGTCTTTGTGACTTGGTATCAGTGTCTGTCTTTGTTACTGGGTGTCAGTGTGTGTCTGTGTTCCTGGGTATCAGTGTATGTCTTTGTGACTTGGTGTCAGTGTATGTCTTTGTTACTGGGTGTCAGTGTGTCTCTTTGTGACTTGGTGTCAGTGTATGTCTTTGTTACTTGGTGGAAGTGTGTGTCTGTGATGCAGGGTATCAGTGTATGTCTTTGTGACTTGGTATCAGTGTATGTCTTTGTTACTGGTGTCAGTGTGTGTCTGTGTTCCTGGGTATCAGTGTATGTCTTTGTTACTTGGTGTCAGTTTATGTCTTTGTTACTTGGTGTCAGTGCATATGCTTGTGACTTGTTGTCAGTGGATGTCTTTGTTACTGGGTGTCAGTGTATTTCTTTGTTACTTGGTGTCAGTGTATGTCTTTGTGACTTGGTGTCAGTGTATGTCTTTGTTACTGGGTATCAGTGCATGTCAAAATACTTGGTGTCAGTGTGTTTCTGTGCATGTCTTTGTGACTTGGTGTCAGTGTATGTCTTTGTTACTGGGTATCAGTGCATGTCAAAATACTTGGTGTCAGTGTGTTTCTGTGCATCAGTGTATGTCTTTGTTACTGGGTGTCAGTGTGTGTCTGTGACACTAGGTGTCAGTATTTAGTTTAGTTTAGAGATACAGCACTGAATCAGGCCCTCCGGCCCACCGAGTCTGTGCCGACCATCAACCAAACATTTATACTAATCCTACACGAATCCCATATTCCAATAACATCCCCACCGGCCCCTATATATTTCCCTACCACCTACCTATACTAGGGGCAATTTATAATGGCCAATTAACCTACCAACCTGCAAGTCTTTGGGATGTGGGAGGAAACCGGAGCACCCGGAGGAAACCCACGCAGACACAGGGAGAACTTGCAAACTCCGCACAGGCAGTACCCAGAATCGAACCCGGGTCGCTGGAGCTGTGAGGCTGCAGTGCTAACCACTGCGCCACTGTGCTGCCCAGTGTGTATCTGTGTTACTGGGTGTCAGTGTGGTCGTTTGTCTTACTGGGTGTCAGTGTGTGTCTGTGTTACTTGGTGTAAGTGTGATTCTTTGTTACTTGGTGTCCATGTGTGTCTGTGTTACTGGGTGTCAGAGCATGTCTTTGATACTGGGTGTAACTGTGTGTCTTTGTTACTTGGTGTCCGTGTTTGTCTGTGTTACTGGGTGTCAGTGTATGTCTTTGTTACTTGGTGTAAGTGTATGTCTGTGTTACTTTGTGTAAGTGTATATCTTTGTGACCTGGTGTCAGTGTATGTCTTTGTTACTGGGTATCAGTGCACGTCAAAATACTTGGTGTCAATGTATGTCTTTGTTACTTGGTGTCAGTGTGTGTATCTAACTGGGTGTCAGTGTATGTCTTTGTTACTTGGTGTAAGTGTGTGTCTGTGATACTGGGTGTCAGTGTATGTCTTTGTTACTTGGTGTAAGTGTGTGTCTGTGATACTCGGTATCAGTGTATGTCTTTGTTACTTGGTGTCAGTTTATTTCTTTGTTACTTGGTGTCAGTGCATGTGCTTGTGACTTGTTGTCAGTGGATGTCTTTGTTACTGGGTGTCAGTGTATGTCTTTGTTACTTGGTGTAAGTGTATGTCTGTGTTACTTGGTGTAAGTGTATGTCTTTGTGACTTGGTGTCAGTGAATGTCTTTGTTACTGGGTGTCAGTGTATGTCTTTGTTACTTGGTGTAAGTGTGTGTCTGTGTTACTGGGTATCCGTGTCTGTCTTTGTTACTTGGTGTAAGTGACTGTCTGTGTTACTGGGTATCAGTGTATGTCTTTGTTACTTGGTGTCAGTGTATGTCTGTGTTACTTGGTGTAAGTGTGTGTCAGTGTTACTGGGTATCAGTGTATGTCTTTGTCACTTGGTGTCAGTGTATGTCTGTGTTACTTGGTGTAAGTGTGTGTCTGTTTTACTGGGTGTCAGTATGTGTCTTTGTTACTTTGTGTAATTGTATGTCTTTGTGACTTGATGTCAGTGTATGTCTGTGTTACTTGGTGTAAGTGTCTGTCTTTGTTACTTGGTGTCAGTGTGTGTCTGTGTTACTTGGTATCAGTGTATGTCTTTGTTACTTGATGTCAGTGTATGTCTGTGTTACTTGGTGTAAGTGTCTGTCTTTGTTACTTGGTGCAAGTGTCTGTCTGTTTTACTGGGTGTCAGTATGTGTCTTTGTTACTTTGTGTAATTGTATGTCTTTGTTGCTTGGTGTCAGTGTGTGTCTGTGTTACTTGGTATCAGTGTATGTCTTTGTTACTGGGTGTCATTGTGTGTCTTTGTGACTTTGTGTCTTTGTATGTCTGTGTTACTTGGTGTAAGTGTGTGTCTGTGTTACTGGGTATCAGTGTCTGTCTTTGTTGCTTGGTATCAGTGTCTGTCTTTGTTACTGGGTGTCAGTGTATGTCTTTGTTACTGGGTGTCAGTGTGTCTCTTTGTGACTTGGTGTCAGTGTATGTCTTTGTTACTTGGTGGAAGTGTGTGTCTGTGATACTGGGTATCAGTGCATGTCTTTGTGACTTGGTGTCAGTGTATGTCTTTGTTACTTGGTGTAAGTGTGTGTCTTTGTTACATGGTGTAATTGTATGTCTTTGTTACTTGGTGTCAGTGCATGTCTTTGTTACTTGGTGTCAGTTTGTGTCTGTGTTACTGGATATCAGTGTATGTCTTTGTGACTTGGTATCAGTGTATGTCTTTGTTACTTGGTATCAGTGTATGTCTGTGTTACTTGGTGTATGTGTATGTCTTTGTTACTTGGTGTAAGTGTGTGTCTGTGTTACTTGGTGTAAGTGTGTGTCTGTGTTCCTGGGTATCATTGTATGTCTTTGTTACTTGGTGTCAGTGTATGTCTGTGTTACTTGGTGTAAGTGTGTGTCTGTGTTAGTGGGTGTCAGTATGTGTCTGTGTTACTGGGTGTCAGTGTATGTCTTTGTTACTTGGTGTCAGTGTATGTCTGTGTTACTTGGTGTAAGTGTGAGTCTGTTTTACTGGGTGTCAGTGTGAGTCTGAGTTACTTGGTGTAAGTGTGTGTCTTTGTTACTTGGTGTCCTTGTGTGTCTGTGTTACTGGGTGTCAGTGCTTGTCTTTGTTACTTGGTGTCAGTGTATATCTGTGTTACTTGCTGTAAGTGTGTGTCTTTGTTACTTGGTTTAATGGTATGTCTTTGTTACTTGGTGTCAGTGTATGTCTGTGTTAATTGGTGTAAGTGTATGTCTTTGTTACTTGGTGTAAGTGTGTGTCTGTGTTACTTGGTGTAAGTGTGTGTCTGTGTTCCTGGGTATCAGTGTATGACTTTGTTACTTGGTGACAGTGTATGTCTGTGTTACTTTGTCTAAGTGTGTGTCTGTGTTACTGGGTATCAGTGTATGTCTTTGTTACTTGGTGTCACTGTATGTCTGTGTTACTTGGTGTAATAGTCTGTCCGTTTTACTGTGTGTCAGTGTGTGTCTGTGTTACTTGGTGTAAGTGTGTGTCTTTGTTACTTGGTGTAATTGTCTGTCTTTGTTACTGGGTGTAAGTATATGTCTTTGTTACTTAGTGTCAGTGTTTGTCTGTGTTACTGGGTATCAGTGAATGTCTTTGTGATTGCTTTCAGTGTATGTCTTTGTTACTGCGTGTCAGTGTGTGTCTGTGTTACTGGGTATCAGTGTACGTCTTTGTGACTTGGTATCAGTGTATGTCTTTGTTACTGGGTGTCAGTTTGTGTCTGTGTTACTGGGTATCAGTGTATGTCTTTGTGACTTGGTATCAGTGTATGACGTTGTTACTGGGTGTCAGTGTGTGTCTGTGTTCCTGGGTATCAGTGTATGTCTTTGTGACCTGGTGTCAGTGTATGTCTTTGTTACTGGGTATCAGTGTATGTCTTTGTGACTTGGTGTCAGTGAATGTCTGTGTTACTTGGTGTAACTGTGTGTCTGTGTTACTGGGTGTCAGTGTGTGTCTGTGTAACTTGGTGTAAGTGTGTGTCTGTGTTACTGGGTGTCAGTGTGTGTCTGTGTTACTTGGTGTAAGTATGTATCTTTGTTACTTGGTGTAAGTGTGTGTCTGTTTTACTGGGTGTCAGTGTGTGTCTTTGTTACTTTGTGAAATTGTATGTCTTTGTTACTTGGTGTCAGTGTATGTCTGTGTTACTTGGTGTAAGTGTGTGTCTGTGATACTCGGTATCAGTGTATGTCTTTGTTACTTGGTGTCAGTTTATTTCTTTGTTACTTGGTGTCAGTGCATGTGCTTGTGACTTGTTGTCGGTGGATGTCTTTGTTACTGGGTGTCAGTGTATGTCTTTGTTACTTGGTGTAAGTGTATGTCTGTGTTACTTGGTGTAAGTGTATGTCTTTGTGACTTGGTGTCAGTGAATGTCTTTGTTACTGGGTGTCAGTGTATGTCTTTGTTACTTGGTGAAAGTGTGTGTCTGTGTTACTGGGTATCCGTGTCTGTCTTTGTTACTTGGTGTAAGTGACTGTCTGTGTTACTGGGTATCAGTGTATGTCTTTGTTACTTGGTGTCAGTGTATGTCTGTGTTACTTGGTGTAAGTGTGTGTCAGTGTTACTGGGTATCAGTGTATGTCTTTGTTACTTGGTGTCAGTGTATGTCTGTGTTACTTGGTGTAAGTGTGTGTCTGTTTTACTGGGTGTCAGTATGTGTCTTTGTTACTTTGTGTAATTGTATGTCTTTGTGACTTGATGTCAGTGTATGTCTGTGTTACTTGGTGTAAGTGTCTGTCTTTGTTACTTGGTGTCAGTGTGTGTCTGTGTTACTTGGTATCAGTGTATGTCTTTGTTACTTGATGTCAGTGTATGTCTGTGTTACTTGGTGTAAGTGTCTGTCTTTGTTACTTGGTGTAAGTGTCTGTCTGTTTTACTGGGTGTCAGTATGTGTCTTTGTTACTTTGTGTAATTGTATGTCTCTGTTGCTTGGTGTCAGTGTGTGTCTGTGTTACTTGGTATCAGTGTATGTCTTTGTTACTGGGTGTCATTGTGTGTCTTTGTGACTTTGTGTCTTTGTATGTCTGTGTTACTTGGTGTAAGTGTGTGTCTGTGTTACTGGGTATCAGTGTCTGTCTTTGTTGCTTGGTATCAGTGTCTGTCTTTGTTACTGGGTGTCAGTGTATGTCTTTGTTACTGGGTGTCAGTGTGTCTCTTTGTGACTTGGTGTCAGTGTATGTCTTTGTTACTTGGTGGAAGTGTGTGTCTGTGATACTGGGTATCAGTGCATGTCTTTGTGACTTGGTGTCAGTGTATGTCTTTGTTACTTGGTGTAAGTGTGTGTCTTTGTTACATGGTGTAATTGTATGTCTTTGTTACTTGGTGTCAGTGCATGTCTTTGTTACTTGGTGTCAGTGTATGTCTTTGTTACTTGGTATCAGTGTATGTCTGTGTTACTTGGTGTATGTGTATGTCTTTGTTACTTGGTGTAAGTGTGTGTCTGTGTTACTTGGTGTAAGTGTGTGTCTGTGTTCCTGGGTATCATTGTATGTCTTTGTTACTTGGTGTCAGTGTATGTCTGTGTTACTTGGTGTAAGTGTGTGTCTGTGTTAGTGGGTGTCAGTGTGTGTCTGTGTTACTGGGTGTCAGTGTATGTCTTTGTTACTTGGTGTCAGTGTATGTCTGTGTTACTTGGTGTAAGTGTGAGTCTGTTTTACTGGGTGTCAGTGTGAGTCTGAGTTACTTGGTGTAAGTGTGTGTCTTTGTTACTTGGTGTCCTTGTGTGTCTGTGTTACTGGGTATCAGTGTATGTCTTTGTGACTTGGTATCAGTGTCTGTCTTTGTTACTGGGTGTCAGTGTGTGTCTGTGTTCCTGGGTATCAGTGTATGTCTTTGTGACTTGGTGTCAGTGTATGTCTTTGTTACTGGGTGTCAGTGTGTCTCTTTGTGACTTGGTGTCAGTGTATGTCTTTGTTACTTGGTGGAAGTGTGTGTCTGTGATACAGGGTATCAGTGTATGTCTTTGTGACTTGGTATCAGTGTATGTCTTTGTTACTGGGTGTCAGTGTGTCTCTTTGTTACTTGGTGTCAGTTTATGTCTTTGTTACTTGGTGTCAGTGCATATGCTTGTGACTTGTTGTCAGTGGATGTCTTTGTTACTGGGTGTCAGTGTATTTCTTTGTTACTTGGTGTCAGTGTATGTCTTTGTGACTTGGTGTCAGTGTATGTCTTTGTTACTGGGTATCAGTGCATGTCAAAATACTTGGTGTCAGTGTGTTTCTGTGCATGTCTTTGTTACTTGGTGTCAGTGTGTTTCTGTGTATCAGTGTATGTCTTTGTGACTTGGTGTCAGTGTATGTCTTTGTTACTGGGTATCAGTGCATGTCAAAATACTTGGTGTCAGTGTGTTTCTGTGCATCAGTGTATGTCTTTGTTACTGGGTGTCAGTGTATGTCTGTGTTACTTGGTGTAAGTGTGTGTCAGTGTTACTGGGTATCAGTGTATGTCTTTGTTACTTGGTGTCAGTGTATGTCTGTGTTACTTGGTGCAAGTGTGTGTCTGTGTTACTGGGTGTCAGTGTGTGTCTGTGTTACTTGGTGTAAGTGTGTGTCTGTGTTGCTGGGTGTCAGTGTGTGTCTGTGTTACTTGGTGCAAGTATGTATCTTTGTTACTTGTTCTCCGTATGTGTCTGCGTTACTGGGTGTCAGTGTATGTCTTTGTTACTGGGTGTCAGTGTATTTCTTTGTTACTTGGTGTGAGTGTGTGTCTGTGTTACTGGGTGTCAGTGTATGTCTGTGTTACTTGGTGTAAGTGTATGTCTGTGTTACTGGGTATCAGTGTATGACTTTGTTACTTGGTGTCAGTGTATGTCTGTGTTACTTGGTGTAAATGTTTGTCTTTGTTACTTGGTGTAAGTGTATGCCTTTTTTAGTTGGTGTCAGTGCATGTCTTTGTTGCTTGGTGTCAGTGTGTGTCTGTGTTACTGGGTATCAGTGGATGTCTTTCTGACTTGGGATCAGTGTATGTCTTTGTTACTGGGTGTCAGTGTGTGTCTGTGTTACTTGGTGTCAGTGTATGTCTTTGTCACAGTTTATTAGTGTTTCTCTGTGTTACTGGGTATTAGTGTATGTCTTTGTGACTTGGTAACAGTGTATGTCTTTGTTACTGGGTGTCAGTGTGTGTCTGTGTTCCTGGGTATCAGTGTATGTCTTTGTGACTTGGTGTCAGTGTATGTATTTGTTGCTGGGTGTCATTGTGTGTCTTTGTGACTTTGTGTCATTGTATATCTGTGTTACATGGTGTAAGTGTGTGGCTGTGTTACTGGGTGTCAGTGTATGTCTTTGTTACTGGGTGTCAGTGTGTGTCTGTGTTACTTGGTGTCAGTGTATGTCTTTGTCACTGTTTATTAGTGTTACACTGTGTTGCTGGGTGTCAGTGTTTGTTTGTGTTACTGGGTGTCAGTGTATGTCTTTGTTACTTGGTGTAAGTGTGTGTCTGTGTTACTGGGTATCAGTGTCTGTCTTTGTTACTTGGTATAAGTGTGTGTCTTTGTTACTTGGTGTAATTGTATGTCTTTGTTACTTGGTGTCAGTGTATGTCTGTGTTACTTGGTGTATGTGTATGTCTTTGTTACTTGGTGTAAGTGTGTGTCTGTGCTACTTGGTGTAAGTGTCTGTCTGTGTTCCTGGGTATAATTGTATGTCTTTGTTACTTGGTGTGAGTGTATGTCTGTGTTACTTGGTGTAAGTGTGTGTCTGTGTTACTGGGTATCAGTGTATGTCTTTGTTACTTGGTGTCAGTGTATGTCTGTGTTAGTTGGTGTAAGTGTGTGTCTGTTTTACTGGGTGTCAGTGTGTGTCTGTGTTACTTGGTGTAAGTGTGTGTCTTTGTTACTTGGTGTCCGTGTGTGTCTGTGTTACTGGGTGTCAGTGCATGTCTTTGTTACTTGGTGTCAGTGTATATCTGTGTTACTTGGTGTAAGTGTGTGTCTTTGTTACTTGGTGTAATTGCATATCTTTGTTACTTGGTGTCAGTGTATGTCTGTGTTACTTGGTGTAAGTGTATGTCTTTGTTACTTGGTGTACGTGTGTGTCTGTGTTCCTGGGTATCAGTGTATGTCTTTGTTACTTGGTGTCAGTGTATGTCTGTGTTACTTGGTCTAAGTGTGTGTCTGTGTTACTGGCTATCAGTGTATGTCTTTGTTACTTGGTGTCAGTGTATGTCTGTGTTTCTTGGTGTAAGTGTGTGTCTGTTTTACTGGGTGTCAGTGTGGGTCTGTGTCACTTGGTGTAAGTGTGTGTCTTTGTTAATTGGTGTAATTGTCTGTCTTTGTTACTTGGTGTAAGTATATGTCTTTGTTACTTGGTGTCTGTGTATGTCTTTGTTACTTGGTGTCAGTGTATGTCTGTGTCACTGGGTATCAGTGAATGTCTTTGTGATTGCTTTCAGTGTATGTCTTTGTTACTGGGTGTCAGTGTGTGTCTGTGTTACTGGCTATCAGTGTATGTCTTTGTGACTTGGTATCAGTGTATGTCGTTGTTGCTGTGTGTCAGTGTGTGTCTGTTTTCCTGGGTATCAGTGTATGTCTTTGTGACTGGGTGTCAGTGTATGTCTTTGTTACTGGGTGTCAGTGTGTGTCTTTGAGACTTTGTGTCATTGTATGTCTGTGTTACTTGGTGTAATTGTGTGTCTGTGTTACTGGATATCAGTGTATGTCTTTGTTACTTGGTGTCTGTGAATGTCTGTGTTACTTGGTGTAAGTGTGTGTCTGTGTTCCTGGGTATCAGTGTGTGTCTGTGTTACTTGGTGTAAGTGTGTGTCTGTGTTACTGGGTGTCAGTGTGTGCCTGTGTTACTTGGTGCAAGTATGTATCTTTGTTACTTGGTGTCCGTGTGTGTCTGTGTTACTGGGTGTCAGTGTATGTCTTTGTTACTGGGTGTCAATGTGTGTCTGTGTTACTGGGTATCAGTGTTTGTCTTTGTGACTTGGTATCAGTGTATGTCGTTGTTACTGGGTGTCAGTGTATGTCTGTTTTCCTGGGTTTCAGTGTGTGTCTTTGTGACTGGGTGTCAGTGTATGTCTTTGTTACTTGGTATCAGTGTATGTCTGTGTTACTTGGTGTATGTGTATGTCTTTGTTACTTGGTGTAAGTGTGTGTCTGTGTTACTTGGTGTAAGTGTGTGTCTGTGTTAGTGGGTGTCAGTGTGTGTCTGTGTTACTGGGTGTCAGTGTATGTCTTTGTTACTTGGTGTCAGTGTATGTCTGTGTTACTTGGTGTAAGTGTGAGTCTGTTTTACTGGGTGTCAGTGTGAGTCTGAGTTACTTGGTGTCCTTGTGTGTCTGTGTTACTGGGTATCAGTGTATGTCTTTGTGACTTGGTATCAGTGTCTGTCTTTGTTACTGGGTGTCAGTGTGTGTCTGTGTTCCTGGGTATCAGTGTATGTCTTTGTGACTTGGTGTCAGTGTATGTCTTTGTTACTGGGTGTCAGTGTGTCTCTTTGTGACTTGGTGTCAGTGTATGTCTTTGTTACTTGGTGGAAGTGTGTGTCTGTGATGCAGGGTATCAGTGTATGTCTTTGTGACTTGGTATCAGTGTATGTCTTTGTTACTGGTGTCAGTGTGTGTCTGTGTTCCTGGGTATCAGTGTATGTCTTTGTTACTTGGTGTCAGTTTATGTCTTTGTTACTTGGTGTCAGTGCATATGCTTGTGACTTGTTGTCAGTGGATGTCTTTGTTACTGGGTGTCAGTGTATTTCTTTGTTACTTGGTGTCAGTGTATGTCTTTGTGACTTGGTGTCAGTGTATGTCTTTGTTACTGGGTATCAGTGCATGTCAAAATACTTGGTGTCAGTGTGTTTCTGTGCATGTCTTTGTGACTTGGTGTCAGTGTATGTCTTTGTTACTGGGTATCAGTGCATGTCAAAATACTTGGTGTCAGTGTGTTTCTGTGCATCAGTGTATGTCTTTGTTACTGGGTGTCAGTGTGTGTCTGTGACACTAGGTGTCAGTATTTAGTTTAGTTTAGAGATACAGCACTGAATCAGGCCCTCCGGCCCACCGAGTCTGTGCCGACCATCAACCAAACATTTATACTAATCCTACACGAATCCCATATTCCAATAACATCCCCACCGGCCCCTATATATTTCCCTACCACCTACCTATACTAGGGGCAATTTATAATGGCCAATTAACCTACCAACCTGCAAGTCTTTGGGATGTGGGAGGAAACCGGAGCACCCGGAGGAAACCCACGCAGACACAGGGAGAACTTGCAAACTCCGCACAGGCAGTACCCAGAATCGAACCCGGGTCGCTGGAGCTGTGAGGCTGCAGTGCTAACCACTGCGCCACTGTGCTGCCCAGTGTGTATCTGTGTTACTGGGTGTCAGTGTGGTCGTTTGTCTTACTGGGTGTCAGTGTGTGTCTGTGTTACTTGGTGTAAGTGTGATTCTTTGTTACTTGGTGTCCATGTGTGTCTGTGTTACTGGGTGTCAGAGCATGTCTTTGATACTGGGTGTAACTGTGTGTCTTTGTTACTTGGTGTCCGTGTTTGTCTGTGTTACTGGGTGTCAGTGTATGTCTTTGTTACTTGGTGTAAGTGTATGTCTGTGTTACTTTGTGTAAGTGTATATCTTTGTGACCTGGTGTCAGTGTATGTCTTTGTTACTGGGTATCAGTGCACGTCAAAATACTTGGTGTCAATGTATGTCTTTGTTACTTGGTGTCAGTGTGTGTATCTAACTGGGTGTCAGTGTATGTCTTTGATACTTGGTGTAAGTGTGTGTCTGTGATACTGGGTGTCAGTTTATGTCTTTGTTACTTGGTGTAAGTGTGTGTCTGTGATACTCGGTATCAGTGTATGTCTTTGTTACTTGGTGTCAGTTTATTTCTTTGTTACTTGGTGTCAGTGCATGTGCTTGTGACTTGTTGTCAGTGGATGTCTTTGTTACTGGGTGTCAGTGTATGTCTTTGTTACTTGGTGTAAGTGTATGTCTGTGTTACTTGGTGTAAGTGTATGTCTTTGTGACTTGGTGTCAGTGAATGTCTTTGTTACTGGGTGTCAGTGTATGTCTTTGTTACTTGGTGTAAGTGTGTGTCTGTGTTACTGGGTATCCGTGTCTGTCTTTGTTACTTGGTGTAAGTGACTGTCTGTGTTACTGGGTATCAGTGTATGTCTTTGTTACTTGGTGTCAGTGTATGTCTGTGTTACTTGGTGTAAGTGTGTGTCAGTGTTACTGGGTATCAGTGTATGTCTTTGTCACTTGGTGTCAGTGTATGTCTGTGTTACTTGGTGTAAGTGTGTGTCTGTTTTACTGGGTGTCAGTATGTGTCTTTGTTACTTTGTGTAATTGTATGTCTTTGTGACTTGATGTCAGTGTATGTCTGTGTTACTTGGTGTAAGTGTCTGTCTTTGTTACTTGGTGTCAGTGTGTGTCTGTGTTACTTGGTATCAGTGTATGTCTTTGTTACTTGATGTCAGTGTATGTCTGTGTTACTTGGTGTAAGTGTCTGTCTTTGTTACTTGGTGCAAGTGTCTGTCTGTTTTACTGGGTGTCAGTATGTGTCTTTGTTACTTTGTGTAATTGTATGTCTTTGTTGCTTGGTGTCAGTGTGTGTCTGTGTTACTTGGTATCAGTGTATGTCTTTGTTACTGGGTGTCATTGTGTGTCTTTGTGACTTTGTGTCTTTGTATGTCTGTGTTACTTGGTGTAAGTGTGTGTCTGTGTTACTGGGTATCAGTGTCTGTCTTTGTTGCTTGGTATCAGTGTCTGTCTTTGTTACTGGGTGTCAGTGTATGTCTTTGTTACTGGGTGTCAGTGTGTCTCTTTGTGACTTGGTGTCAGTGTATGTCTTTGTTACTTGGTGGAAGTGTGTGTCTGTGATACTGGGTATCAGTGCATGTCTTTGTGACTTGGTGTCAGTGTATGTCTTTGTTACTTGGTGTAAGTGTGTGTCTTTGTTACATGGTGTAATTGTATGTCTTTGTTACTTGGTGTCAGTGCATGTCTTTGTTACTTGGTGTCAGTTTGTGTCTGTGTTACTGGATATCAGTGTATGTCTTTGTGACTTGGTATCAGTGTATGTCTTTGTTACTTGGTATCAGTGTATGTCTGTGTTACTTGGTGTATGTGTATGTCTTTGTTACTTGGTGTAAGTGTGTGTCTGTGTTACTTGGTGTAAGTGTGTGTCTGTGTTCCTGGGTATCATTGTATGTCTTTGTTACTTGGTGTCAGTGTATGTCTGTGTTACTTGGTGTAAGTGTGTGTCTGTGTTAGTGGGTGTCAGTATGTGTCTGTGTTACTGGGTGTCAGTGTATGTCTTTGTTACTTGGTGTCAGTGTATGTCTGTGTTACTTGGTGTAAGTGTGAGTCTGTTTTACTGGGTGTCAGTGTGAGTCTGAGTTACTTGGTGTAAGTGTGTGTCTTTGTTACTTGGTGTCCTTGTGTGTCTGTGTTACTGGGTGTCAGTGCTTGTCTTTGTTACTTGGTGTCAGTGTATATCTGTGTTACTTGCTGTAAGTGTGTGTCTTTGTTACTTGGTTTAATGGTATGTCTTTGTTACTTGGTGTCAGTGTATGTCTGTGTTAATTGGTGTAAGTGTATGTCTTTGTTACTTGGTGTAAGTGTGTGTCTGTGTTACTTGGTGTAAGTGTGTGTCTGTGTTCCTGGGTATCAGTGTATGACTTTGTTACTTGGTGACAGTGTATGTCTGTGTTACTTTGTCTAAGTGTGTGTCTGTGTTACTGGGTATCAGTGTATGTCTTTGTTACTTGGTGTCACTGTATGTCTGTGTTACTTGGTGTAATAGTCTGTCCGTTTTACTGTGTGTCAGTGTGTGTCTGTGTTACTTGGTGTAAGTGTGTGTCTTTGTTACTTGGTGTAATTGTCTGTCTTTGTTACTGGGTGTAAGTATATGTCTTTGTTACTTAGTGTCAGTGTTTGTCTGTGTTACTGGGTATCAGTGAATGTCTTTGTGATTGCTTTCAGTGTATGTCTTTGTTACTGCGTGTCAGTGTGTGTCTGTGTTACTGGGTATCAGTGTACGTCTTTGTGACTTGGTATCAGTGTATGTCTTTGTTACTGGGTGTCAGTTTGTGTCTGTGTTACTGGGTATCAGTGTATGTCTTTGTGACTTGGTATCAGTGTATGACGTTGTTACTGGGTGTCAGTGTGTGTCTGTGTTCCTGGGTATCAGTGTATGTCTTTGTGACCTGGTGTCAGTGTATGTCTTTGTTACTGGGTATCAGTGTATGTCTTTGTGACTTGGTGTCAGTGAATGTCTGTGTTACTTGGTGTAACTGTGTGTCTGTGTTACTGGGTGTCAGTGTGTGTCTGTGTAACTTGGTGTAAGTGTGTGTCTGTGTTACTGGGTGTCAGTGTGTGTCTGTGTTACTTGGTGTAAGTATGTATCTTTGTTACTTGGTGTAAGTGTGTGTCTGTTTTACTGGGTGTCAGTGTGTGTCTTTGTTACTTTGTGAAATTGTATGTCTTTGTTACTTGGTGTCAGTGTATGTCTGTGTTACTTGGTGTAAGTGTGTGTCTGTGATACTCGGTATCAGTGTATGTCTTTGTTACTTGGTGTCAGTTTATTTCTTTGTTACTTGGTGTCAGTGCATGTGCTTGTGACTTGTTGTCGGTGGATGTCTTTGTTACTGGGTGTCAGTGTATGTCTTTGTTACTTGGTGTAAGTGTATGTCTGTGTTACTTGGTGTAAGTGTATGTCTTTGTGACTTGGTGTCAGTGAATGTCTTTGTTACTGGGTGTCAGTGTATGTCTTTGTTACTTGGTGAAAGTGTGTGTCTGTGTTACTGGGTATCCGTGTCTGTCTTTGTTACTTGGTGTAAGTGACTGTCTGTGTTACTGGGTATCAGTGTATGTCTTTGTTACTTGGTGTCAGTGTATGTCTGTGTTACTTGGTGTAAGTGTGTGTCAGTGTTACTGGGTATCAGTGTATGTCTTTGTTACTTGGTGTCAGTGTATGTCTGTGTTACTTGGTGTAAGTGTGTGTCTGTTTTACTGGGTGTCAGTATGTGTCTTTGTTACTTTGTGTAATTGTATGTCTTTGTGACTTGATGTCAGTGTATGTCTGTGTTACTTGGTGTAAGTGTCTGTCTTTGTTACTTGGTGTCAGTGTGTGTCTGTGTTACTTGGTATCAGTGTATGTCTTTGTTACTTGATGTCAGTGTATGTCTGTGTTACTTGGTGTAAGTGTCTGTCTTTGTTACTTGGTGTAAGTGTCTGTCTGTTTTACTGGGTGTCAGTATGTGTCTTTGTTACTTTGTGTAATTGTATGTCTCTGTTGCTTGGTGTCAGTGTGTGTCTGTGTTACTTGGTATCAGTGTATGTCTTTGTTACTGGGTGTCATTGTGTGTCTTTGTGACTTTGTGTCTTTGTATGTCTGTGTTACTTGGTGTAAGTGTGTGTCTGTGTTACTGGGTATCAGTGTCTGTCTTTGTTGCTTGGTATCAGTGTCTGTCTTTGTTACTGGGTGTCAGTGTATGTCTTTGTTACTGGGTGTCAGTGTGTCTCTTTGTGACTTGGTGTCAGTGTATGTCTTTGTTACTTGGTGGAAGTGTGTGTCTGTGATACTGGGTATCAGTGCATGTCTTTGTGACTTGGTGTCAGTGTATGTCTTTGTTACTTGGTGTAAGTGTGTGTCTTTGTTACATGGTGTAATTGTATGTCTTTGTTACTTGGTGTCAGTGCATGTCTTTGTTACTTGGTGTCAGTGTATGTCTTTGTTACTTGGTATCAGTGTATGTCTGTGTTACTTGGTGTATGTGTATGTCTTTGTTACTTGGTGTAAGTGTGTGTCTGTGTTACTTGGTGTAAGTGTGTGTCTGTGTTCCTGGGTATCATTGTATGTCTTTGTTACTTGGTGTCAGTGTATGTCTGTGTTACTTGGTGTAAGTGTGTGTCTGTGTTAGTGGGTGTCAGTGTGTGTCTGTGTTACTGGGTGTCAGTGTATGTCTTTGTTACTTGGTGTCAGTGTATGTCTGTGTTACTTGGTGTAAGTGTGAGTCTGTTTTACTGGGTGTCAGTGTGAGTCTGAGTTACTTGGTGTAAGTGTGTGTCTTTGTTACTTGGTGTCCTTGTGTGTCTGTGTTACTGGGTATCAGTGTATGTCTTTGTGACTTGGTATCAGTGTCTGTCTTTGTTACTGGGTGTCAGTGTGTGTCTGTGTTCCTGGGTATCAGTGTATGTCTTTGTGACTTGGTGTCAGTGTATGTCTTTGTTACTGGGTGTCAGTGTGTCTCTTTGTGACTTGGTGTCAGTGTATGTCTTTGTTACTTGGTGGAAGTGTGTGTCTGTGATACAGGGTATCAGTGTATGTCTTTGTGACTTGGTATCAGTGTATGTCTTTGTTACTGGGTGTCAGTGTGTCTCTTTGTTACTTGGTGTCAGTTTATGTCTTTGTTACTTGGTGTCAGTGCATATGCTTGTGACTTGTTGTCAGTGGATGTCTTTGTTACTGGGTGTCAGTGTATTTCTTTGTTACTTGGTGTCAGTGTATGTCTTTGTGACTTGGTGTCAGTGTATGTCTTTGTTACTGGGTATCAGTGCATGTCAAAATACTTGGTGTCAGTGTGTTTCTGTGCATGTCTTTGTTACTTGGTGTCAGTGTGTTTCTGTGTATCAGTGTATGTCTTTGTGACTTGGTGTCAGTGTATGTCTTTGTTACTGGGTATCAGTGCATGTCAAAATACTTGGTGTCAGTGTGTTTCTGTGCATCAGTGTATGTCTTTGTTACTGGGTGTCAGTGTGTGTCTGTGACACTAGGTGTCAGTATTTAGTTTAGTTTAGAGATACAGCACTGAATCAGGCCCTCCGGCCCACCGAGTCTGTGCCGACCATCAACCAAACATTTATACTAATCCTACACGAATCCCATATTCCAATAACATCCCCACCGGCCCCTATATATTTCCCTACCACCTACCTATACTAGGGGCAATTTATAATGGCCAATTAACCTACCAACCTGCAAGTCTTTGGGATGTGGGAGGAAACCGGAGCACCCGGAGGAAACCCACGCAGACACAGGGAGAACTTGCAAACTCCGCACAGGCAGTACCCAGAATCGAACCCGGGTCGCTGGAGCTGTGAGGCTGCAGTGCTAACCACTGCGCCACTGTGCTGCCCAGTGTGTATCTGTGTTACTGGGTGTCAGTGTGGTCGTTTGTCTTACTGGGTGTCAGTGTGTGTCTGTGTTACTTGGTGTAAGTGTGATTCTTTGTTACTTGGTGTCCGTGTGTGTCTGTGTTACTGGGTGTCAGAGCATGTCTTTGATACTGGGTGTAACTGTGTGTCTTTGTTACTTGGTGTCCGTGTTTGTCTGTGTTACTGGGTGTCAGTGTATGTCTTTGTTACTTGGTGTAAGTGTATGTCTGTGTTACTTTGTGTAAGTGTATATCTTTGTGACCTGGTGTCAGTGTATGTCTTTGTTACTGGGTATCAGTGCACGTCAAAATACTTGGTGTCAATGTATGTCTTTGTTACTTGGTGTCAGTGTGTGTATCTAACTGGGTGTCAGTGTATGTCTTTGTTACTTGGTGTCAGTGTATGTCTTTGTTACTTGGTGTAAGTGTGTGTCTGTGATACTGGGTGTCAGTGTATGTCTTTGTTACTTGGTGTAAGTGTGTGTCTGTGATACTCGGTATCAGTGTATGTCTTTGTTACTTGGTGTCAGTTTATTTCTTTGTTACTTGGTGTCAGTGCATGTGCTTGTGACTTGTTGTCAGTGGATGTCTTTGTTACTGGGTGTCAGTGTATGTCTTTGTTACTTGGTGTAAGTGTATGTCTGTGTTACTTGGTGTAAGTGTATGTCTTTGTGACTTGGTGTCAGTGAATGTCTTTGTTACTGGGTGTCAGTGTATGTCTTTGTTACTTGGTGTAAGTGTGTGTCTGTGTTACTGGGTATCCGTGTCTGTCTTTGTTACTTGGTGTAAGTGACTGTCTGTGTTACTGGGTATCAGTGTATGTCTTTGTTACTTGGTGTCAGTGTATGTCTGTGTTACTTGGTGTAAGTGTGTGTCAGTGTTACTGGGTATCAGTGTATGTCTTTGTTACTTGGTGTCAGTGTATGTCTGTGTTACTTGGTGTAAGTGTGTGTCTGTTTTACTGGGTGTCAGTATGTGTCTTTGTTACTTTGTGTAATTGTATGTCTTTGTGACTTGATGTCAGTGTATGTCTGTGTTACTTGGTGTAAGTGTCTGTCTTTGTTACTTGGTGTCAGTGTGTGTCTGTGTTACTTGGTATCAGTGTATGTCTTTGTTACTTGATGTCAGTGTATGTCTGTGTTACTTGGTGTATGTGTATGTCTTTGTTACTTGGTGTAAGTGTGTGTCTGTGTTACTTGGTGTAAGTGTGTGTCTGTGTTCCTGGGTATCATTGTATGTCTTTGTTACTTGGTGTCAGTGTATGTCTGTGTTACTTGGTGTAAGTGTGTGTCTGTGTTAGTGGGTGTCAGTGTGTGTCTGTGTTACTGGGTGTCAGTGTATGTCTTTGTTACTTGGTGTCAGTGTATGTCTGTGTTACTTGGTGTAAGTGTGAGTCTGTTTTACTGGGTGTCAGTGTGAGTCTGAGTTACTTGGTGTAAGTGTGTGTCTTTGTTACTTGGTGTCCTTGTGTGTCTGTGTTACTGGGTGTCAGTGCTTGTCTTTGTTACTTGGTGTCAGTGTATATCTGTGTTACTTGCTGTAAGTGTGTGTCTTTGTTACTTGGTTTAATGGTATGTCTTTGTTACTTGGTGTCAGTGTATGTCTGTGTTAATTGGTGTAAGTGTATGTCTTTGTTACTTGGTGTAAGTGTGTGTCTGTGTTACTTGGTGTAAGTGTGTGTCTGTGTTCCTGGGTATCAGTGTATGACTTTGTTACTTGGTGACAGTGTATGACTGTGTTACTTTGTCTAAGTGTGTGTCTGTGTTACTGGGTATCAGTGTATGTCTTTGTTACTGTGTATCAGTGTCTGTCTGTGTTACTTGGTGTAAGTGTGTGTCTTTGTTACTTGGTGTAATTGTCTGTCTTTGTTACTGGGTGTAAGTATATGTCTTTGTTACTTGGTGTCAGTGTTTGTCTGTGTTACTGGGTATCAGTGAATGTCTTTGTGATTGCTTTCAGTGTATGTCTTTGTTACTGGGTGTCAGTGTGTGTCTGTGTTACTGGGTATCAGTGTACGTCTTTGTGACTTGGTATCAGTGTATGTCTTTGTTACTGGGTGTCAGTGTGTGTCTGTGTTACTGGGTATCAGTGTATGTCTTTGTGACTTGGTATCAGTGTATGACGTTGTTACTGGGTGTCAGTGTGTGTCTGTGTTCCTGGGTATCAGTGTATGTCTTTGTGACCTGGTGTCAGTGTATGTCTTTGTTACTGGGTATCAGTGTATGTCTTTGTGACTTGGTGTCAGTGAATGTCTGTGTTACTTGGTGTAACTGTGTGTCTGTGTTACTGGGTGTCAGTGTGTGTCTGTGTAACTTGGTGTAAGTGTGTGTCTGTGTTACTGGGTGTCAGTGTGTGTCTGTGTTACTTGGTGTAAGTATGTATCTTTGTTACTTGGTGTAAGTGTGTGTCTGTTTTACTGGGTGTCAGTGTGTGTCTTTGTTACTTTGTGAAATTGTATGTCTTTGTTACTTGGTGTCAGTGTATGTCTGTGTTACTTGGTGTAAGTGTATGTCTTTGTTACTTGGTGTAATTGTCTGTCTTTGTTACTTCGTGTAAGTGTATGTCTTTGTTAGTTGGTGTCAGTGTATGTCTTTGTTACTTGGTGTCAGAGCATGTCTTTGTTACTTGGTGTCAGTGTATGTCTGTGTTACTGGGTATCAGTGAATGTCTTTGTGATTGGTATCAGTGTCTGTCTTTGTTACTGGGTGTCAGTGTGTTTCTGTGTTACTGGGTATCAGTGTACGTCTTTGTGATTGCTATCAGTGTATGTCTTTGTGACTGGGTGTCAGTGTGTGTCTGTGTTACTGGGTATCAGTGCATGTCTTTGTGACTTGGTATCAGTGTATGTCTTTGTTACTGGGTGTCAGTGTGTGTCTGTGTTACTGGGTATCAGTGTATGTCTTTGTGACATGGTGTCAATGTATGTCCTTGTTACTGGGTGTCAGTGTGTGTCTTTGCGACGTGGTGTCAGTGCATGCCAAAATACTTGGTTTAAGTGTATGTCTTTGTTACTTGGTGTCCGTGTGTGTCTGTGTTACTGGGTGTCAGTGTATGTCTTTGTTACTGGGTGTCAGTGTATGTCTTTGTTACTTGGTGTAAGTGTGTGTCTGTGTTACTGGGTATCCGTGTCTGTCTTTGTTACTTGGTGTAAGTGACTGTCTGTGTTACTGGGTATCAGTGTATGTCTTTGTTACTTGGTGTCAGTGTATGTCTGTGTTACTTGGTGTAAGTGTGTGTCAGTGTTACTGGGTATCAGTGTATGTCTTTGTTACTTGGTGTCAGTGTATGTCTGTGTTACTTGGTGCAAGTGTGTGTCTGTGTTACTGGGTGTCAGTGTGTGTCTGTGTTACTTGGTGTAAGTGTGTGTCTGTGTTGCTGGGTGTCAGTGTGTGTCTGTGTTACATGGTGCAAGTATGTATCTTTGTTACTTGTTCTCCGTATGTGTCTGCGTTACTGGGTGTCAGTGTATGTCTTTGTTACTGGGTGTCAGTGTATTTCTTTGTTACTTGGTGTGAGTGTGTGTCTGTGTTACTGGGTGTCAGTGTATGTCTGTGTTACTTGGTGTAAGTGTATGTCTGTGTTACTGGGTATCAGTGTATGACTTTGTTACTTGGTGTCAGTGTATGTCTGTGTTACTTGGTGTAAATGTTTGTCTTTGTTACTTGGTGTAAGTGTATGCCTTTTTTAGTTGGTGTCAGTGCATGTCTTTGTTGCTTGGTGTCAGTGTGTGTCTGTGTTACTGGGTATCAGTGGATGTCTTTCTGACTTGGGATCAGTGTATGTCTTTGTTACTGGGTGTCAGTGTGTGTCTGTGTTACTTGGTGTCAGTGTATGTCTTTGTCACAGTTTATTAGTGTTTCTCTGTGTTACTGGGTATTAGTGTATGTCTTTGTGACTTGGTAACAGTGTATGTCTTTGTTACTGGGTGTCAGTGTGTGTCTGTGTTCCTGGGTATCAGTGTATGTCTTTGTGACTTGGTGTCAGTGTATGTATTTGTTGCTGGGTGTCATTGTGTGTCTTTGTGACTTTGTGTCATTGTATATCTGTGTTACATGGTGTAAGTGTGTGGCTGTGTTACTGGGTGTCAGTGTATGTCTTTGTTACTGGGTGTCAGTGTGTGTCTGTGTTACTTGGTGTCAGTGTATGTCTTTGTCACTGTTTATTAGTGTTACACTGTGTTGCTGGGTGTCAGTGTTTGTTTGTGTTACTGGGTGTCAGTGTATGTCTTTGTTACTTGGTGTAAGTGTGTGTCTGTGTTACTGGGTATCAGTGTCTGTCTTTGTTACTTGGTATAAGTGTGTGTCTTTGTTACTTGGTGTAATTGTATGTCTTTGTTACTTGGTGTCAGTGTATGTCTGTGTTACTTGGTGTATGTGTATGTCTTTGTTACTTGGTGTAAGTGTGTGTCTGTGCTACTTGGTGTAAGTGTCTGTCTGTGTTCCTGGGTATAATTGTATGTCTTTGTTACTTGGTGTGAGTGTATGTCTGTGTTACTTGGTGTAAGTGTGTGTCTGTGTTACTGGGTATCAGTGTATGTCTTTGTTACTTGGTGTCAGTGTATGTCTGTGTTAGTTGGTGTAAGTGTGTGTCTGTTTTACTGGGTGTCAGTGTGTGTCTGTGTTACTTGGTGTAAGTGTGTGTCTTTGTTACTTGGTGTCCGTGTGTGTCTGTGTTACTGGGTGTCAGTGCATGTCTTTGTTACTTGGTGTCAGTGTATATCTGTGTTACTTGGTGTAAGTGTGTGTCTTTGTTACTTGGTGTAATTGCATATCTTTGTTACTTGGTGTCAGTGTATGTCTGTGTTACTTGGTGTAAGTGTATGTCTTTGTTACTTGGTGTACGTGTGTGTCTGTGTTCCTGGGTATCAGTGTATGTCTTTGTTACTTGGTGTCAGTGTATGTCTGTGTTACTTGGTCTAAGTGTGTGTCTGTGTTACTGGCTATCAGTGTATGTCTTTGTTACTTGGTGTCAGTGTATGTCTGTGTTTCTTGGTGTAAGTGTGTGTCTGTTTTACTGGGTGTCAGTGTGGGTCTGTGTCACTTGGTGTAAGTGTGTGTCTTTGTTAATTGGTGTAATTGTCTGTCTTTGTTACTTGGTGTAAGTATATGTCTTTGTTACTTGGTGTCTGTGTATGTCTTTGTTACTTGGTGTCAGTGTATGTCTGTGTCACTGGGTATCAGTGAATGTCTTTGTGATTGCTTTCAGTGTATGTCTTTGTTACTGGGTGTCAGTGTGTGTCTGTGTTACTGGCTATCAGTGTATGTCTTTGTGACTTGGTATCAGTGTATGTCGTTGTTGCTGTGTGTCAGTGTGTGTCTGTTTTCCTGGGTATCAGTGTATGTCTTTGTGACTGGGTGTCAGTGTATGTCTTTGTTACTGGGTGTCAGTGTGTGTCTTTGAGACTTTGTGTCATTGTATGTCTGTGTTACTTGGTGTAATTGTGTGTCTGTGTTACTGGATATCAGTGTATGTCTTTGTTACTTGGTGTCTGTGAATGTCTGTGTTACTTGGTGTAAGTGTGTGTCTGTGTTCCTGGGTATCAGTGTGTGTCTGTGTTACTTGGTGTAAGTGTGTGTCTGTGTTACTGGGTGTCAGTGTGTGCCTGTGTTACTTGGTGCAAGTATGTATCTTTGTTACTTGGTGTCCGTGTGTGTCTGTGTTACTGGGTGTCAGTGTATGTCTTTGTTACTGGGTGTCAATGTGTGTCTGTGTTACTGGGTATCAGTGTTTGTCTTTGTGACTTGGTATCAGTGTATGTCGTTGTTACTGGGTGTCAGTGTATGTCTGTTTTCCTGGGTTTCAGTGTGTGTCTTTGTGACTGGGTGTCAGTGTATGTCTTTGTTACTGGGTGTCAGTGTGTGTCTTTGAGACTTTGTGTCATTGTATGTCTGCGTTACTTGGTGTAAGTGTGTGTCTGTGTTACTGGGTATCAGTGTATGTCTTTGTTACTTGGTGTCAGTGAATGTCTGTGTTACTTGGTGTATGTGTGTGTCTGTGTTACTGGGTGTCAGTGAGTGTCTGTGTTACTTGGTGTAACTGTGTGTCTGTTTTACTGGGTGTCAGTGTGTGTCTGTGTTACTTGGTGTAAGTATGTATCTTTGTTACTTGGTGTCCGCGTGTGTCTGTGTTACTGGGTTTCAGTGTATGTCTTTGTTACTGGGTGTCAGTGCATGTCTTTGTTACTTGCTGTGAGTGTGTGTCTGAGTTACTGGGTGTCAGTGTATGTCTGTGTTACTTGGTGTAAGTGTGTGTCTGTGTTACTGGGTATCAGTGTATGTCTTTGTTACTTGGTGTCAGTGTATGTCTGTGTAACTCGGTGTAAGTGTGTGTCTGTTTTACTGGGTGTCAGTGTGTGCCTGTGTTACTTGGTGCAAGTATGTATCTTTGTTACTTGGTGTCCGTGTGTGTCTGTGTTACTGGGTGTCAGTGTATGTCTTTGTTACTGGGTGTCAATGTGTGTCTGTGTTACTGGGTATCAGTGTTTGTCTTTGTGACTTGGTATCAGTGTATGTCGTTGTTACTGGGTGTCAGTGTATGTCTGTTTTCCTGGGTATCAGTGTGTGTCTTTGTGACTGGGTATCAGTGTATGTCTTTGTTACTTGGTGTCAGTGTATGTCTTTGTTACTTGGTGTAATTGTGTGTCTGTGTTACTTGGTGTAAGTGTGTGTCTTTGTTACTTGGTGTCCGTGTGTGTCTGTGTTACTGGGTGGCAGTGCATGTCTTTGTTACTTGGTGTCAGTGTATATCTGTGTTACTTGGTGTAAGTGTGTGTCTTTGTTACTTGGTGTAATTGTATGTCTTTGTTACTTGGTGTCAGTGTATGTCTGTGTTACTTGGTGTAAGTGTATGTCTTTGTTACTTGGTGTAAGTGTGTGTCTGTGTCACTTGGTGCAAGTGTGTGTCTGTGTTCCTGGGTATCAGTGTATGTCTTTGTTACTTGGTGTCAGTGTATGTCTGTGTTACTTGGTGTAAGTGTGTGTCTGTGTTACTGGGTATCAGTGTATGTCTTTGTTACTTGGTGTCAGTGTATGTCTGTGTTACATGGTGTAAGTGTGTGTCTGTTTTACTGGGTGTCAGTGTGTGTCTGTGTTACTTGGTGTAAGTGTGTGTCTTTGTTACTTGGTGTAATTGTCAGTCTTTGTTACTTGGTGTAAGTATATGTCTTTGTTACTTGGTGTCAGTGTATGTCTTTGTTACTTGGTGTCAGTGTATGTCTGTGTTACTGGGTATCAGTGAATGTCTTTGTGATTGCTTTCAGTGTATGTCTTTGTTCCTGGGTGTCAGTGTGTGTCTGTGTTACTGGGTATCAGTGTATGTCTTTGTGACTTGGTATCAGTGTATGTCTTTGTTGCTGGGTGTCGGTTTGTGTCTGTGTTACTGGGTATCAGTGTATGTCTTTGTGACTTGGTGTCAGTGTCTGTCTTTGTTACTGGGTGTCAGTGTGTGTCTTTGTGACTTTGTGTCATTGTATGTCTGTGTTACTTGGTGAAAGTATGTGTCTGTGTTACTGGGTATCAGTGTATGTCTTTGTTACTTGGTGTCAGTGAATGTCTGTGTTACTTCGTGTAAGTGTGTGTCTGTGTTACTGGGTGTCAGTGTGTGTCTGTGTTACTTGGTGTAAGTGTGTGTCTGTTTTACTGGGTGTCAGTGTGTGTCTGTGTTACTTGGTGTAAGTATGTATCTTTGTTACTTGGTGTCCGTGTGTGTCTGTGTTACTGGGTTTCAGTGTATGTCTTTGTTACTGGGTGTCAGTGTTTGTCTTTGTTACTTGGTGTGAGTGTATGTCTGAGTTACTGGGTGTCAGTGTATGTCTGTGTTACTTGGTGAAAGTGTGTGTCTGTGTTACTGGGTATCAGTGTACGTCTTTGTTACTTGGTGTCAGTGTATGTCTGTGTAACTCGGTGTAAGTGTGTGTCTGTTTTACTGGGTGTCAGTGTGTGTCTGTGTTACTTGGTGTAAGTGTGTGTCGTTGTTACTTGGTGTCCGTGTGTGTCTGTGTTACTGGGTGTCAGTGCATGACTTTGTCACTTGGTGTCAGTGTATATCTGTGTTACTTGATGTAAGTTTGTGTCTTTGTTAATTGGTGTAATTGTATGTCTTTGTTACTTGGTGTCAGTGTATGTCTGTGTTACTTTGTGTAAGTGTATGTCTTTGTTACTTGGTGCAAGTGTATGTCTGTGTTCCTGGGTATCAGTGTATGTCTTTGTTACTTGGTGTCAGTGTATGTCTGTGTTACTTGGTGTAAGTGTGTGTCTGTGTTACTGGGTATCAGTGTATGTCTTTGTTACTTGGTGTCAGTGAATGTCTGTGTTACTTGGTGTAAGTGTGTGGCTGTGTTACTGGGTATCAGTGTGTGTCTGTGTTACTTGGTGTAAGTGTGTGTCTTTGTTACTTGGTGTAATTGTCAGACTTTGTTACTTGGTGTAAGTATATGTCTTTGTTACTTGGTGTCAGTGTATGTCTTTGTTACTTGGTGTCAGTGTATGTCTGTGTTACTGGATATCAGTGAATGTCTTTGTGATTGCTTTCAGTGTATGTCTTTGTTCCTGGGTGTCAGTGTGTGTCTGTGTTACTGGGTATCAGTGTATGTCTTTGTGACTTGGTATCAGTGTATGTCTTTGTTACTGGTTGTCGGTGTGTGTCTGTGTTACTGGGTATCGGTGTATGTCTTTGTGACTTGGTGTCAGTGTATGTCTTTGTTACTGGGTGTCAGTGTGTGTCTTTGTGACTTTGTGTCATTGTATGTCTGTGTTACTTGGTGTAAGTGTGTGTCTGTGTTACTGGGTATCAGTGTATGTCTTTGTTACTTGGTGTCAGTGAATGTCTTTGTTACTTGGTGTAAGTGTGTGTCTGTGTTACTGGGTGTCAGTATGTGTCTGTGTTACTTGGTGTAAGTCTGTGTCTTTGTTACTTGGTGTCCTTGTGTGTCTGTGATACTGGGTGTCAGTGTATGTCTTTGTCACTGGGTGTCAGTGTATGTCTTTGTTACTTGGTGTAAGTGTGTGTCTGTGTTACTGGGTACCAGAGTCTGTCTTTGTTACTTGGTCTAAGTGTGTGTCTGTGTGACTGGGTTTCAGTGTATGTCTTTGTTACTTGGTGTCAGTGTATGTCTGTGTTACTGGGTGTCAGTGTGTGTCTGTGTTACTGGGTATCAGTGTATGTCTTTGTGACTTGGTGTCAGTGTATGTCTTTGTTACTGGGTATCAGTGAATGTCTTTGTTACTTGGTGTCAGTGTATGTCTGGGTTACTTGGTGTAAGTGTGTGTCTGTGTTACTGGGGGTCAGTGTGTGTCTGTGTTACTTGGTGTAAGTCTGTGTCTTTGTTACTTGGTGTCCTTGTGTGTCTGTGTCACTGGGTGTCAGTGTATCTCTTTGTTACTGGTTGTCAGTGTATGTCTTTGTTACTTGGTGTAAGTGTGTGTCTGTGTTACTGGTTGTCAGTGTATGTCCGTGTTACTTGGTGTAAGTGTATGTCTGTGTTACTGGGTATCAGTGTATGTCTTTGTGACTTGGTGTCAGTGTATGTCTTTGTAACTGTGTGTCAGTGTGTGTCGTTGTGACTTGGTGTCAGTGTATGTCTTTGTTACTTGGTGTATGTGAGTGGCTGTGTTACTGGGTATCAGTGTATGTCTTTGTTACTTGGTGTCAGTGTATGTGTTTGTTACTTGATGTCATTGCCTGTCTTTGCTATTGGTGTAAGTGTATGTCTTTGTTACTTGGTGTCAGTGTATGTCTGTGTTACTTGGTGTCAGTGTGTGTCTGTGTTACTGGGTATCAGTGTATGTCTTTGTGACTTGGTATCAGTGTATGTCTTTGTGACTTGGTATCAGTGTATGTCTTTGTGACTTGGTGTCAGTGTATGTCTTTGTTCCTGGATGTCAGTGTGTGTCTTTGTGACTTTGTGTCATTGTATGTCTGTGTTACTTGGTGTAAGTCTGTGTCTTTGTTACTTGATGTCCTTGTGTGTCTGTGTTACTGGGTGTCAGTGTACGTCTTTGTTACTGTTTATTAGTGTTTCTCTGTGTGACTGGGTGTCAGTGTGTGTTTGTTTGTGTTACTGGGTGTCAGTGTGTATCTTTGACACTTGGTGTCAGTATTTTGTTTTGTTTCGAGAGACAGCACTTTCACAGGCCGTTCGGCCCACCGAGTCTGTGCCGACCATCAACCACCCATTTATACTAATCCTACACTAATCCCGTTTTCCTATCACATCCCCACCTGTCCCTATATATTTCCCGACCACCTACCTATACAAGGGGCAATTTATGATGGCCAATTATCCTATCAACCTGCAAGTCTTTGGCATGTGGGAGGAAACCGGAGCACCCGGAGGAAACTCACGCAGATACAGGGAGAACTTGCCAACTCCGCACAGGCAGTACCCAGAATCGAACCCGGGTCCCTGGAGCTGTGAGGCTGCGGTGCTAACCACTGCGCCAATGTGCCCCCCCCCCAACCCCCCAGTGTGTGTCTGTGTTAATGGGTGTAAGTTATTTGTCTTTGTAACTTGCTGTCAGTGTATGTCTGTGTTACTTGGTGTCAGTGTGTGTCTGTGGTACTGGGTGTCAGTGTGTGTCTGTGTTACTTTGTGTAAGTGTGTGTCTCTGTTACTTGGTGTCTGTGTGAGTCTTTGTTACTTGGTGTCAGTGTGTGTCTGTGTTACTGGGTATCAGTGTATGTCTTTGTCACTTGGTATCAGTGTATGTCTCTGTTCCTGGGTGTCAGTGTGTGTCTGTGTTACTGGGTATCAGTGTATGTCTTTGTGACTTGGTATCAGTGTATGTCGTTGTTACTGGGTGTCGGTGTGTGTCTGTGTTACTGGGTATCAGTGTATGTCTTTGTGACTTGGTATCAGTGTATGTCTTTGTTACTGGGTGTCAGTGTGTGTCTGTGTTCCTGGGTATCAGTGTATGTCTTTGTGACTTGGTGCCAGTGTATGTCTTTGTTACTGGATGTCAGTGTGTGTCTTTGTGACTTTGTGTCATTGTATGTCTGTGTTACTTGGTGTAAGTCTGTGTCTTTGTTACTTGGTGTCCGTGTGTGTCTGTGTTACTGGGTGTCAGTGTCTGTCTTTGTCACTGGGTGTCAGTGTATATCTTTGTTACTTGGTGTAAGTGTGTGTCTGTGTTACTGGGTACCAGAGTCTGTCTTTGTTACTTGGTGTAAGTGTGTGTCTGTGTGACTGGGTATCAGTGCATGTCTTTGTTACTTGGTGTCAGTGTATGTCTGCGTTACTTGGTGTAAGTGTGTGTCTGTGTTACTGGTTTTCAGTATATGTCTTTGTGAATTGGTGTCAGTGTATGTCTTTGTTACTGGGTATCAGTGAATGTCTTTGTGATTGGTATCAGTGTATGTCAAAATACTTGGTGTAAGTGTATGTCTTTGTTCCTTGGCGTAATTGTCTGCCTTTGTTACTTGGTGTAAGTGTATGTCTTTGTTAAATGGTGTTAGTGTATGTCTTTGTTACTTGTTGTCAGTGTATGTCTGTGTTACTTGGTGTAAATGTTTGTCTTTGTTACTTGGTGTAAGTGTATGTCTTTTTTACTTGGTGTCAGTGCATGTCTTTGTTACTTGGTGTCAGTGTGTGTCTGTGTTACTGGGTTTCAGTGAATGTATTTGTGATTGGTATCACTGTATGTCTTTGATACTGGGTGTCAGTGCGTGTCTGTGTTACTGGGTATCAGTGTATGTCTTTCTGACTTGGGATCAGTGTATGTCTTTGTTACTGGGTGTCAGTGTGTGTCTGTGTTACTGGGTATCAGTGTATGTCTTTGTTACTTGGTGTCAGTGCATGTCTGTGTTACTTGGTGTAAGTGTGTGTCTGTGTTACTTGGTGTAGGTGTGTGTCTGTTTTACTGGGTATCAGTGTATGGTTTTGTTACTTGGTGTCAGTGTATGTCTGTGTTACTTGGTGTCAGTGTGTGTCTGTGTTACTTGGTGTAAGTGTGTGTCTGTGTGACTGGGTATCAGGGCATGTCTTTGTTACTTGGTGTCAGTGTATGTCTGCGTTACTTGGTGTAAGTGTGTGTCTGTGTTACTGGGTATCAGTGTATGTCTTTGTGACTTGGTGTCAGTGTATGTCTTTGTTAGTGGGTATCAGTGAATGTCTTTGTGATTGGTATCAGTGTATGTCAAAATACTTGGTGTAAGTGTATGTCTTTGTTCCTTGGTGTAATTGTCTGTCTTTGTTACTTGGTGTAAGTGTATGTCTTTGTTAAATGGTGTTAGTGTATATCTTTGTTACTTGTTGTCAGTGTATGTCTGTGTTACTTGGTGTAAATGTTTATCTTTGTTACTTGGTGTAAGTGTATGTCTTTTTTACTTGGTGTCAGTGCATGTCTTTGTTACTTGGTGTCAGTGTGTGTCTGTGTTACTGGGTATCAGTGAATGTATTTGTGATTGGTATCACTGTATTTCTTTGATACTGGGTGTCAGTGCGTGTCTGTGTTACTGGGTATCAGTGTATGTTTTTCTGACTTGGGATCAGTGTATGTCTTTGTTACTGGGTGTCAGTGTGTGTCTGTGTTACTGGGTATCAGTGTATGTCTTTGTGACTTGGTATCAGTGTATGTCTTTGTTACTAGGTGTCAGTGTGTGTCTGTGTTCCTGGGTATCAGTGTTTGTCTTTGTGACTTGGTGTCAGTGTATGTATTTGTTACAGGGTGTCAGTTTGTGTCTTTGTGACTTGGTGTCAGTGTATGTCTGTGTTACTTGGTGTATGTGTGTGTCTGTGCATCAGTGTATGTCTTTGTGACATGGTGTCAGTGTATGTCTTTGTTACTGGGTGTCATTGTGTGTCTTTGTGACTTGGTGTCAGTGTATGTCTGTGCTACTGGGGGGTCAGTGTGTGTCTGTGTTACTGGGGTTCAGTGTGTGTTTCTAGCTGGGTGTCAGTGTGTGTCTGTGACACTGGGTGTCAGTATTTAGTTTTGTTTGGAGAGACAGCACTTTCACAGGCCCTTCGGTCCACCGAGTCTGTGCCGACAATCAACCACCCATTTATACTAATCCTACACTAATCCCGTATTCCTATCACATCCCCACCTGTCCCTGTATATTACCCTTCCACCTACCTTTACAAGGGGCAATTTATGATGGCCAATTATCCTATCAACCTGCAAGTCTTTGGCATGTGGTAGGAAACCGGAGCACCCGGAGGAAACTCACGCAGACACAGGGAGAACTTGCAAACTCCGCACAGGCAGTACCCAGAATCGAACCCGGTTCCCTGGAGCTGTGAGGCTGCGGTGCTAACCATTGCGACAATGTGCCCCCCCACCCCCCTCCCCCAGTGTGTGCCTGTGTTACTGGAAATCAGTGTATGTCTTTGTTACTTGGTGTCAGTGTCTGTTTTTGTTACTTGGTGTAAGTGTATGTCTTTGTTACTTGGTGTCAGTGCATGTCTGTGTTAATTGGTGTAAGTGTATGTCTTTGTTACTGGGTGTCAGTGTGTGTCTGTGTTACTGGGTGTCAGTGTATATCTGTGTTACTTGGTGTAAGTGTGTGTCTTTGTTACTTGTTGTAATTGTATGTCTTTGTTACTTGGTGTCAGTGTATGTCTGTGTTGCTGGGTATCAGTGTATGTCTTTGTGACTTGGTATCAGTGTATGTCTTTGTTACTGGGTGTCAGTGTGTGTCTGTGTTACTGGGGATCAGTGTGTGTCTTTGCTACTTGGTGTAAGTGTATGTCTTTGTTACTCGGTGTCAGTGTATGTGTTTGTGACTTGGTGTCAGTGTCTGTCTTTGTTCCTTGGTGTAAGTGTATGTCAAAATACTTGGTGTAAGTGTATGTCTGTGTTACTCGGTGTAAGTGCATGTCTTTGTTACTTGGTGTAAGTGTGTGTCTGTGTTACTTGGTGTCAGTGTATGTCTGTGATAATTGGTGTAAGTATGTGTCTTTGTTACTTGGTGTAAGTGTATGTCTTTGTTACTTGGTGTCAGTGTGTGCCTGTGTTACTGGGTATCAGTGTATGTCTGTGTTACTGTGTATCAGTGCCTGTCACTGTGTGTCACTGTGTGTCTGTGACACAAGGTGTCAGTATTTAGTTTAGAGAAACAGCACTGAAACAGGCCCTTCGGCCCACCGAGTCTGTGCCGACCATCAACCAACCATTTGTACTAATCCTACACGAATCCCATATTCCAATAACATCCCCACCGGTCCCTATATATTTCCTTACCACTTACCTAGACTAGGGGCAATTTATAATGGCCAATTAACCAACCAACCTGCAAGTCTTTGGCATGTGGGAGGAAACCGGAGCATCCGGAGGAAACCCACGCAGACACAGGGAGAACTTGCAAACTCCGCACAGGCAGACCCGAGAATCGAACCCGGGTCCATGGAGCTGTGAGGCTGCAGTGCTAACCACTGCGCCACAGTGCCGCCCAGTGTGTATCTGTGTTACTGGGTGTCAGTGTGTTTGTTTGTCTTACTGGCTGTCAGTGTGTGTCTGTGTTACTTGGTGTAAGTGTGTGTCTTTGTTACTTGGTGTCCGTGTGTGTCTGTGTTACTGGGTGTCAGTGCATGTCTTTGTTGCTGGGTGTCAGTGTATGTCTTTGTTACTTGGTGTAAGAGTGTGTCTGTGTTACTGGGTATCAGTGTGTGTCTTTGTTACTTGGTGTAAGTGTGTGTCTGCGTTACTGGGTATCAGTGTATGTCTTTGTTACTGGGTATCAGTGTATGTCTTTGTGACTTGGTGTCAGTGTATGTCTTTGTTACTGGGTGTCGGTGTGTGTTTTTGTGACTTGGTGTCAGTGTATGTCTTTGTTACTTGGTGTAAGTGTGTGTCTGTGTTCCTGGGTATCAGTGTTTGTCTTTGTTACTTGGTGTCAGTGTATGTCTTTGTTACTTGGTGTCAGTGTGTGTCTGTGTTACTTGGTATCAGTGTATGTCTTTGTTACTTGGTGTAATTGTCTGTCTTTGTTACTTTGCGTAAGTGTATGTCTTTGTTACTTGGTGTCAGTGTATGTCTGTGTTCCTTGGTGTAAGTGTGTGTCTTTGTTACTTGGTGTAAGTGTATGTCTTTGTTACTTGGTGTCAGTGTATGACTTTGTTACTTGGTGTCAGCGTGTGTCTGTGTTACTGGGTATCAGTGTATGTCTTTGTGACTTGGTATCAGTGTATGTCTTTGTAACTGGGTGTCAGTGTGTGTCTGTGTTACTGGGTATCAGTGTATGTCTTTGTGACTTGGTATCAGTGTATGTCTTTGTTACTGGGTGTCAGTGTGTGTCTGTTTTCCTGGGTATGAGTGTATGTCTTTGTGACTTGGTGTCAGTGTATGTCTTTGTTACTGGGTGTCAGTGTTTATCTTTGTGACTTGGTGTCAGTGTATGTCTTTGTTACTTGGTGGAAGTGTGTGTCTGTGATACTGGGTATCAGTGTATGTCTTTGTTACTTAGTGTCAGTGTATGTCTGTGTTACCTGGTGTAAGTGTGTTTCTGTGTATCAGTGTATGTCTTTGTGACTTGGTGTCAGTGTTTGTCTTTGTTACTGGGTGTCAGTGTGTGTCTTTGTGACTTGGTGTCAGTGTATGTCTGTGTTACGGGGGGTCAGTGTGTGTCTGTGTTACTGGGGGTCAGGGTGTGTTTCTAACTGGGAGTCAGTGTGTGTCTGTGTTACTGGGTTTCAATGTATGTCTTTGTTACTTGGTGTAAGTGTATGTCTTTGTTACTTGGGTTCAGTGTATGTGTTTGTGACTTTGTGTCAGTGTGTGTCTGTGTTACTGGGTATCAGTGTTTGTGTTTGTGACTTGGTGTCAGTGTATGTCTTTGTTACTGGGTGTCAGTGTATGTCTTTGTTACTTGGTGTATGTGTATGTCGAAATATTTGGTGTAATGTATGTCTGTGTTACTCGGTGTAAGTGTATGTCTTTGTTACTTGGTGTAAGTGTGTGTCTGTGTTACTGGGTATCAGTGTCTGTCTTTGTTACTTGGTGTCAGTGTATGTGTTTGTTACTTGGTGTAATTGTCTGTCTTTGCTACTTGGTGGAAGTGTATGTCTTTGTTACTTGGTGTCAGTGTATGTCTTTGTTACTTGTTGTAAGTGTGTGTCTTTGTGACTTGGTGTCAGTGTATGTCTGTGTTACGGGGGTTCAGTGTGTGTCTGTGTTACTGGGGGTCAGTGTGTGTTTCTAACTGGGTGTCAGTGTGTGTCTGTGTTACTGGGTATCAGTGTATGTCTTTGTTACTTGGTGTCAGTGTATGTCTTTGTGACTTGATGTCAGTGTATGTCTTTGTTGCTTGGTGCCAGTGTGTGTCTGTGTTACTGGGTATCAATGTATGTCTTTGTGACTTGGTATCAGAGTATGTCTTTGTTACTGGGTGTCAGTGTGTCTCTGTGTTACTGGGTATCAGTTTATGTCTTTGTGACTTGGTATCAGTGTATGTCTTTGTTACTGGGTGTCAGTGCGTGTCTGTGTTCCTGGGTATCAGTGTATGTCTTTGTGACTTGGTGTCAGTGTATGTCTTTGTTACTGTGTGTCAGTGTGTGTCTTTGTGACTTGGTGTCACTGTCTGTCTGTGTTACAGGGGGTCAGCGTGTGTCTGTGTTACTGGGTATCAGTGTATGTCTTTGTTACTTGGTGTCAGTGTATGTCTTTGTTACTTGGTGCCAGTGCATGTGTTTGTGACTTGGTGTCAGTGTATGTCTTTGTTACTGGGTGTCAGTGTATGTCTTTGTTACTTGGTGTAAGCGTATGTCAAAATTCTTGGTGTAAGTGTATGTCTGTGTTACCAGGAGCAAGTTTATGTCTTTGTTACTTGGTGTAAGTGTATGTCTTTGTTACTGGGTGTCAGTGTGTGTCTGTGTTCCTGGGTATCACTGTATGTCTTTGTGACTTGGTGTCAGTGTATGTCTTTGTTACTGGGTGTCAGTGTGTGTCTGTTTGACTTGGTGTCAGTGTATGTCTTTGTTACTTGGTGTTAGTGTGTGTCTGTGATACTGGGTATCAGTGTATGTCTTTTTTACTTGGTGTCAGTGTATGTCTGTGTTCCTTGGTGTAAGTGTGTGTCTTTGTTACTTGGTGTAAGTGTATGTCTTTGTTACTTGGTGTCAGTGTATGACTTTGTTACTTGGTGTCAGCGTGTGTCTGTGTTACTGGGTATCAGTGTATGTCTTTGTGACTTGGTATCAGTGTATGTCTTTGTAACTGGGTGTCAGTGTGTGTCTGTGTTACTGGGTATCAGTGTATGTCTTTGTGACTTGGTATCAGTGTATGTCTTTGTTACTGGGTGTCAGTGTGTGTCTGTGTTCCTGGGTATGAGTGTATGTCTTTGTGACTTGGTGTCAGTGTATGTCTTTGTTACTGGGTGTCAGTGTTTATCTTTGTGACTTGGTGTCAGTGTATGTCTTTGTTACTTGGTGGAAGTGTGTGTCTGTGATACTGGGTATCAGTGTATGTCTTTGTTACTTAGTGTCAGTGTATGTCTGTGTTACCTGGTGTAAGTGTGTTTCTGTGTATCAGTGTATTTCTTTGTGACTTGGTGTCAGTGTTTGTCTTTGTTACTGGGTGTCAGTGTGTGTCTTTGTGACTTGGTGTCAGTGTATGTCTGTGTTACGGGGGGTCAGTGTGTGTCTGTGTTACTGGGGGTCAGGGTGTGTTTCTAACTGGGAGTCAGTGTGTGTCTGTGTTACTGGGTTTCAATGTATGTCTTTGTTACATGGTGTAAGTGTATGTCTTTGTTACTTGGGTTCAGTGTATGTGTTTGTGACTTTGTGTCAGTGTGTGTCTGTGTTACTGGGTATCAGTGTTTGTGTTTGTGACTTGGTGTCAGTGTATGTCTTTGTTACTGGGTGTCAGTGTATGTCTTTGTTACTTGGTGTATGTGTATGTCGAAATATTTGGTGTAATGTATGTCTGTGTTACTCGGTGTAAGTGTATGTCTTTGTTACTTGGTGTAAGTGTGTGTCTGTGTTACTGGGTATCAGTGTCTGTCTTTGTTACTTGGTGTCAGTGTATGTGTTTGTTACTTGGTGTAATTGTCTGTCTTTGCTACTTGGTGGAAGAGTATGTCTTTGTTACTTGGTGTCAGTGTATGTCTTTGTTACTTGTTGTAAGTGTGTGTCTTTGTGACTTGGTGTCAGTGTATGTCTGTGTTACGGGGGTTCAGTGTGTGTCTGTGTTACTGGGGGTCAGTGTGTGTTTCTAACTGGGTGTCAGTGTGTGTCTGTGTTACTGGGTATCAGTGTATGTCTTTGTTACTTGGTGTCAGTGTATGTCTTTGTGACTTGATGTCAGTGTATGTCTTTGTTGCTTGGTGCCAGTGTGTGTCTGTGTTACTGGGTATCAATGTATGTCTTTGTGACTTGGTATCAGAGTATGTCTTTGTTACTGGGTGTCAGTGTGTCTCTGTGTTACTGGGTATCAGTTTATGTCTTTGTGACTTGGTATCAGTGTATGTCTTTGTTACTGGGTGTCAGTGCGTGTCTGTGTTCCTGGGTATCAGTGTATGTCTTTGTGACTTGGTGTCAGTGTATGTCTTTGTTACTGTGTGTCAGTGTGTGTCTTTGTGACTTGGTGTCACTGTCTGTCTGTGTTACAGGGGGTCAGTGTGTGTCTGTGTTACTGGGTATCAGTGTATGTCTTTGTTACTTGGTGTCAGTGTATGTCTTTGTTACTTGGTGTCAGTGCATGTGTTTGTGACTTGGTGTCAGTGTATGTCTTTGTTACTGGGTGTCAGTGTATGTCTTTGTTACTTGGTGTAAGCGTATGTCAAAATTCTTGGTGTAAGTGTATGTCTGTGTTACCAGGAGCAAGTTTATGTCTTTGTTACTTGGTGTAAGTGTATGTCTTTGTTACTGGGTGTCAGTGTGTGTCTGTGTTCCTGGGTATCACTGTATGTCTTTGTGACTTGGTGTCAGTGTATGTCTTTGTTACTGGGTGTCAGTGTGTGTCTGTTTGACTTGGTGTCAGTGTATGTCTTTGTTACTTGGTGTTAGTGTGTGTCTGTGATACTGGGTATCAGTGTATGTCTTTTTTACTTGGTGTCAGTGTATGTCTGTGTTACTTGGTCTAAGTGTGTGTCTGTGTATCAGTGTATGTCTTTGTGACTTGGTGACAGTGTATGTCTTTGTTACTGGGTGTCAGTGTGTGTCTTTGTGACTTGGTGTCAGTGCTTGTCTGTGTTACCGGGTGTAAGTGTGTGTCTGTGTTACTGGGTGTCAGTGTGTGTTTCTAACTGGGTGTCAGTGTGTGTCTGTGTTACTGGGTATCAGTGTATGTCTTTGTTACATGGTGTAAGTGTATGTCTTTGTTACTTGGTGTCAGTGTCTGTGTTTGTGACTTGGTGTCAGTGTATGTCTTTGTCACTGGGTGTCAGTGCATGTCTTTGTTACTTGGTGTAAGTGTAAGTCAAAATACTTGGTGTACGTGTATGTCTTTGTTACTTGGTGTAAGTGTGTCTCTGTGTTACTTGGTGTAAGTGTATGTCTTTGTTACTTGGTGTAAGTGTGTGTCTGTGTTACTGGGTATCAGTGTCTGTCTTTGTTACTTGTTGTCAGTGTATGTCTTTGTTACTGGGTGTCAGTGCGTGTCTGTGTTACTTGGTGTCAGTGTATGTCTTTGTTACTGTGTATCAGTGGTTCTCTGTGTTACTGGGTGTCAGTGTGTGTCTTTGTTACTTGGTGTAAGTGTGTGTCTGTGTTCCTGCGTATCAGTTTATGTCTTTGTTACTTGGTGTCAGTGCATGTCTTTGTTACTGGGTGTCAGTGTGTGTCTGTGTTCCTGGGTATCACTGTATGTCTTTGTGACTTGGTGTCAGTGTATGTCTTTGTTACTGGGTGTCAGTGTGTGTCTGTGTGACTTGGTGTCAGTGTATGTCTTTGTTACTTGGTGTTTGTGTGTGTCTTTGATACTGGGTATCAGTGTATGTCTTTTTTACTTGGTGTCAGTGTATGTCTGTGTTACTTGGTCTAAGTGTGTGTCTGTGTATCAGTGTATGTCTTTGTGACTTGGTGACAGTGTATGTCTTTGTTACTGGGTGTCAGTGTGTGTCTTTGTGACTTGGTGTCAGTGCTTGTCTGTGTTACCGGGTGTAAGTGTGTGTCTGTGTTACTGGGTGTCAGTGTGTGTTTCGAACTGGGTGTCAATGTGTGTCTGTGTTACTGGGTATCAGTGTATGTCTTTGTTACATGGTGTAAGTGTATGTCTTTGTTACTTCGTGTCAGTGTATGTGTTTGTGACTTGGTGTCATTGTATGTCTTTGTCACTGGGTGTCAGTGCATGTCTTTGTTACTTGGTGTAAGTGTAAGTCAAAATACTTGGTGTAAGTGTATGTCTTTGTTACTTGGTGTAAGTGTGTGTCTGTGTTACTTGGTGTAAGTGTATGTCTTTGTTACTTGGTGTAAGTGTGTGTCTGTGTTACTGGGTATCAGTGTCTGTCTTTGTTACTTGTTGTCAGCGTATGTCTTTGTTACTGGGTGTCAGTGCGTGTCTGTGTTACTTGGTGTCAGTGTCTGTCTTTGTTACTGTGTATCAGTGGTTCTCTGTGTTACTGGGTGTCAGTGTGTGTCTTTGTTACTTGGTGTAAGTGTGTGTCTGTGTACCTGCGTATCAGTTTATGTCTTTGTTACTTGGTGTCAGTGCATGTCTTTGTTACTTGGTGTAAGTGTGTGTCTGTGTTACTGGGTATCAGTGTCTGTCTTTGTTACTTGGTGTAAGTGTGTGTCTGTGTTACTGGGTATCAGTGTATGTCTTTGTTACTTGGTGTCAGTGTATGTTTTTGTTACTTGGTGTAATTGTCTGTCTTTGTTACTTGGTGTAAGTGTCTGTCTTTGTTACTTGGTGCAAGTGTGTGTCTGTGTTACTGCGTATCAGTTTATGTATTTGTTACTTGGTGTCAGTGTCTGTCTTTGTGATTCATTGTCAGTGTATGTCTTTGTTGCTTGGTGCCAGTGTGTGTCTGTGTTACTGGGTATCAGTGTATGTCTTTGTGACTTGGTATCAGAGTATGTCTTTGTTACTGGGTGTCAGTGTGTCTCTGTGTTCCTGGGTATCAGTGTATGTCTTTGTGACTTGGTGTCAGTGTATGTCTTTGTTACTGGGTGTCAGTGTGTGTCTTTGTGACTTGGTGTCACTGTCTGTCTGTGTTACAGGGGGTCAGTGTGTGTCTGTGTTACTGGGTATCAGTGTATGTCTTTGTTACTTGGTGTCAGTGTATGTCTTTGTTACTTGGTGTCAGTGCATGTGTTTGTGACTTGGTGTCAGTGTATGTCTTTGTTACTGGGTGTCAGTGTATGTCTTTGTTACTTGGTGTAAGCGTATGTCAAAATTCTTGGTGTAAGTGTATGTCTGTGTTACCAGGAGCAAGTTTATGTCTTTGTTACTTGGTGTAAGTGTATGTCTTTGTTACTGGGTGTCAGTGTGTGTCTGTGTTCCTGGGTATCACTGTATGTCTTTGTGACTTGGTGTCAGTGTATGTCTTTGTTACTGGGTGTCAGTGTGTGTCTGTTTGACTTGGTGTCAGTGTATGTCTTTGTTACTTGGTGTTAGTGTGTGTCTGTGATACTGGGTATCAGTGTATGTCTTTTTTACTTGGTGTCAGTGTATGTCTGTGTTACTTGGTCTAAGTGTGTGTCTGTGTATCAGTGTATGTCTTTGTGACTTGGTGACAGTGTATGTCTTTGTTACTGGGTGTCAGTGTGTGTCTTTGTGACTTGGTGTCAGTGCTTGTCTGTGTTACCGGGTGTAAGTGTGTGTCTGTGTTACTGGGTGTCAGTGTGTGTTTCTAACTGGGTGTCAGTGTGTGTCTGTGTTACTGGGTATCAGTGTATGTCTTTGTTACATGGTGTAAGTGTATGTCTTTGTTACTTGGTGTCAGTGTCTGTGTTTGTGACTTGGTGTCAGTGTATGTCTTTGTCACTGGGTGTCAGTGCATGTCTTTGTTACTTGGTGTAAGTGTAAGTCAAAATACTTGGTGTACGTGTATGTCTTTGTTACTTGGTGTAAGTGTGTCTCTGTGTTACTTGGTGTAAGTGTATGTCTTTGTTACTTGGTGTAAGTGTGTGTCTGTGTTACTGGGTATCAGTGTCTGTCTTTGTTACTTCTTGTCAGTGTATGTCTTTGTTACTGGGTATCAGTGCGTGTCTGTGTTACTTGGTGTCAGTGTATGTCTTTGTTACTGTGTATCAGTGGTTCTCTGTGTTACTGGGTGTCAGTGTGTGTCTTTGTTACTTGGTGTAAGTGTGTGTCTGTGTTCCTGCGTATCAGTTTATGTCTTTGTTACTTGGTGTCAGTGCATGTCTTTGTTACTGGGTGTCAGTGTGTGTCTGTGTTCCTGGGTATCACTGTATGTCTTTGTGACTTGGTGTCAGTGTATGTCTTTGTTACTGGGTGTCAGTGTGTGTCTGTGTGACTTGGTGTAAGTGTATGTCTTTGTTACTTGGTGTTTGTGTGTGTCTGTGATACTGGGTATCAGTGTATGTCTTTTTTACTTGGTGTCAGTGTATGTCTGTGTTACTTGGTCTAAGTGTGTGTCTGTGTATCAGTGTATGTCTTTGTGACTTGGTGACAGTGTATGTCTTTGTTACTGGGTGTCAGTGTGTGTCTTTGTGACTTGGTGTCAGTGCTTGTCTGTGTTACCGGGTGTAAGTGTGTGTCTGTGTTACTGGGTGTCAGTGTGTGTTTCGAACTGGGTGTCAATGTGTGTCTGTGTTACTGGGTATCAGTGTATGTCTTTGTTACATGGTGTAAGTGTATGTCTTTGTTACTTGGTGTCAGTGTATGTGTTTGTGACTTGGTGTCAGTGTATGTCTTTGTCACTGGGTGTCAGTGCATGTCTTTGTTACTTGGTGTAAGTGTAAGTCAAAATACTTGGTGTAAGTGTATGTCTTTGTTACTTGGTGTAAGTGTGTGTCTGTGTTACTTGGTGTAAGTGTATGTCTTTGTTACTTGGTGTAAGTGTGTGTCTGTGTTACTGGGTATCAGTGTCTGTCTTTGTTACTTGTTGTCAGCGTATGTCTTTGTTTCTGGGTGTCAGTGCGTGTCTGTGTTACTTGGTGTCAGTGTCTGTCTTTGTTACTGTGTATCAGTGGTTCTCTGTGTTACTGGGTGTCAGTGTGTGTCTTTGTTACTTGGTGTAAGTGTGTGTCTGTGTTCCTGCGTATCAGTTTATGTCTTTGTTACTTGGTGTCAGTGCATGTCTTTGTTACTTGGTGTAAGTGTGTGTCTGTGTTACTGGGTATCAGTGTCTGTCTTTGTTACTTGGTGTAAGTGTGTGTCTGTGTTACTGGGTATCAGTGTATGTCTTTGTTACTTGGTGTCAGTGTATGTTTTTGTTACTTGGTGTAATTGTCTGTCTTTGTTACTTGGTGTAAGTGTCTGTCTTTGTTACTTGGTGCAAGTGTGTGTCTGTGTTACTGCGTATCAGTTTATGTCTTTGTTACTTGGTGTCAGTGTCTGTCTTTGTGATTTGTTGTCAGTGTATGTCTTTGTTCCTGGGTGTCAGTGCGTGTCTGTGTTACTTGGTGTCAGTGTATGTCTTTGTTACTGTGTATCAGTGGTTCTCTGTGTTACTGGGTGTCAGTGTGTGTTTGTTTGTGTTACTGGGTGTCAGTGTGTGTCTGTGACACTAGGTGTCAGTATTTAGTTTAGTTTAGAGATACAGCACTTCAACAGGCCCTTCGGCCCACCAAGTCTGTGCCGACCATCAACCACCCTTTTATACTAATCCTACACTAATCCCGTATTCCTATCACATCCCCACCTGCCCCTAGATATTTCCCTACCACCTACCTATACAATAGTCAATTCATGATGGCCAATTAATCTATCAAACTGCAAGTCTGTGGCATGTGGGAGGAAACCGGAGCCGCTGGAGGAAACTCACGCATGCACAGGGAGAACTTGCAAACTCCGCACAGGCAGTACACATAATCGAACACGGGTCCCTGGAGCTGTGAGGCTGCGGTGCTAACCACCGCGCCCCCGCCCCCCCCTCCCCCCCCCCCCCCCCCCCCAGTGTGTGCCTGTGTTACTGGGTATCAGTGTTTGTCTTTGTTACTTTGAGTCAGTGTGTTTGTTTGTCTTACTGGCTGTCAGTGTGTGTCTGTGTTACTTGGTGTAAGTGTGTGTCTTTGTTACTTGGTGTCCGTGTGTGTCTGTGTTACTGGGTGTCAGTGCATGTCTTTGTTACTGGGTGTCAGTGTATGTCTTTGTTACTTGGTGTAAGTGTGTGTCTGTGTTACTGGGTATCAGTGTATGTCTTTGTTACTGGGTATCAGTGTATGTCTTTGTTTCTGGGTGTCAGTGTGTGTCTGTGTTCCTGGGTATCAGTGTATGTCTTTGTGACTTGGTGTCAGTGTATGTCTTTGTTACTGGGTGTCAGTGTGTATCTTTGTGACTTGGTGTCAGTGTATGTCTTTGTTACTTGGTGTAAGTGTGTGTCTGTGATACTGGGTATCATTGTATGTCTTTGTTACTTGGTGTCAGTGTATGTCTGTGTTACCTGGTGTACGTGTGTGTCTGTGTATCAGTGAATGTCTTTGTGACTTGGTTTCAGTGTATGTCTTTGTTACTGGGTGTCAGTGTGTGTCTTTGTGACTTGGTGTCAGAGTATGTCTGTGTTACGGGGGGTCAGTGTGTGTCTGTGTTACTGGGGGTCAGTGTGTGTTTCTAACTGAGAGTCAGTGTGTGTCTGTGTTACTGGGTATCAGTGTATGTCTTTGTTACTTGGTGTAAGCGTATGTCTTTGTTACTTGGGTTCAGTGTATGTGTTTGTGACTTGGTGTCAGTGTATGTCTTTGTTACTGGGTGCCAGTGTATGTCTTTGTTACTTGGTGTATGTGTAAGTCAAAATACTTGGTGTATGTGTATGTCTGTGTTACTTGGTGTATGTGTATGTCTTTGTTACTTGGTGTAAGTGTGTGTCTGTGTTAAAGGGTATCAGTGTATGTCTTTGTTACTTGGAATAAGTGTTAGTCAAAATAATTGGTGTAAGAGGATGTCTGTGTTACTTGGTGTAAGTGTATGTCTGTGTTACTTGGTGTAAGCATGTGTCTGTGTTTCGGAGAATGTCTTTGTGACGTGGTGCCAGTGTATGTCTTTGTTACTGGGTGTCAGTGTGTGTCTTTGTGACTTGGTGTCAGTGTATGTCTGTGTTACTGTGGGTCAGTGTGTGTCTGTGTTACTTGGCGTCAGTGTTTGTTTCTAACTGGGTGTCAGTGTGTGTCTGTGTGGGTTTCAGTGTATGTCTTTGTTACTTGGTGTAAGTGTATGACTTTGTTACTTGGTGTCAGTGTATGTGTTTGTGACATGGTGTAAGTGTAAGTCAAAATACTTTGTGTAAGAGTATGTCTCTGTTACTTGGTGTAAGTGCATGTCTTTGTTACTTGGTGTAAGTGTGTGTCTGCGTTACTGGGTATCAGTGTCTGTCTTTGTTACTTGGTGTAAGTGTGTGTCTGTGTTACTGGGTTTCAGTGTATGTCTTTGTTACTTGGTGACAGTGTATGTGTTTGTTACTTGGTGTAATTGTCTGTCGTTGTTACTTGTTGTAAGTGTATGTCTTTGTTACTTGGTGTCCGTGTATGTCTTTGTTACTGGGTGTCTGTGTGTGTCTGCGTTACTGGGTGTCAGTGTGTGTTTGTTTTTGTTACTGGGTGTCAGTGTGTGTCTGTGACACTAGGTGTCAGTATTTAGTTTAGTTTGGTGATGCAGCACTTGAACAGGCCCTTCGGCCCACCGAGACTGTGCCGACCATCAACCACACATTTATACTAATCCTACACTAATCCCGTATTCCTATCACATCCCCACCTGTCCCTGTATATTTCCCTACCACCTCCCTATACTAGGAGCAATTTATGAAGGCCAATTAACCTATCAACCTGCAAGTCTTTGGCATGTGGGAGGAAACCGGATGACCCGGAGGAAACTCACGCAGACGCAGGGAGAACTTGCAAACTCCGCACAGGCAGTAACCAGAATCGAACCCGGGTCCCTGGATCAGTGAGACTGCGGTGCCAACCACTGCGCCAATGTGCCCCCCCCCCCACCACGCCCCCAGTGTGTGCCTGTGTTACTGGGTATCAGTGTATGTCTTTGTTACATGGTGTAAGTGTGTGTCTGTCTTACTGGGTATCAGTGTTTGTCTTTGTTACTTGGTGTCAGTGTATGTCAAAATACTTGTTGTAAGTGTATGTCTTTGTTACTTGGTGTAGTTGTCTGTCTTTGTTACTTGGTGTCCGTGTGTGTCTGTGTTACTGGGTGTCAGTGTATGTCTTTGTTACTGGGCGTCAGTGTATGTCTTTGTTACTTGGTGTAAGTGTGTGAGTGTGTTACTGGGAATCAGTGTCTGTCTTTGTTACTTGGTGTAAGTGTGTGTCTGTGTTACTGGGTATCAGTGTATGTCTTTGTTACTTGGTGTCCGTGTATGTCTGTGTTGCATGGTGTAAGTGTGTGCCTGTGTGACTGGGTATCAGTGTATGTCTTTGTGACTTGGTATCAGTGTATGTCTTTTTTACTGGGTGTCAGTGTGTATCTTTGTGACTTGGTGTCAGTGTATGTCTTTGTTACTTGGTGTCAGTGTATGTCAAAATACTTTCGGGAAGTGTATGTCTTTGTTACTTGGTGTAATTGTCTGTCTTTGTTACTTGGTGTCAGTGTATGTCTTTGTAACTTGGTGTCAGTGTCTGTCTTTGTTACTTGGTGTCAGTGTCTGTCTGTGTTACTTGGTGTTAGTGTGTGTCTTTGTTACTTGGTGTGAGTGTGTGTCTGTGTTACTGTGTATCAGTGTATGTCTTTGTGACTTGGTATCAGTGTATGTCTTTGTTACTGTTTATTAATGTTTCTCTGTGTTACTGGGTGTCAGTGTGTGTTTGTTTGTGTTACTGAGTATCAGTGTATGTCTTTGTTACTTGGTGTAAGTTTGTGTCTGTGTTACTGGGTATCAGTGTCTGTCTTTGTTACTTGGTGCAAGTGTGTGTCTTTGTTACTTGGTGTCATTGTATGTCTTTGTTACTTTGTGTAAGTGTGTGTCTGTGTTACTTGGTGTAAGTTTGTGTCTGTGTTCCTGGGTAACATTGTATGTCTTTGTTACTTGGTGTCAGTGTATGTCTGTGTTAGTTGTTGGAAGTGTGTGTCTGTGTTACTGGGTGTCAGTGTATGTCTTTGTTACTTGGTGTCAGTGTATGTCTGTGTTACTAGGTGTAAGTGTGTGTCTGTGTTACTGGGTGTCAGTGTGTGGCTGTGTTACATGGTGTAAGTGTGTGTCTTTGTTACTTGGTGTCCGTGTGTGTCTGTGTTACTGGGTGTAAGTGCCAGTCTTTGTTACTTGGGACCAGTGTATATCTGTGTTACTTGGTGTAAGTGTGTGTCTTTGTTACTTGGTGTAATTGCATGTCTTTGTTACTTGGTGTCAGTGTATGTCAGTGTTACTTGGTGTAAGTATATGTCTTTGTTACTTGGTGTAAGTGTGTGTCTGTCTTACTTGGTGTAAGTGTGTGTCTGTGTTTCTGGGTATCAGTGTATGTCTTTGTTACTTGGTGTCAGTGTATGTCTGTGTTACTTGGTGCAAGTGTGTGTCTGTGTTACTGTGTGTCAGTGTGTGTCTGTGTTACTTGGTGTAAGTGTGTGTCTCTGTTACTTGGTGTCCGTGTGTGTCTGTGTTACTGGGTATCAGTGTCTTTCTTTGTTACTTGGGGTCAGAGTGTGTCTGTGTTACTGGGTATCAGTGTATGTCTTTGCTACTTGGTGTCAGTGTATGTCTGTGTTACTTGGTGTAAGTGTGTGTCTGTGTTACTGGGTATCAGTGTACGTCTTTGTGACTTGGTGTCAGTGTATGTCTTTGTTACTGGGTGTCAGTGTGTGTCTGTGTGACTTGGTGTCAGTGTATGTCTTTGTTACTTGGTGTTTGTGTGTGTCTGTGATACTGGGTATCAGTGTATGTCTTTTTTACTTGGTGTCAGTGTATGTCTGTGTTACTTGGTCTAAGTGTGTGTCTGTGTATCAGTGTATGTCTTTGTGACTTGGTGACAGTGTATGTCTTTGTTACTGGGTGTCAGTGTGTGTCTTTGTGACTTGGTGTCAGTGCTTGTCTGTGTTACCGGGTGTAAGTGTGTGTCTGTGTTACTGGGTGTCAGTGTGTGTTTCGAACTGGGTGTCAATGTGTGTCTGTGTTACTGGGTATCAGTGTATGTCTTTGTTACATGGTGTAAGTGTATGTCTTTGTTACGTGGTGTCAGTGTATGTGTTTGTGACTTGGTGTCAGTGTATGTCTTTGTCACTGGGTGTCAGTGCATGTCTTTGTTACTTGGTGTATGTGTAAGTCAAAATACTTGGTGTAAGTGTATGTCTTTGTTACTTGGTGTAAGTGTGTGTCTGTGTTACTTGGTGTAAGTGTATGTCTTTGTTACTTGGTGTAAGTGTGTGTCTGTGTTACTGGGTATCAGTGTCTGTCTTTGTTACTTGTTGTCAGCGTATGTCTTTGTTACTGGGTGTCAGTGCGTGTCTGTGTTACTTGGTGTCAGTGTCTGTCTTTGTTACTGTGTATCAGTGGTTCTCTGTGTTACTGGGTGTCAGTGTGTGTCTTTGTTACTTGGTGTAAGTGTGTGTCTGTGTTCCTGCGTATCAGTTTATGTCTTTGTTACTTGGTGTCAGTGCATGTCTTTGTTACTTCGTGTAAGTGTGTGTCTGTGTTACTGGGTATCAGTGTCTGTCTTTGTTACTTGGTGTAAGTGTGTGTCTGTGTTACTGGGTATCAGTGTATGTCTTTGTTACTTGGTGTCAGTGTATGTTTTTGTTACTTGGTGTAATTGTCTGTCTTTGTTACTTGGTGTAAGTGTCTGTCTTTGTTACTTTGTGCAAGTGTGTGTCTGTGTTACTGCGTATCAGTTTATGTCTTTGTTACTTGGTGTCAGTGTCTGTCTTTGTGATTTGTTGTCAGTGTATGTCTTTGTTGCTTGGTGCCAGTGTGTGTCTGTGTTACTGGGTATCAGTGTATGTCTTTGTGACTTGGTATCAGGGTATGTCTTTGTTACTGGGTGTCAGTGTGTCTCTGTGTTACTGGGTATCAGTTTATGTCTTTGTGACTTGGTATCAGTGTATGTCTTTGTTACTGGGTGTCAGTGCGTGTCTGTGTTCCTGGGTATCAGTGTATGTCTTTGTGACTTGGTGTCAGTGTATGTCTTTGTTACTGTGTGTCAGTGTGTGTCTTTGTGACTTGGTGTCACTGTCTGTCTGTGTTACAGGGGGTCAGTGTGTGTCTGTGTTACTGGGTGTCAGTGTATGTCTTTGTTACTTGGTGTCAGTGTATGTCTGTGTTACTAGGTGTAAGTGTGTGTCTGTGTTACTGGGTGTCAGTGTGTGGCTGTGTTACATGGTGTAAGTGTGTGTCTTTGTTACTTGGTGTCCGTGTGTGTCCGTGTTACTGGGTGTAAGTGCCAGTCTTTGTTACTTGGGACCAGTGTATATCTGTGTTACTTGGTGTAAGTGTGTGTCTTTGTTACTTGGTGTCAGTGTATGGCTGTGTTACTTGGTGTAAGTGTGTGTCTGTGTTACTGTGTGTCAGTGTGTGTCTGTGTTACTTGGTGTAAGTGTGTGTCTCTGTTACTTGGTGTCCGTGTGTGTCTGTGTTACTGGGTATCAGTGTCTTTCTTTGTGACTTGGGGTCAGAGTGTGTCTGTGTTACTGGGTATCAGTGTATGTCTTTGCTACTTGGTGTCAGTGTATGGCTGTGTTACTTGGTGTAAGTGTGTGTCTGTGTTACTGGGTATCAGTGTATGTCTTTGTGACTTGGTGTCAGTGTATGTCTTTGTTACTGGGTGTCAGTGTGTGTCTTTGTGACTTAGTGTCAGTGTATGTCTGTGTTACTTGGAGTAAGTGTGTTTCTGTGTTATTTGGTCTCAGTGTATGTCTTTGTTACTTGGTGTCAGTGTATGTCAAAATACTTGGTGCAAGTGTACGTCTTTGTTACTTGGTGTAATTGTCTGTCTTTGTTACTTAGTGTAAGTGTATGTCTTTGTTACTTGTTGTCAGTGTATGTCTTTGTTACTTGGTGTCAGTGTATGTCTGTGTTACTTGGAGTTAGTGTGTGTATGTGTTAAGTTTTGTAAGTGTATGTCTTTGTTACTTGGTGTCAGTGCATGTCTTTGTTACTTGGTGCCAGTGTGTGTCTGTGTTACTTGGTATCAGTGCATCTCTTTATGACTTGGTATCAGTGTATGTCTTTGTTACTGGATGTCAGTGTGTGTCTTTGTGACTTGGTATCAGTGTATGTCTTTGTTACTGGGTGTCAGTGTGTTTCTGTGTGACTGGGTACCAGTGTATGTCTTTGTGACTTGGTATCAGTGTATGTCTTTGTTACTGGGTGTCAGTGTGTGTCTGTGTTCCTGGGTATCAGTGTATGTTTTTGTGACTTGGTGTCATTGTATGTCTTTGTTACTGAGATTCAGTGTGTGTCTTTGTGACTTGGTGTCAGTGTATGTCTTTGTTGCTCGGTGTCAGTGTGTGTCTGCGATCCTGGGTATCAGTTTATGTCTTTGTTACTTGGTGTCAGTGTATGTCTCTGTTACGATGTGTAAGTGTGTGTCTGTGTTACTGGTTGTCTGTGTGTGTCTGTGTTACATGGTGTAAGTGTGTGTCTTTGTTACTTAGTGTCCGTGTGTGTCTGTGTTACTGGGTGTCAGTGCATGTCTTTGTTACTTGGGACCAGTGTATATCTGTGTTACTTGGTGTAGGTATGTGTCTTTGTTACTTGGTGTAATTGAATGTCTTTGTTACTTGGTGTCAGTGTATGTCTGTGTTACTTGGTGTAAGTGTATGTCTTTGTTACTTAGTGTAAGTGTGTGTCTGTGTTACTTGGTGTAAGTGTGTTTCTGTGTTCCTGGGTATCAGTGTATGTCTTTGTTACTTGGTGTCAGTGTATGTCTGTGTTACTTGGTGTAAGTGTGTGTCTGTGTTACTGGGTGTCAGTGTCTGTCTGTGTTACTTGGTGTAAGTGTGTGTCTTTGTTACTTGGTGTCCGTGTTTGTCTGTGTTACTGGGTGGCAGTGTATGTCTTTGGTCCTGGGTGTCAGTGTATGTCTTTGATACTTGATGTAAGTGTGTGTCTGTGTTACTGGGTATCAGTGTCTTTCTTTGTTACTTGGTGTAAGAGTGTGTCTGTGTTACTGGGTATCAGTGTATGTCTTTGTTACTTGGTGTCAGTGTATGTCTGTGTTAGTTGGTGTACGTGTGTGTCTTTGTTACTGGGTGTCAGTGTATGTCTTTGTGACTTGATGTCAGTGTATATCTTTGTTACTGGGTGTCAGTGTATGTCTTTGTGACTTGATGTCAGTGTATGTCTTTGTTACTTGGTGTAAGTGTGTGTCTGTGTTACTTGGTGTAAGTGTGTGTCTGTGTTACTGGGTATCAGTGTCTTTCTTTGTTACTTGGTGTAAGAGTGTGTCTGTGTTACTGGGTATCAGTGTATGTCTTTGTTACTTGGTGTCAGTGTGTGTCTGTGTTACTTGGTGTACGTGTGTGTCTGTGTTACTGGGTGTCAGTGTATGTCTTTGTGACTTGATGTCAGTGTATGTCTTTGTTACTGGGTGTCGGTGTATGTCTTTGTGACTTGATGTCAGTGTATGTCTTTGTTACTTGGTGTAAGTGTGTGTCTGTGTTACTTGGTGTAAGTGTGTGTCTGTGTTCCTGGGTATCAGTGTATGTCTTTGTTACTTGGTGTCAGTGTATGTCTGTGTTACTTGGTGCAACTGTGTGTCTGTTTTACTGGGTATCAGTGTATGTCTTTGTTTCTTGGTGTCAGTGTATGGCTGTGTTACTTGGTGTAAGTGTGTGTCTGTGTTACTGTGAGTCAGTGTGTGTCTGTGTTACTTGGTGTAAGTGTGTGTCTCTGTTACTTGGTGTCCGTGTGTGTCTGTGTTACAGGGTATCAGTGTCTTTCTTTGTTACTTGTTGTCAGAGTGTGTCTGTGTCACTTTGTATCAGTGTATGTCTTTGCTACTTGGTGTCAGTGTATGTCTGTGTTACTTGGTGTAAGTGTGTGTCTGTGTTACTGGGTATCAGTGTATGTCTTTGTGACTTGGTCTCAGTGTATGTCTTTGTTACTGGGTGTCAGTGTGTGTCTTTGTGACTTAGTGTCAGTGTATGTCTGTGTTACTTGGAGTTATTGTGTTTCTGTGTTACTGGGTCTCAGTGTATGTCTTTGTTACTTGGTGTCAGTGTATGTCAAAATACTTGGCGTAAGTGTACGTCTTTGTTACTTGCTGTAATTGTCTGTCTTTGTTACTTGGTGTAAGTGTATGTCTTTGTTACTTGTTGTCAGTGTATGTCTTTGTTACTTGGTGTCAGTGTATGTCTGTGTTACTTTGAGTTAGTGTGTGTATGTGTTAAGTTTTGTAAGTGTATGTCTTTGTTACTTGGTGTCAGTGCATGTCTTTGTTACTTGGTGCCAGTGTGTGTCTGTGTTACTTGGTATCAGTGCATGTCCTTGTGACTTGGTATCAGTGTATGTCTTTGTTACTGGGTGTCAGTGTGTGTCTTTCTGACTTGGTATCAGTGTATGTCTTTGTTACTTGGTGTCAGTGTATGTCAGTGTTACTTGGTGTAAGTATATGTCTTTGTTACTTGGTGTAAGTGTGTGTCTGTCTTACTTGGTGTAAGTGTGTGTCTGTGTTTCTGGGTATCAGTGTATGTCTTTGTTACTTGGTGTCAGTGTATGTCTGTGTTACTTGGTGCAAGTGTGTGTCTGTGTTACTGGGTATCAGTGTATGTCTTTGTTACTTGGTGTCAGTGTATGGCTGTGTTACTTGGTGTAAGTGTGTGTCTGTGTTACTGTGTGTCAGTGTGTGTCTGTGTTACTTGGTGTAAGTGTGTGTCTCTGTTACTTGGTGTCCGTGTGTGTCTGTGTTACTGGGTGTCAGTGTCTTTCTTTGTTACTTGGGGTCAGAGTGTGTCTGTGTTACTGGGTATCAGTGTATGTCTTTGCTACTTGGTGTCAATGTATGTCTGTGTTACTTGGTGTAAGTGTGTGTCTGTGTTACTGGGTATCAGTGTATGTCTTTGTGACTTGGTGTCAGTGTATGTCTTTGTTACTGGGTGTCAGTGTGTGTCTATGTGACTTAGTGTCAGTGTATGTCTGTGTTACTTGGAGTTATTGTGTTTCTGTGTTACTGGGTCTCAGTGTATGTCTTTGTTACTTGGTGTCAGTGTATGTCAAAATACTTGGTGTAAGTGTACGTCTTTGCTACTTGCTGTAATTGTCTGTCTTTGTTACTTGGTGTAAGTGTATGTCTTTGTTACTTGTTGTCAGTGTATTTCTTTGTTACTTGGTGTCAGTGTATGTCTGTGTTACTTTGAGTTAGTGTGTGTATGTGATAAGTTTTGTAAGTGTATGTCTTTGTTACTTGGTGTCAGTGCATGTCTTTGTTACTTGGTGCCAGTGTGTGTCTGTGTTACTTGGTATCAGTGCATGTCCTTGTGACTTGGTATCAGTGTATGTCTTTGTTACTGGGTGTCAGTGTGTGTCTTTCTTACTTGGTATCAGTGTATGTCTTTGTTACTGGGTGTCAGTGTGTTTCTGTGTTACTGGGTACCAGTGTATGTCTTTGTGACTTGGTATCAGTGTATGTCTTTGTTACTGGGTGTCAGTGTGTGTCTGTGTTCCTGGGTATCAGTGTATGTGTTTGTGACTTGGTGTCAGTGTATGTCTTTGTTACTGGGATTCAGTGTGTGTCTTTGTGACTTGGTGTCAGAGTATGTCTTTGTTACTCGGTGTCGGTGTGTGTCTGTGATACTGGGTATCAGTGTGTGTCTTTGTTACTTGGTGTCAGTGTATGTCTGTGTTACGATGTGTAAGTGTGTGTCTGTGTTACTGGGCGTCAGTGTGTGTCTGTGTTACATGGTGTAAGTGTGTGTCTTTGTTACTTGGTGTCCGTGTGTGTCTGTGTTACTGGGTGTAAGTGCATGTCTTTGTTACTTGGGACCGGTGTATATCTGTGTTACTTGGTGTAAGTGTGTGTCTTTGTTACTTGGTGTAATTGTTTGTCTTTGTTACTTGGTGTCAGTGTATGTCTGTGTTACTTGGTGTAAGTGTATGTCTTTGTTACTTAGTGTAAGTGTGTGTCTGTGTTACTTGGTGTAAGTGTGTGTCTGTGTTCCTGGGTATCAGTGTATGTCTTTGTTACTTGGTGTCAGTGTCTGTCTGTGTTACTTGGTGTAAGTGTGTGTCTTTGTTACTTGGTGTCAGTGTGTGTCTGTGTTACTGTGTATCAGTGTATGTCTTTGTGACTTGGTATCAGTGTATGTCTTTGTTACTGTTTATTAATGTTTCTCTGTGTTACTGGGTGTCAGTGTGTGTTTGTTTGTGTTACTGAGTATCAGTGTATGTCTTTGTTACTTGGTGTAAGTTTGTGTCTGTGTTACTGGGTATCAGTGTCTGTCTTTGTTACTTGGTGCAAGTGTGTGTCTTTGTTACTTGGTGTTATTGTATGTCTTTGTTACTTTGTGTAAGTGTGTGTCTGTGTTACTTGGTGTAAGTGTGTGTCTGTGTTCCTGGGTAGCATTGTATGTCTTTGTTACTTGGTGTCAGTGTATGTCTGTGTTAGTTGTTGGATGTGTGTGTCTGTGTTACTGGGTGTCAGTGTATGTCTTTGTTACTTGGTGTCAGTGTATGTCTGTGTTACTAGGTGTAAGTGTGTGTCTGTGTTACTGGGTGTCAGAGTGTGGCTGTGTTACATGGTGTAATTGTGTGTCTTTGTTACTTGGTGTCCGTGTGTGTCTGTGTTACTGGGTGTAAGTGCCAGTCTTTGTTACTTGGGACCAGTGTATATCTGTGTTACTTGGTGTAAGTGTGTGTCTTTGTTACTTGGTGTAATTGTATGTCTTTGTTACTTGGTGTCAGTGTATGTCAGTGTTACTTGGTGTAAGTATATGTCTTTGTTACTTGGTGTAAGTGTGTGTCTGTCTTACTTGGTGTAAGTGTGTGTCTGTGTTTCTGGGTATCAGTGTATGTCTTTGTTACTTGGTGTCAGTGTATGTCTGTGTTACTTGGTGCAAGTGTGTGTCTGCGTTACTGGGTATCAGTGTATGTCTTTGTTACTTGGTGTCAGTGTATGTCTGTTACTTGGTGTAAGTGTGTGTCTGTGTTACTGTGTGTCAGTGTGTGTCTGTGTTACTTGGTGTAAGTGTGTGTCTCTGTTACTTGGTGTCCGTGTGTGTCTGTGTTACTGGGTATCAGTGTCTTTCTTTGTTACTTGGGGTCAGAGTGTGTCTGTGTTACTGGGTATCAGTGTATGTCTTTGCTTCTTGGTGTCAGTGTATGTCTGTGTTACTTGGTGTCAGTGTGTGTCTTTGTGACTTAGTGTCAGTGTATGTCTGTGTTACTTGGAGTAAGTGTGTTTCTGTGTTATTTGGTCTCAGTGTATGTCTTTGTTACTTGGTGTCAGTGTATGTCAAAATACTTGGTGCAAGTGTACGTCTTTGTTACTTGGTGTAATTGTCTGTCTTTGTTACTTAGTGTAAGTGTATGTCTTTGTTACTTGTTGTCAGTGTATGTCTTTGTTACTTGGTGTCAGTGTATGTCTGTGTTACTTGTAGTTAGTGTGTGTATGTGTTAAGTTTTGTAAGTGTATGTCTTTGTTACTTTGTGTCAGTGCATGTCTTTGTTACTTGGTGCCAGTGTGTGTCTGTGTTACTTGGTATCAATGCATGTCTTTGTGACTTGGTATCAGTGTATGTCTTTGTTACTGGATGTCAGTGTGTGTCTTTGTGACTTGGTATCAGTGTATGTCTTTGTTACTGGGTGTCAGTGTGTTTCTGTGTTACTGGGTACCAGTGTATGTCTTTGTGACTTGGTATCAGTGTATGTCTTTGTTACTGGGTGTCAGTGTGTGTCTGTGTTCCTGGGTATCAGTGTATGTTTTTGTGACTTGGTGTCAGTGTATGTCTTTGTTACTGGGATTCAGTGTGTGTCTTTGTGACTTGGTGTCAGTGTATGTCTTTGTTGCTCGGTGTCAGTGTGTGTCTGTGATACTGGGTATCAGTGTATGTCTTTGTTACTTGGTGTCAGTGTATGTCTCTGTTACGATGTGTAATTGTGTGTCTGTGTTACTGGGTGTCAGTGTGTGTCTGTGTTACATGGTGTAAGTGTGTGTCTTTGTTACTTGGTGTCCGTGTGTGTCTGTGTTACTGGGTGTAAGTGCATGTCTTTGTTACTTGGGACCAGTGTATATCTGTGTTACTTGGTGTAAGTGTGTGTCTTTGTTACTTGGTGTATTTGTATGTCTTTGTTACTTGGTGTCAGTGTGTGTCTGTGTTACTTGGTGTAAGTGTATGTCTTTGTTACTTAGTGTAAGTGTGTGTCTGTGTTACTTGGTGTAATTGTGTGTCTGTGTTCCTGGGTATCAGTGTATGTCTTTGTTACTTGGTGTCAGTGTATGTCTGTGTTACTTGGTGTAAGTGTGTGTCTGTGTTACTGGGTGTCAGTGTCTGTCTGTGTTACTTGGTGTAAGTGTGTGTCTTTGTTACTTGGTGTCCGTGTTTGTCTGTGTTACTGGGTGTCAGTGTATGTCTTTGGTCCTGGGTGTCAGTGTATGTCTTTGATACTTGATGTAAGTGTGTGTCTGTGTTACTGGGTATCAGTGTCTTTCTTTGTTACTTGGTGCAAGAGTGTGTCTGTGTTACTGGGTATCAGTGTATGTCTTTGTTACTTGGTGTCAGTGTATGTCTGTGTTACTTGGTGTACGTGTGTGTCTGTGTTACTGTGTGTCAGTGTATGTCTTTGTGACTTGATGTCAGTGTATGTCTTTGTTACTGGGTGTCAGTATATGTCTTTGTGACTTGATGTCAGTGTATGTCTTTGTTACTTGGTGTAAGTGTGTGTCTGTGTTACTTGGTGTAAGTGTGTGTCTGTGTTACTGGGTATCAGTGTCTTTCTTTGTTACTTGGTGTAAGAGTGTGTCTGTGTTACTGGGTATCAGTGTATGTCTTTGTTACTTGGTGTCAGTGTATGTCTGTGTTACTTGGTGTACGTGTGTGTCTGTGTTACTGGGTGTCAGTGTATGTCTTTGTGACTTGATGTCAGTGTATGTCTTTGTTACTGGGTGTCAGTGTATGTCTTTGTGACTTGATGTCAGTGTATGTCTTTGTTACTTGGTGTAAGTGTGTGTCTGTGTTACTTGGTGTAAGTGTGTGTCTGTGTTCCTGGGTATCAGTGTATGTCTTTGTTACTTGGTGTCAGTGTATGTCTGTGTTACTTGGTGCAACTGTGTGTCTGTGTTACTGGGTATCAGTGTATGTCTTTGTTACTTGGTGTCAGTGTATGGGTGTGTTACTTGGTGTAAGTGTGTGTCTGTGTTACTGTGTGTCAGTGTGTGTCTGTGTTACTTGGTGTAAGTGTGTGTCTCTGTTACTTGGTGTCCGTGTGTGTCTGTGTTACAGGGTATCAGTGTATGTCTGTGTTACTTGGTGTAAGTGTGTGTCTGTGTTACTTGTTGTCAGTGTATGTCTTTGTTACTTGGTGTCAGTGTATGTCTGTGTTACTTGGAGTTAGTGTGTGTATGTGTTAAGTTTTGTAAGTGTATGTCTTTGTTACTTGGTGTCAGTGCATGTCTTTGTTACTTGGTGCCAGTGTGTGTCTGTGTTACTTGGTATCAGTGCATGTCTTTGTGACTTGGTATCAGTGTATGTCTTTGTTACTGGGTGTCAGTGTGTGTCTTTCTGACTTGGTATCAGTGTATGTCTTTGTTACTGGGTGTCAGTGTGTTTCTGTGTTACTGGGTACCAGTGTATGTCTTTGTGACTTGGTATCAGTGTATGTCTTTGTTACTGGGTGTCAGTGTGTGTCTGTGTTCCTGCGTATCAGTGTATGTTTTTGTGACTTGGTGTCAGTGTATGTCTTTGTTACTGGGATTCAGTGTGTGTCTTTGTGACTTGGTGTCAGTGTATGTCTTTGTTACTCGGTGTCAGTGTGTGTCTGTGATACTGGGTATCAGTGTATGTCTTTGTTACTTGGTGTCAGTGTATGTCTGTGTTACGATGTGTAAGTGTGTGTCTGTGTTACTGGGTGTCAGTGTGTGTCTGTGTTACATGGTGTAAGTGTGTGTCTTTGTTACTTGGTGTCCGTGTGTGTCTGTGTTACTGGGTGTAAGTGCATGTCTTTGTTACTTGGGAACGGTGTATATCTGTGTTACTTGGTGTAAGTGTGTGTCTTTGTTACTTGGTGTAATTGTTTGTCTTTGTTACTTGGTGTCAGTGTATGTCTGTGTTACTTGGTGTAAGTGTATGTCTTTGTTACTTAGTGTAAGTGTGTGTCTGTGTTACTTGGTGTAAGTGTGTGTCTGTGTTCCTGGGTATCAGTGTATGTCTTTGTTACTTGGTGTCAGTGTATTTCTGTGTTACTTGGTGTATGTGTGTGTCTGTGTTACTGGGTGTCAGTGTCTGTCTGTGTTACTTGGTGTAAGTGTGTGTCTTTGTTACATGGTGTCCGTGTTTGTCTGTGTTACTGGTTGTCAGTGTATGTCTTTGTTCCTGGGTGTCAGTGTATGTCTTTGCTACTTGGTGTAAGTATGTGTCTGTGTTACTGGGTATCAGTGTCTTTCTTTGTTACTTGGTGTTAGAGTGTGTCTGTGTTACTGGGTATCAGTGTATGTCTTTGTTACTTGGTGTCAGTGTATGTCTGTGTTACTTGGTGTACGTGTGTGTCTGTGTTACTGGGTGTCAGTGCATGTCTTTGTGACTTGATGTCAGTGTATGTCTTTGTTTCTGGGTGTCAGTGTATGTCTTTGTGACTTGATGTCAGTGTATGTCTTTGTTACTGGGTGTCAGTGTATGTCTTTGTTACTTGGTGTAGGTGTATGTCTTTGTTAATTGGTGTAATTGTCTGTCTTTGTTACTTGGTGTAAGTGTATGTCTTTGTTACTTGGTGTCAGTGTATGTCTTTGTTACTTGGTGTCAGTGTATGTCTGTGTTACTTGGTGTAAGTGTGTGTCTTTGTTAAGTTGTGTAAGTGTATGTCTTTGTTACTTGGTGTCAGTGCACGTCTTTGTTACTTGGTGCCAGTGTGTGTCTGTGTTACTTGGTATCAGTGTATGTCTTTGTGACTTGGTATCAATGTATGTCTTTGTTACTGGGTGTCAGTGTGTTTCAGTGTTACTGGGTACCAGTGTATGTCTTTGTGACTTGGTATCAGTGTATGTCTTTGTTCCTGGGTGTCAGTGTGTGTCTGTGTTCCTGGGTATCAGTGTATGTTTTTGTGACTTGGTGTCAGTGTATGTCTGTGTTACTTGGTGTAAGGGTGTGTCTTTGTATCAGTGTATGTCTTTGTTACTGGGGGTCAGTGTGTGCCTGTGTTACTGGGGGTCAGTGTGTGTTTCTAACTGGGTGTCAGTGTGTGTCTGTGTTACTGGGTATCAGTGCATGTCTTTGTTAATTGGTGTCAGTGTATGTCTGTGTTTCTTGGTGTAAGAGTATGTCTTTTTTACTTGGTGTCAGTGTATGTCTGTGTTACTTGGTGTAAGTGTGTGTCTTTTTTACTGGGTATCAGTGTATGTCTTTGTTACTTGGTGTCAGGGTATGTCTGTGTTCCTTGGTGTAAGTGTGTGTCTTTGTTACTTGGTGTCCGTGTGTGTCTGTGTTACTTGGTGTAAGTGTGTGTCTTTGTTACTTGGTGTCCTTGTGTGTCTGTGTTACTGGGTGTCAGTGTATGTTTTTGTGACTTGGTGTCAGTGTATGTCTGTGTTACTTGGTGTAAGTGTGTGTCTTGGTTACTTGGTGTCCGTGTGTGTCTGTGTTACTGGGTGTCAGTGCATTTCTTTGTGACTTGGTATCAGTGTATGTCTTTGCTACTGGGTGTCAGTGTGTGTCTGTGTTCCTGGTTATCAGTGTATGTCTTTGTGACTTGGTGTCAGTGTATGTCTTTGCTACTGGGTGTCAGTGTGTGTCTTTGTGACTTAGTGTCAGTGTATGTCTTTGTTACTTGGAGTAAGTGAGTGTCTGTGTTACTGGGTCTCAGTGTATCTCTTTGTTACTTGGTGTCAGTGTATGTCAAAATACTTGGTGTAAGTGTATGTATTTGTTACTTGGTGTAATTGTCTGTCTTTGTTACTTGGTGTAAGTGTATGTCTTTGTTACTTGGTGTCAGTGTATGTCTTTGTTACATGGTGTCAGTGTATGTCTGTGTTACTTGGTGTAAGTGTGTGTCTTTGTTAAGTTGTGTAAGTGTATGTCTATGTTACTTGGTGCCAGTGTGTGTCTGTGTTACTTGGAGTAAGTGTGTGTCTTTGTTACTTGGTGTCCGTGTGTGTCTGTGTTACTGGGTGTCAGTGCATTTCTTTGTGACTTGGTATCAGTGTATGTCTTTGCTACTGGGTGTCAGTGTGTGTCTGTGTTCCTGGTTATCAGTGTATGTCTTTGTGACTTGGTGTCAGTGTATGTCTTTGCTACTGGGTGTCAGTGTGTGTCTTTGTGACTTAGTGTCAGTGTATGTCTTTGTTACTTGGAGTAAGTGTGTGTCTGTGTTACTGGGTCTCAGTGTATGTCTTTGTTACTTGGTGTCAGTGTGTGTCAAAATACTTGGTGTAAGTGTATGTATTTGTTACTTGGTGTAATTGTCTGTCTTTGATACTTGGTGTAAGTGTATGTCTTTGTTACTTGGTGTCAGTGTATGTCTGTGTTACTTGGTGTAAGTGTGTGTCTGTGTTACTTGGTGTCAGTGTGTGTCTGTGTTACTGGGTATCAGTGTATGTCTTTGTGACTTGGTATCAGTGTATGACTTTGTTACTGGGTGTCGGTGTGTGTCTGTGTTACTTGGTGTAAGTGTGTGTCTTTGTTACTTGGTGTCCGTGTGTGTCTGTGTTACTGGGTGTCAGTGTATGTTTTTGTGACTTGGTGTCAGTGTATGTCTGTGTTACTTGGTGTAAGTGTGTGTCTTGGTTACTTGGTGTCCGTGTGTGTCTGTGTTACTGGGTGTCAGTGCATTTCTTTGTGACTTGGTATCAGTGTATGTCTTTGCTACTGGGTGTCAGTGTGTGTCTGTGTTCCTGGTTATCAGTGTATGTCTTTGTGACTTGGTGTCAGTGTATGTCTTTGCTACTGGGTGTCAGTGTGTGTCTTTGTGACTTAGTGTCAGTGTATGTCTTTGTTACTTGGAGTAAGTGTGTGTCTGTGTTACTGGGTCTCAGTGTATGTCTTTGTTACTTGGTGTCAGTGTATGTCAAAATACTTGGTGTAAGTGTATGTATTTGTTACTTGGTGTAATTGTCTGTCTTTGTTACTTGGTGTAAGTGTATGTCTTTGTTACTTGGTGTCAGTGTATGTCTTTGTTACATGGTGTCAGTGTATGTCTGTGTTACTTGGTGTAAGTGTGTGTCTTTGTTAAGTTGTGTAAGTGTATGTCTATGTTACTTGGTGCCAGTGTGTGTCTCTGTTACTTGGTATCAGTGTATGTCTTTGTGACTTGGTATCAGTGTATGTCTTTGTTACTGGGTGTCAGTGAGTGTCTGTGTTACTGGGTATCAGTGTATGTCTTTGTGACTTGGTATCAGTGTATGTCTTTGTTCCTGGGTGTCAGTGTGTTTCTGTGTTACTGGGTACCAGTGTATGTTTTTGTGACTTGGTGTCAGTGTATGTCTTTGTTACTGGGTGTCAGTGTGTGTCTTTGTGACTTGGTGTCAGTGTATGTCTTTGTTACTCGGTGTAAGTGTGTGTCTGTGATACCGGGTATCAGTGTATGTCTTTGTTACTTGGTGTCAGTGTATGTCTGTGTTACTAGGTGTAAGCGTATGTCTTTGTTAATTGGTGTCCGTGTATATCTGTGTTACTTGGTGTAAGTGTGTGTCTTTGTTTCTTGGTGTAATTGTATGTCTTTGTTACTTGGTGTCAGTGTATGTCTGTGTTACTTGGTGTAAGTGTATGTCTTTGTTACATGGTGTAAGTGTGTGCCTGTGTTACTTGGTGCAAGTGTGTGTCTGTGTTCCTGGTTATCAGTGTATGTCTTTGTTACTTGGTGTCAGTGTATGTCTGTGTTACTTGGTGTAAGTGTGTGTCTGTGTTACTGGGTATTAGTGCATGTCTTTGTTACTTGGTTTCAATGTATGTCTGTGTTACTTGGTGTAAGTGTGTGTCTGTGTTACTGGGTGTCAGTGTGTGTCTGTGTTACTTGGTGTAAGTGTGTGTCTTTGTTACTTGGTGTCCGTGTGTGTCTGTGTTACTGGGTGTCATTGTCTTTCTTTGTTACTTGGTGTAAGAGTGTGTCTGTGTTACTTGGTGTAAGTGTGTGTCTTTGTTACTTGGTGTCAGTGTATGTCTGTGTTACTTGGTGTAAGTGTGTGTCTGTGTTACTTGGTGTCAGTGTGTGTCTGTGTTACTGGGTATCAGTGTATGTCTTTGTGACTTGGTATCAGTGTATGACTTTGTTACTGGGTGTCGGTGTTTGTCTGTGTTACTGGGTGTCAGTGTATTTCTTTGTTACTGGGTGTCAGTGTCTGTCTGTGTTACTGGGTATCATTGTATGTCTTTGTGACTTGGTATCAGTGTCTGTCTTTGCTACTGGTTGTCAGTGTGCGTCTGTGTTCCTGGGTATCAGTGTACGTCTTTGTGACTTGGTGTCAGTGTATGTCTTTGCTACTTGGTGTCAGTGTGTGTCTTTGTGACTTAGTGTCAGTGCATGTCTTTGTTACTTGGTGTCAGTGTATGTCTGTGTTACTTGGTCTCAGTGTATGTCTTTGTTACTTGGTGTGAGTGCCTGTCAAAATACTTGGTGTAAGTGGATGTCTTTGTTACTTGGTGTAATTGTCTGTCTTTGTTACTTGGTGTAAGTGTATGTCTTTGTAACTTGGTGTCAGTGTATGTCTTTGTTACTTGGTGTCAGTGTATGTCTGTGTTACTTGGTGTAAGTGTGTGTCTTTGTAAAGTTGTGTAAGTGTATGTCTTTGTTACTTGGTGTCAGTGCATGTCTTTGTTACTTGGTGCCAGTGTGTGTCTGTGTTACTTGGTATCAGTGTATGTCTTTGTGACTTGGTATCAGTGTATGTCTTTGTTACTGGGTGTCGGTGTTTGTCTGTGTTACTGGGTATCAGTGTATTTCTTTGTTACTGGGTGTCAGTGTCTGTCTGTGTTACTGGGTATCAGTGTATGTCTTTGTGACTTGGTATCAGTGTATGTCTTTGCTACTGGTTGTCAGTGTGTGTCTGTGTTCCTGGGTATCAGTGTACGTCTTTGTGACTTGGTGTCAGTGTATGTCTTTGCTACTGGGTGTCAGTGTGTGTCTTTATGACTTAGTGTCAGTGCATGTCTTTGTTACTTGGTGTCAGTGTATGTCTGTGTTACTTGGTGTAAGTGTGTGTCTTTGTTAAGTTGTGTAAGTGTTTGTCTTTGTTTCTTGGTGTCAGTGCATGTCTTTGTTACTTGGTGCCAGTGTGTGTCTGTGTTACTTGGTATCAGTGTATGTCTTTGTGACTTGGTATCAGTGTATGTCTTTGTTACTGGGTGTCAGTGTGTTTCTGTGTTACTGGGTACCAGTGTATGTTTTTGTGACTTGGTGTCACTGTATGTCTTTGTTACTGGGTGTCAGTGTGTGTCTTTGTGACTTGGTGTCAGCGTATGTCTTTGTTACTCGGTGTAAGTGTGTGTCTGTGATACTGGGTATCTGTGTATGTCTTTGTTACTTGGTGTCAGTGTATGTCTGTGTTACTAGGTGTAAGTGTATGTCTTTGTTACTTGGTGTCCGTGTGTGTCTGTGTTACTGGGTGTAAGTGCATGTCTTTGTTACTTGGGACCAGTGTATATCTGTGTTACTTGGTGTAAGTGTGTGTCTTTGTTACTTGGTGTAATTGTATGTCTTTGTTACTTGGTGTCAGTGTATGTCTGTGTTACTTGGTGTAAGTGAATGTCTTTGTTACTTGGTGTATGTGTGTGCCTGTGTTACTTGGTGCAAGTGTGTGTCTGTGTTCCTGGGTATCAGTGTATGTCTTTGTTACTTGTTGTCAGTGTATGTCTGTGTTTCTTGGTGTAAGTGTGTGTCTGTGTTACTGGGTATCAGTGTATGTCTTTGTTACTTGGTGTCAGTGTATGACTGTGTTACTTGGTGTAAGTTTGTGTCTTTGTTACTGGGTGTCCGTGTGTGTCTGTGTTACTTGGTGTCAGTGTATGTCTTTGTTACTTGGTGTCAGTGTATGTCTTTGTTACTTGGTGTAAGTGTGTGTCTGTGTTACTGGGTATCAGTGTCTTTCTTTGTTACTTGGTGTAAGAGTGTGTCTGTGTTACTGGGTATCAGTGTATGCCTTTGTTACTTGGTGTCAGTGTATGTCTGTGTTACTTGGTGTAAGTGTGTGTCTGTGTTACTGGGTATCAGTGCATGTCTATGTGACTTGGTGTCAGTGTCTGTCATTGTTACTTGGTGTAATTGTCTGTCTTTGTTACTTGGTGTAAGTGTATATCTTTGTTACTTGGTGTCAGTGCATGTCTTTGTTACTTGGTGTCAGTGTATGTCTGTGTTACTTGGTGTAAGTGTGTGCCTTTGTTAAGTTGTGTAAGTGTATGTCTTTGTTACTTGGTGTCAGTGCATGTCTTTGTTACATGGTGCCATTGTGTGTCTGTGTTACTTGGTATCAGTGTATGTCTTTGTGACTTGGTATCAGTGTATGTCTTTGTTACTGGGTGTCAGTGAGTGTCTGTGTTACTGGGTATCAGTGTCTTTCTTTGTGACTTGGTGTCAGTGTATGTCTTTGTTACTGGGTGTCAGTGTATGTCTTTGTTACTGGGTGTCAGTGTGTGTCTTTGTGACTTGGTGTCAGTGTATGTCTTTGTTACTCTGTGTAAGTGTGTGTCTGTGATACTGGGTATCAGTGTATGTCTTTGTTACTTGGTGTCAGTGTATGTCTGTGTTACTAGGTGTAAGTGTATGTCTTTGTTACTTGGTGTCCGTGTGTGTCTGTGTTACTGGGAGTTAGTGCATGTCTTTGTTACTTGGGACCAGTGTATATCTGTGTGACTTGGTGAAAGTGTGTGTCTTTGTTAATTGGTGTAATTGTATGTCTTTGTTACTTGGTGTCAGTGTATGTCTGTGTTACTTGGTGTAAGTGTATGTCTTTGTTACTTGGTGTAAGTGTGTGCCTGTGTTACTTGGTGTAAGTGTGTGTCTGTGTTCCTGAATATCAGTGTATGTCTTTGTTACTTGGTGTCAGTGTATGTCTGTGTTACTTGGTGTAAGTGAGTGTCTGCGTTACTGGGTATCAGTGTTTGTCTTTGTTACTTGGTGTCAGTGTATGTCTGTGTTACTTGGTGTAAGTGTGTGTCTGTGTTACTGGGTATCAGTGCATGTCTTTGTGACTTGGTGTCAGTGTATGTCATTGTTACTGGGTGTCAGTGTGTGTCTTTGTGACTTAGTGTCAGTGTATGTCTTTGTTACTTGGAGTAAGTGTGTGTCTGTGTCACTGGGTCTCTGTGTATGTCTTTGTTACTTGGTGTCAGTGTATGTCAAAATATTTGGTGTAAGTGTATGTTTCTGTTACTTGGTGTAATTGTCTTTATTTGTTACTTGGTGTAAGTTTATGTCTTTGTTACTTGGTGTCAGTGTATGTATTTGTTGCTTGGTGTCAGTGTATGTCTGAGTTACTTGGTGTAAGTGTGTGTCTTTGTTAAGTTGTGTAAGTGTATGTCTTTGTTACTTGGTGTCAGTGCATGTCTTTGTTACTTGGTGCCAGTGTGTGTCTGTGTTACTTAGTATCAGTGTATGTCTTTGTGACTTGGTATCAGCGTATGTCTTTGTTACTTGCTGTCAGTGTGTGTCTGTGTTACTGGGTATAGTGTATGTCTTTGTGACTTGGTATCAGTGTATGTCATTGTTTCTGGGTGTCAGTGTGTTTCTGTGTTACTGGGTACCAGTGTATGTCTTTGTGACTTGTTATCAGTGTATGTCTTTGCTACTGGGTGTCAGTGTGTTTCTGTGTTCCTGGGTATCAGTGTATGTTTTTGTGACTTGGTGTCTGTGTATGTCTTTGTTACTGGGCATCAATGTGTGTCTTTGTGACTTGCTGTCAGTTTATGTCTGTGTTACTAGGTGTAAGTGTGTGTCTTTGTATCAGTGGATGTATTTGTTACATGGTGTAAGTGTACGTCTTTGTTACTTGGTGTCTGTGTATGTCTTTGTTACTTGGTGTCAGTGTGTGTCTGTGTTACTGTGTATCAGTGTATGTCTTTGTGACTTGGTATCAGTGTATGACTTTGTTACTGTGTGTCGGTGTGTGTCTGTGTTACTGGGTATCAGTGTATGTCTTTGTGACTGGGTGTCAGTGTCTGTCTGTGTTACTGGGTATCAGTGTATGTCTTTGTGACTTGATATCAGTGTAACTCTTTGCGACTGGGTGTCAGTGTGTGTCTGTGTTCCTGGGTATCAGTGTATGTCTTTGTGACTTGGTGTCAGTGTATGTCTTTGCTGCTGCGTGTCAGTGTGTGTATTTGTTACTTGGTGTCAGTGTATGTCTGTGTTACTTGCTGTAAGTGTGTGTGTGTTACTGGGTATCAGTGCACGTCTTTGTGACTTGGTGTCTGTGTATGTCATTGTTACTGGGTGTCAGTGTGTGTCTTTGTGACTTAGTGTTAGTGTATGTCTTTGTTACTTGGAGTAAGTGTGTGTCTGTGTTACTTGGTGTCAGAGTATGACAAAATACTTGGTGTAAGTGTATGTCTTTGTTACTTGGTGTAATTGTCTTTATTTGTTACTTGGTGCAAGTGTATGTCTTTGTTACTTGGTGTCAGTGTATGTCTTTGTTACTTGGTGTCAGTGCATGTCTTTGTTACTTGGTGCCAGTGTGTGTCTGTGTTACTTGGTGCAAGTGTATGTCTTTGTGACTTGGTATCAGTGTATGTCTTTGTTACTTGGTGTCAGTGTGTGTCTGTGTTACTGGGTATCAGTGTATGTATTTGTTGCTTGGTGTCAGTGTATGTCTGAGTTACTTGGTGTAAGTGTGTGTCATTGTTAAGTTGTGTAAGTGTATGTCTTTGTTACTTGGTATCAGTGTATGCCTTTGTTACTTGGTGTCAGTGTGTGTCTGTGTTACTGGGTATAGTGTATGTCTTTGTGACTTGGTATCAGTGTATGTCTTTGCTACTGGGTGTCAGTGTGTTTCTGTGTTCCTGGGTATCAGTGTATGTTTTTGTGACTTGGTGTCAGTGTATGTCTTTGTTACTGGGTGTCAATGTGTGTCTTTGTGACTTGGTGTCAGTTTATGTCTTTGTTACTCGGTGTATGTGTATGTCTGTGATACTAGGTATAAGTGTGTGTCTTTGTATCAGTGTATGTATTTGTATTTGCCATCATTAACAACGAGCTCAGTAGACTCAATGTGGACATTGCAGCACTTCAGGAGACTCGCCTCCTCGCGAGTGGCTCTCTAGCAGAGCAAGACTACACCTTCTTCTGGCAGGGCAGGGATCCTGAAGAACCAAGACAGCATGGAGTGGGCTTCGCCATCAGAAACTCCTTGCTCAGCATGATAGAGCCTCCCTCAAATGGCTCGGAACGCATACTGTCCATCCGACTGCTCACCACCTCTGGTCCAGTACACCTACTCAGCATCTATGCTCCAACACTCTGTTCCGCACCTGAAGCTAAAGACCAGTTCTATGAACAACTCCATAACATCATTAGCAGCATCCCCAACACCGAACACCTATTCCTGCTGGGGGACTTTAATGCCAGGGTTGGGGCCGACCATGACTCATGGCCCTCCTGCCTTGGGCGCTATGGCGTTGGAAGGATGAATGAGAACGGGCAGAGACTGCTTGAGTTGTGTACCTATCATAACCTCTGCATCACCAACTCGTTCTTTCACACTAAACCCTGTCACCAGGTTTCATGGAGGCACCCAAGATCACGTCGTTGGCACCAGCTAGACCTCATTGTCACAAGGCGAGCCGCCTTAAACAGTGTTCAAATCACACGCAGCTTCCACAGTGCGGACTGCGACACCGACCACTCCCTGGTGTGCAGCAAGGTTAGACTCAGACCAAAGAAGTTGCATCATTCCAAGCAGAAGGGCCACCCGCGCATCAACACGAGCAGAATTTCTCACCCACAGCTGTTACAAAAATTTCTAAATTCACTTGTAACAGCCCTTCAAAACACTCCCACAGGGGATGCTGAGACCAAGTGGGCCCACATCAGAGACGCCATCTATGAGTCAGCTTTGACCACCTACGGCAAAAGTGCGAAGAGAAATGCAGACTGGTTTCAATCTCATAATGAAGAGCTGGAACCTGTCATAGCCGCTAAGCGCATTGCACTTTTGAACTACAAGAAAGCCCCCAGCGATTTAACATCCGCAGCACTTAAAGCAGCCAGAAGTACTGCACAAAGAACAGCTAGGCGTTGCGCAAACGACTACTGGCAACACCTATGCAGTCATATTCAGCTGGCCTCAGACACCGGAAACATCAGAGGAATGTATGATGGCATGAAGAGAGCTCTTGGGCCAACCATCAAGAAGATCACCCCCCTCAAATCTAAATCGGGGGACATAATCACTGACCAACGCAAACAGATTGACCGCTGGGTTGAGCACTACCTAGAACTGTACTCCAGGGAGAATGCTGTCACTGAGACTGCCCTCAATGCAGCCCAGCCTCTACCAGTCATGGATGAGCTGGACATACAGCCAACCAAATCGGAACTCAGTGATGCCATTGATTCCCTAGCCAGCGGAAAAGCCCCTGGGAAGGACAGCATTACCCCTGAAATAATCAAGAGTGCCAAGCCTGCTATACTCTCAGCACTACATGAACTGCTATGCCTGTGCTGGGACGAGGGAGCAGTACCCCAGGACATGCGCGATGCCAACATCATCACCCTCTATAAAAACAAAGGTGACCGCGGTGACTGCAACAACTACCGTGGAATCTCCCTGCTCAGCATAGTGGGGAAAGTCTTTGCTCGAGTCGCTCTGAACAGGCTCCAGAAGCTGGCCGAGCGCGTCTACCCTGAGGCACAGTGTGGCTTTCGTGCAGAGAGATCGACTATTGACATGCTGTTCTCCCTTCGTCAGATACAGGAGAAATGCCGTGAACAACAGATGCCCCTCTACATTGATTTCATTGATCTCACCAAAGCCTTTGACCTCGTCAGCAGACGTGGTCTCTTCAGACTACTAGAAAAGATCGGATGTCCACCAAAGCTACTAAGTATCATCACCTCATTCCATGACAATATGAAAGGCACAATTCAACATGGTGGCTCCTCATCAGAGCCCTTTCCTATCCTGAGTGGTGTGAAACAGGGCTGTGTTCTCGCACCCACACTTTTTGGGATTTTCTTCTCCCTGCTGCTTTCACATGCGTTCAAATCCTCTGAAGAAGGAATTTTCCTCCACACAAGATCAGGGGGCAGGTTGTTCAACCTTGCCCGTCTAAGAGCGAAGTCCAAAGTACGGAAAGTCCTCATCAGAGAACTCCTCTTTGCTGACGATGCTGCTTTAACATCTCACACTGAAGAATGCCTGCAGAGTCTCATCGACAGGTTTGCGTCTGCCTGCAATGAATTTGGCCTAACCATCAGCCTCAAGAAAACGAACATCATGGGGCAAGATGTCAGAAATGCTCCATCCATCAATATTGGCGACCACGCTCTGGAAGTGGTTCAAGAGTTCACCTACCTAGGCTCAACTATCACCAGTAACCTGTCTCTAGATGCAGAAATCAACAAGCGCATGGGTAAGGCTTCCACTGCTATGTTCAGACTGGCCAAGAGAGTGTGGGAAAATGGCGCACTGACACGGAACACAAAAGTCCGAGTGTATCAGGCCTGTGTCCTCAGTACCTTGCTCTACGGCAGCGAGGCCTGGACAACGTATGCCAGCCAAGAGCGACGTCTCAATTCATTCCATCTTCGCTGCCTTCGGAGAATACTTGGCATCAGGTGGCAGGACTATATCTCCAACACAGAAGTCCTTGAAGCGGCCAACATCCCCAGCTTATACACACTACTGAGTCAGCGGCGCTTGAGATGGCTTGGCCATGTGAGCCGCATGGAAGATGGCAGGATCCCCAAAGACACATTGTACAGCGAGCTCGCCACTGGTATCAGACCCACCGGCCGTCCATGTCTCCGTTATAAAGACGTCTGCAAACGCGACATGAAATCGTGTGACATTGATCACAAGTCGTGGGAGTCAGTTGCCAGCATTCGCCAGAGCTGGCGGGCAGCCATAAAGACAGGGCTAAATTGTGGCGAGTCGAAGAGACTTAGTAGTTGGCAGGAAAAAAGACAGAGGCGCAAGGGGAGAGCCAACTGTGCAACAGCCCCAACAAACAAATTTCTCTGCAGCACCTGTGGAAGAGCCTGTCACTCCAGAATTGGCCTTTATAGCCACTCCAGGCGCTGCTTCACAAACCACTGACCACCTCCAGGCGCGTATCCATTGTCTCTCGAGATAAGGAGGCCCAAAAGAATGTATTTGTGACTTGGTGTCAGTGTATGTCTTTGTTACTGGGGGTCAGTGTGTGCCTGTGTTACTGGGTGTCAGTGTGTGTTTCTAAATGGGTGTCAGTATGTGTCTATGTTACTGGGTATCAGTGCATGTCTTTGTTACTTGGTGTCAGTGTGTGTCTGTGTTACTTGGTGCAAGTGTATGTCTTTGTTACTTGGTGTAAGTGTGTGTCTGTGTTACTTGGTGTAAGTGTGTGTCTGTGTTCCTGGGTATCATTGTATGTCTTTGTTACTTGGTGTCAGTGTATGTCTGTGTTACTTGGTGTAAGTGTGTGTCTGTGTTACTGGGTATCAGTGTATGTCTTTGTTGCTTGGTGTCAGGGTATGTCTGTGTTACGTGGGGTAAGTGTGTGTCTGTGTTACTGGGTGTCAGTGTGTGTCTGTGTTACTTGGTGTAAGTGTGTGTCTGTGTTACTGGGTGTCAGTGCATGTCTTTGTTACATGGTGCCAGTGTATATCTGTGTTACTTGGTGTAAGTGTGTGTCTTTCTTACTTGGTGTAAGTGTGTGTCTGTGTTACTGGGTATCAGTGTATGTCTTTGTTACTTGGTGTCAGCGTGTGTCTGTGTTACTTGGTGTAAGTGTGTGTCTGTGTTACTGGGTGTCAGTGTGTGTCTGTGTTACTTGGTGTAATTGTGTGTCTGTGTTACTGGGTATCAGTGTATGTCTTTGTTTCTTGGTGCCAGTGTATGTCTGTGTTGCTTGGAGTAAGTGTTTGTCTGTGTTACTGGTTATCAGTTTATGTCTTTGTGACTTGGTGTTTGTGTATGTCTTTGTTACTGGGTGTCAGTGTGTCTTTGTGACTTGGTGTCAGTGTATGTCTTTGTTACTTGGTGTAAGTGTGTATCTGTGTTACTGGGTATCAGTGTATGTCTTTGTTACTTGGTGTCAGTGTGTATCTGTGTTACTGGGTATCAGTGTATGTCTTTGTCACTTGGTGTCAGTGTGTGTCAAAATACTTGGTGTAAGTGTATGTCCTGGTTACTTGGTGTAAGTGTGTGTCTTTGTTACTTGGTGTAAGTGTATGTCTTTGTTACTTGCTGTCTGTGTTTGTCTTTGTTACTTGGTGTCAGTGTGTGTCTGTGTTACTGTGTATCAGTGTATGTCTTTGTCACTTGGTATCAGTGTATGACTTTGTTACTGTGTGTCGGTGTGTGTCTGTGTTACTGGGTATCAGTGTATGTCTTTGTGACTGGGTGTCAGTGTCTGTCTGTGTTACTGGGTATCAGTGTATGTCTTTGTGACTTGATATCAGTGTAAGTCTTTGCGACTGGGTGTCAGTGTGTGTCTGTGTTCCTGGGTATCAGTGTATGTCTTTGTGACTTGGTGTCAGTGTATGTCTTTGCTGCTGGGTGTCAGTGTGTGTCTTTGTAACTTGGTGTCAGTGTATGTCTGTGTTACTTGGTGTAAGTGTGTGTCTTTGTTACTTGGTGTAAGTATGTGTCTGTGTTACTTGGTGTAAGTGTGTGTCTGTGTTCCTGGGTATCAGTGTATGTCTGTGTTACTTGGTGGAAGTGTTTTTAGTTTTTTAGTTTTAGAGATACAGCACTGAAACAGGCCCTTCGGCCCACCGAGTCTGTGCCGACCAACAACCAAACATTTATACTAATCCTACACTAATCCCGTATTCCTATCACATCCCCACCTGCCCCTATATATTTCCCTACCACCTACCTATACTATAGTCAATTTATGATGGCCAATTAACCTTTCAAACTGCAAGTCTTTGGCATGTGGGAGGAAACCGGAGCACCCGGAGGAAACCCACGCAGACACAGGGAGAACTTGCAAACTCCGCACAGGTAGTACCCAGAATCGAACCCGGGTCCCTGGAGCTGTGAGGCTGCGGTGCTAACCACTGCGCCACTGTGCCGCCCTGTGTTACTGTGTTACTGTTAGTGTGTGTCTGTGTTACTGGGTATCAGTGTATGTCTTTGTTACTTGGTGTCAGTGTGTGTCTGTGTTACTTGGTGTAAGTGTGTGTCTGTGTTACTGGGTGTCAGTGTGCGTCTGTGTTTCTTGGTGTAAGTGTGTGTCTGTGTTACTGGGTATCAGTGTATGTCTTTGTTTCTTGGTGCCAGTGTATGTCTGTGTTACTTGGAGTAAGTATTTGTCTGTGTTACTGGTTATCAGTGTATGTCTTTGTGACTTGGTGTCAGTGTATGTCTTTGTTACTGGGTGTCAGTGTGTGTCTTTGTGACTTGGTGTCAGTGTATGTCTTTGTTACATGGTGTAAGAGTGTATCTGTGTTACTGGGTATCAGTGTATGTCTTTTTTACTCGGTGTCAGTCTATGTCAAAATACTTGGTGTAAGTGTATGTCTTTGTTACTTGGTGTTATTTTCTGTCTTTGTTACTTGGTGTAATTGTCTGTCTTTGTTACTTGGTGTAAGTGTATGTCTTTGTAACTTGGTGTCAGTGTATGTCTTTGTTACTTGGTGTCAGTGTATGTCTGTGTTACTTGGTGTAAGTGTGTGTCTGTGTTACTTGGTGTAAGTGTATGTCTTTGTTACTTGGTGTCAGTGTGTGTCTGTGTTACTGGGTATCAGTGTATGTCTTTGTGACTTGGTATCAGTGTATGACTTTGTTACTGTGTGTCGGTGTGTGTCTGTGTTACTGGGTGTCAGTGCATGTCTTTGTTACATGGTGCCAGTGTATATCTGTGTTACTTGGTGTAAGTGTGTGTTTTTGTTACTTGGTGTAAGTGTGTGTCTGTGTTCCTGGGTATCATTGTATGTCTGTGTTACTTGGTGTAAGTGTGTGTCTGTGTTACTGGGTATCAGTGTATGTCTTTGTTACTTGGTGTCAGCGTGTGTCTGTGTTACTTGGTGTAAGTGTGTGTCTGTGTTACTGGGTGTCAGTGTGTGTCTGTGTTACTTGGTGTAAGTGTGTGTCTGTGTTACTGGGTATTAGTGTATGTCTTTGTTTCTTGGTGCCAGTGTATGTCTGTGTTGCTTGGAGTCAGTGTTTGTCTGTGTTACTGGTTATCAGTTTATGTCTTTGTGACTTGGTGTTTGTGTATGTCTTTGTTACTGGGTGTCAGTGTGTGTCTTTGTGACTTGGTGTCAGTGTATGTCTTTGTTACTTGGTGTAAGTGTGTATCTGTGTTACTGGGTATCAGTGTATGTCTTTGTTACTTGGTGTAAGTGTGTATCTGTGTTACTGGGTATCAGTGTATGTCTTTGTTACTTGGTGTCAGTGTGTGTCAAAATACTTGGTGTAAGTGTATGTCCTGGTTACTTGGTGTTATTTTCTGTCTTTGTTACATGGTGTAATTGTCTGTCTTTGTTACTTGGTGTAAGTGTATGTCTTTGTAACTTGGTGTCAGTGTATGTCTTTGTTACTTGGTGTCAGTGTATGTCTGTGTTACTTGGTGTAAGTGTGTGTCTTTGTTACTTGGTGTAAGTGTATGTCTTTGTTACTTGCTGTCTGTGTTTGTCTTTGTTACTTGGTGTCTGTGTGTGTCTGTGTTACTGTGTATCAGTGTATGTCTTTGTGACTTGGTATCAGTGTATGACTTTGTTACTGTGTGTCGGTGTGTGTCTGTGTTACTGGGTATCAGTGTATGTCTTTGTGACTGGGTGTCAGTGTCTGTCTGTGTTTCTGGGTATCAGTGTATGTCTTTGTGACTTGATATCAGTGTAAGTCTTTGCGACTGGGTGTCAGTGTGTGTCTGTGTTGCTGGGTATCAGTGTATGTCTTTGTGACTTGGTGTCAGTGTATGTCTTTGCTGCTGGGTGTCAGTGTGAGTCTTTGTAACTTGGTGTCAGTGTATGTCTGTGTTACTTGGGGTAAGTGTGTGTCTTTGTTACCTGGTGTAAGTATGTGTCTGTGTTACTTGGTGTAAGTGTGTGTCTGTGTTCCTGGGTATCAGTGTATGTCTGTGTTACTTGGTGTAAGTGTGTGTCTGTGTTACTGGGTATCAGTGTATGTCTTTGTTACTTGGTGTCAGTGTGTGTCTGTGTTACTTGGTGTAAGTGTGTGTCTGTGTTACTGGGTGTCAGTGTGTGTCTGTGTTACTTGGTGTAAGTGTGTGTCTGTGTTACTGGGTATCAGTGTATGTCTTTGTTTCTTGGTGCCAGTGTATGTCTGTGTTACTTGGAGTAAGTGTTTGTCTGTGTTACTGGTTATCAGTGTATGTCTTTGTGACTTGGTGTCAGTGTATGTCTTTGTTACTGGGTGTCAGTGTGTGTCTTTGTGACTTGGTGTCAGTGTATGTCTTTGTTACATGGTGTAAGAGTGTATCTGTGTTACTGGGTATCAGTGTATGTCTTTGTTACTCGGTGTCAGTGTATGTCAAAATACTTGGTGTAAGTGTATGTCTTTGTTACTTGGTGTTATGTTCTGTCTTTGTTACTTGGTGTAATTGTCTGTCTTTGTTACTTGGTGTAAGTGTATGTCTTTGTAACTTGGTGTCAGTGTATGTCTTTGTTACTTGGTGTCAGTGTATGTCTGTGTTACTTGGTGTAAGTGTGTGTCTGTGTTACTTGGTGTAAGTGTATGTCTTTGTTACTTGGTGTCAGTGTGTGTCTGTGTTACTGGGTATCAGTGTATGTCTTTGTGACTTGGTATCAGTTTATGACTTTGTTACTGTGTGTCGGTGTGTGTCTGTGTTACTGGGTGTCAGTGCATGACTTTGATACTTGGTGTGAGTGTGTGTCTGTGTTACTGAGTGTCAGTGTATGTCTGTGTTACTTGATGTGAGTGTGTGTCTGTGTTCCTGGGTATCAGTGTATGCCTTTGTTATTTGGTGTCAGTGGATGTCTGTGTTACTTGGTGTAAGTGTGTGTCTGTTTTACTGGGTGTCAGTATGTGTCTTTGTTACTTAGTGTAAGGGTGTGTCTGTGTTACTGGGTGTCAGTGTATGTCTTTGTTACTGGGTGTCAGTGTATGACTTTGTTACTTGGTGTGAGTGTGTGTCTGTGTTACTGGGTGTCAGTGTATGTCTGTGTTACTTGATGTAAGTGTGTGTCTGTTTTACTGGGTATCAGTGTATGTCTTTGTTACTTGGTGTCAGTGTATGTCTGTGTTACTTGGTGTAAGTGTGTGTCTGTTTTACTGGGTGTCAGTATGTGTCTTTGTTACTTGGTGTAATTGTATGTCTTTGTTACTTGGTGTCAGTGTATCTATGTGTTACTTGGTGTAAGTGTCTGTCTTTGTTACTTGGTGTCAGTGTGTGTCTTTGTTACTTGGTTTCAGTGTATGTCTGTGTTACTTGGTGTAAGTGTGTGTCTGTTTTACTGGGTGTCAGTATGTGTCTTTGTTACTTGGTGTAATTGTATGCCTGTGTTACTTGGTGTCAGTGTATCTCTGTGTTACTTGGTGTAAGTGTCTGTCTTTGTTACTTGGTGTCAGTGTGTGTCTTTGTTACTTGGTTTCAGTGTATGTCTGTGTTACTTGGTGTAAGTGTGTGTCTGTTTTACTGGGTGTGAATGTGTGTCTTTGTTACTTGGTGTAAGTGTGTGTCTGTGTTACTGGGTGTCAGTGTATGTCTTTGGTACTGGGTGTCAGTGTATGACTTTGTTACTTGGTGTGAGTGTGTGTCTGTGTTACTGGGTGTCAGTGTATGTCTGATTTACGTGGTGCAAGTGTGTGTCTGTGTTCCTGGGTATCAGTGTATGTCTTTGTTACTTGGTGTCAGTGTATGTCTGTGTTATTTGGTGTAAGTGTGTGTCTGTTTTACTGGGTGTCAGTATGTGTCTTTGTTACTTGGTGTAATTGTATGTCTTTGTTACTTGGTGTCAGTGTATGTCTGTGTTACTTGGTGTAAGTGTCTGTCTTTGTTACTTGGTGTCAGTGTGTGTCTGTGTTACTTGGTATCAGTGTATGTCTTTGTTACTGGGTGTCAGTGTGTGTCTTTGTGACTTTGTGTATTTGTATGTCTGTGTTACTTGGTGTCAGTGTGTGTCTGTGTTACTGGGATTCTGTGTATGTCTTTGTTACCTGGTGTCAGTGTATGTCTGTGTTACTTGGTGTAAGTGTGTGTCTGTGTTACTGGGTGTCAGTGTGTGTCTGTGTTACTGGGTGTCAGTGTATGTCTTTGTTACTGGGTGTCAGTGTATGTCTTTGTTACTTGGTGTAAGTGTGTGTCTGTGTTACTTGGTGTCAGTGTATGTCTGTGTTTCTTGGTGTAAGTGTGTGTCTGTGTTACTGGGTATCAGTGTATGTCTTTGTGACTTGGTGTCAGTGTATGTCTTTGTTACTGGGTGTCAGTGTGTGTCTTTGTGACTTGGTGTCCGTGTATGTCTTTGTTACTTGGTGTAAGTGTGTGGCTGTGTTACTGGGTATCAGTGTATGTCTTTGTTACTTGGTGTCAGTGTATGTCAAAATACTTGGTGTAAGTGTATGTCCTTGTTACTTGGTGTCAGTGTATGTCTGTGTTACTTGGTGTAAGTGTGTGTCTTTGTTACTTGGTGTAAGTGTATGTCTTTGTTACTTGCTGTCTGTGTTTGTCTTTGTTACTTGGTGTCAGTGTGTGTCTGTGTTACTGTGTATCAGTGTATGTCATTGTGACTTGGTATCAGTGTATGACTTTGTTACTGTGTGTCGGTGTGTGTCTGTGTTACTGGGTATCAGTGTATGTCTTTGTGACTGGGTGTCAGTGTCTGTCTGTGTTACTGGGTATCAGTGTATGTCTTTGAGACTTGATATCAGTGTAAGTCTTTGCTACTGGGTGTCAGTGTGTGTCTGTGTTCCTGGGTATCAGTGTATGTCTTTGTGACTTGGTGTCAGTGTATGTCTTTGCTGCTGGGTGTCAGTGTGTGTCTTTGTAACTTGGTGTCAGTGTATGTCTGTGTTACTTGGTGTAAGTGTGTGTCTTTGTTACTTGGTGTAAGTATGTGTCTGTGTTACTTGGTGTAAGTGTGTGTCTGTGTTCCTGGGTATCAGTGTATGTCTGTGTTACTTGGTGAAAGTGTGTGTCTGTGTTACTGGGTATCAGTGTATGTCTTTGTTACTTGGTGTCAGTGTGTGTCTGTGTTACTTGGTGTAAGTGTGTGTCTGTGTTACTGGGTGTCAGTGTGTGTCTGTGTTACTAGGTGTAAGTGTGTGTCTGTGTTACTGGGTATCAGTGTATGTCTTTGTTTCTTGGTGCCAGTGTATGTCTGTGTTACTTGGAGTAAGTGTTTTTCTGTGTTACTGGTTATCAGTGTATGTCTTTGTGACTTGGTGTCAGTGTATGTCTTTGTTACTGGGTGTCAGTGTGTGTCTTTGTGACTTGGTGTCAGTGTATGTCTTTGTTACATGGTGTAAGAGTGTATCTGTGTTACTGGGTATCAGTGTATGTCTTTGTTACTCGGTGTCAGTGTATGTCAAAATACTTGGTGTAAGTGTATGTCTTTGTAACTTGGTGTCAGTGTATGTCTTTGTTACTTGGTGTCAGTGTATGTCTGTGTTACTTGGTGTAAGTGTGTGTCTGTGTTACTTGGTGTAAGTGTATGTCTTTGTTACTTGGTGTCAGTGTGTGTCTGTGTTACTGGGTATCAGTGTATGTCTTTGTGACTTGGTATCAGTTTATGACTTTGTTACTGTGTGTCGGTGTGTGTCTGTGTTACTGGGTGTCAGTGCATGACTTTGATACTTGGTGTGAGTGTGTGTCTGTGTTACTGGGTGTCAGTGTATGTCTGTGTTACTTGATGTAAGTGTGTGTCTGTGTTACTGGGTATCAGTGTATGCCTTTGTTACTTGGTGTCAGTGGATGTCTGTGTTACTTGGTGTAAGTGTGTGTCTGTTTTACTGGGTGTCAGTATGTGTCTTTGTTACTTAGTGTAAGGGTGTGTCTGTGTTACTGGGTGTCAGTGTATGTCTTTGGTACTGGGTGTCAGTGTATGACTTTGTTACTTGGTGTGAGTGTGTGTCTGTGTTACTGGGTGTCAGTGTATGTCTGTGTTACTTGATGTAAGTGTGTGTCTGTGTTACTGGGTATCAGTGTATGTCTTTGTTACTTGGTGTCAGTGTATGTCTGTGTTACTTGGTGTAAGTGTGTGTCTGTTTTACTGGGTGTCAGTATGTGTCTTTGTTACTTGGTGTAATTGTATGTCTTTGTTACTTGGTGTCAGTGTATCTATGTGTTACTTGGTGTAAGTGTCTGTCTTTGTTACTTGGTGTAAGTGTGTGTCTGTTTTACTGGGTGTCAGTATGTGTCTTTGTTACTTGGTGTAATTGTATGCCTGTGTTACTTGGTGTCAGTGTATCTCTGTGTTACTTGGTGTAAGTGTCTGTCTTTGTTACTTGGTGTCAGTGTGTGTCTTTGTTACTTGGTTTCAGTGTATGTCTGTGTTACTTGGTGTAAGTGTGTGTCTGTCTTACTGGGTGTGAGTGTGTGTCTTTGTTACTTGGTGTAAGTGTGTGTCTGTGTTACTGGGTGTCAGTGTATGTCTTTGGTACTGGGTGTCAGTGTATGACTTTGTTACTTGGTGTGAGTGTATGTCTTTGTTACTTGGTGTCAGTGTATGTCTGTGTTATTTGGTGTAAGTGTGTGTCTGTTTTACTGGGTGTCAGTATGTGTCTTTGTTACTTGGTGTAATTGTATGTCTTTGTTACTTGGTGTCAGTGTATGTCTGTGTTACTTGGTGTAAGTGTCTGTCTTTGTTACTTGGTGTCAGTGTGTGTCTGTGTTACTTGGTATCAGTGTATCTTTGTTACTGGGTGTCAGTGTGTGTCTTTGTGACTTTGTGTCTTTGTATGTCTGTGTTACTTGGTGTAAGTGTGTGTCTGTGTTACTGGGTATCTGTGTGTGTCTTTGTTACTTGGTGTCAGTGTATGTCTGTGTTACTTGGTGTAAGTGTGTGTCTGTGTTACTGGGTGTCAGTGTGTGTCTGTGTTACTGGGTGTCAGTGTATGTCTTTGTTACTGGGTGTCAGTGTATGTCTTTGTTACTTGGTGTAAGTGTGTGTCTGTGTTACTTGGTGTCAGTGTATGTCTGTGTTACTTGGTGTAAGTGTGTGTCTGTGTTACTGGGTATCAGTGTATGTCTTTGTGACTTGGTGTCAGTGTATGTCTTTGTTACTGGGTGTCAGTGTGTGTCTTTGTGACTTGGTGTCCGTGTATGTCTTTGTTACTTGGTGTAAGTGTGTGGCTGTGTTACTGGGTATCAGTGTATGTCTTTGTTACTTGGTGTCAGTGTATGTCAAAATACTTGGTGTAAGTGTATGTCCTTGTTACTTGGTGTAATTGTCTGTCTTTGTTACTTGGTGTAAGTGTATGCCTGTGTTACAGGGTGTCAGTGTAAGTCTTTGTGACTTGGTATCAGTGGATGTCTTTCTGACTTGGTGTCAGTGTATGTCTTTCCTACTGGGTGTCAGTGTGTGTCTGTGTTACTTGGTGTCAGTATATGTCTTTGTTACTGTTTATTAGTGTTTCTCTGTTACTGGGTGTCAGTGTTTGTTTGTGTTACTGGGTGTCAGTGTATGTCTTTGTTACTTGGTGTAAGTGTGTGTCTGTGTTACTGGGTATCAGTGTCTGTCTTTGTTACTTGGTGTAAGTGTGTGTCTTTGTTACTTGGTGTAATTGTATGTCTTTTTTACTTGGTGTCAGTGTATGTCTGTGTTACTTGGTGTATGTGTATGTCTTTGTTACTTGGTGTAAGTGTGTGTCTGTGTTACTTGGTGTAAGTGTGTATCTGTGTTCCTGGGTATCATTGTATGTCTTTGTTACTTGGTGTAAGTCTGTGTCTTTGTTACTTGGTGTCAGTGTATGTCTGTGTTACTTGGTGTAAGTGTCTGTCTTTGTTACTTGGTGTCAGTGTGTGTCTGTGTTACTTGGTATCAGTGTATGTCTTTGTTACTGGGTGTCAGTGTGTGTCTTTGTGACTTTGTGTCTTTGTATGTCTGTGTTACTTGGTGTAAGTGTGTGTCTGTGTTACTGGGTATCTGTGTATGTCTTTGTTACTTGGTGTCAGTGTATGTCTGTGTTACTTGGTGTAAGTGTGTGTCTGTGTTACTGGGTGTCAGTGTGTGTCTGTGTTACTTGGTGTAAGTATGTATCTTTGTTATTGGTGTCCGTGTGTGTCTGTGTTACTGGGTGTCAGTGTATGTCTTTGTTACTGGGTGTCAGTGTATGTCTTTGTTACTTGGTGTAAGTATGTGTCTGTGTTACTGGGTGTCAGTGTATGTCTGTGTTACTTGGTGTAAGTGTGTGTCTGTGTTACTGGGTATCAGTGTCTGTCTTTGTGACTTGGTGTCAGTGTATGTCTTTGTTACTGGGTGTCAGTGTGTGTCTTTGTGACTTGGTGTCCGTGTATGTCTTTGTTACTTGGTGTAAGTGTGTGGCTGTGTTACTGGGTATCAGTGTATGTCTTTGTTACTTGGTGTCAGTGTATGTCAAAATACTTGGTGTAAGTGTATGTCCTTGTTACTTGGTGTAATTGTCTGTCTTTGTTACTTGGTGTAAGTGTATGCCTGTGTTACAGGGTGTCAGTGTAAGTCTTTGTGACTTGGTATCAGTGGATGTCTTTCTGACTTGGTGTCAGTGTATGTCTTTCCTACTGGGTGTCAGTGTGTGTCTTTGTCACTTGGTGTCAGTATATGTCTTTGTTACTGTTTATTAGTGTTTCTCTGTTCCTGGGTGTCAGTGTTTGTTTGTGTTACTGGGTGTCAGTGTATGGGAACCGGACTTGTAATCCAGGGACCAGTGGGTCCACTCAGAAAGACAAAGAGTGTAGTGAGGTATTGGGGAAGGTAGCACTGTCACAGAGGACAGATGGGCACGGAGAAGGGTTAAAGTGCGTATACTTCAACGCAAGAAGCATCAGGAATAAGGTGAGTGAATTGAAGGCGTGGATGGGCACTTGGGACTACGATGTTGTGGCCATCACTGAAACGTGGATAGGTGAGGGGGAGGAATGGTTTTTGGAGGTACCTGGTTATAGATGTTTTCATAAGATTAGGAATGGTGGTAAAAGAGGTGGGGGGGTGGCATTGTTAGTTAGAAATAGTGTAACAACTGCTGAAAGAATTTTCGAGGAGGATCTGCCGACTGAGGCACTGTGGGTTGAGGTCAGGAACAGGAAAGGAGCAGTCACCTTGATGGGAGTTTTCTATAGGCCCCCCAATAGCAGCAGGGAGGTGGAAGAGCAGATTGGGAAACAGATTTTGGAAAGGAGCAGAAGTCACAGGGTAGTAATTATGGGGGATTTCAACTTCCCAAATATTGATTGGCAACTCTTTAGATCGAATAGTTTGGATGGGGTAGTGTTTGTGCAGTATGTCCAGGAAGCTTTTCTGACTCAGTATGTAGACTGCCCGACCAGAGGGGAGGCAATATTGGATTTGGTACTAGGTAATGAACCAGGGCAAGTGATAGAGCTGTTGGTGGGCGAGCACTTTGGAGATAGTGATCACAATTCTGTAGCATTCACTGTGGTAATGGAGAGGGATAGGTATGTGCAACAGGGCAAGGTTTACAATTGGGGGAAGGGTAGATATGATGCTGTCAGGCAGGAACTGAGGAGCATAAGTTGGGAGCATATGCTGGCAGGGAAGGGCACGGTCGAAATGTGGAACTTTTTCAAGGAGCAGATAGTAGGGGCCATTGATAAGCATGTCCCTGTCAGACAGGGAAGGGATGGTCATGTGAGGGAACCGTGGTTGACAAGAGAGGTTGAGAGTCTTGTTAGGAAGAAGAAGGATGCGTATATAAAGTTGAGGAAAAAGGGCACAGGCATAGCTCTGGAGGGATACAAGATGGCCAGGAAGGATCTGAAGAAAGGGATTAGGAGAGCTAAGAGAGGGCATGAAAAATGCTTGGCGGGTAGGATAAAAGAAAACCCCAAGGCTTTTTACGCGTATGTCAGAAATATGAGGATGACTAAGGGGACCGTAGGTCCGGTCAAGGACAATAGCGGGAGACTGTGTGTTGAGCCGGAAGAGATAAGTGAGGTTTTGAATGAGTACTTCTCTTCGGTATTTACGAATGAGAAGGGGTGTATTACTGAAGAGGACGGTGGGAAGCAGACTGGTAAGCTCGAGGAAGTGCTCGTTAGGAGGGAAGATGTGTTGGGGTTTTTGAATAACTTGAAGATAGACAAGTCTCCCGGGCCTGACGGGGTATATCCAAGGATGTTATGGGAAGCAAGGGATGAAATTGCAGAGCCGCTGGCAATGATCTTTTCATCTTCTCTGCTGACGGGGGTGGTACCAGGTGATTGGAGGGTGGCAAATGTTGTGCCCCTGTTCAAGAAAGGGAATAGGAACAACCCTGGGAATTACAGGCCAGTTAGTCTTACTTCGGTGGTAGGCAAGTTGATGGAAAAGGTGCTGAGGGATAGGATTTCTGAGCATCTGGAAAGACACTGCTTGATTCGGGACAGTCAGCACGGTTTTGTGAGGGGTAGGTCTTGCCTCACAAGCCTGATTGAATTCTTTGAGCAGGTGACCAAGCAAGTGGATGAGGGTAAGCCAGTGGATGTGGTGTACATGGATTTTAGTAAGGCATTTGATAAGGTCCCCCATGGTAGACTTATGGAGAAAGTCAGGAGGCATGGGATAGTGGGGAATGTGGCCAGTTGGATTAAGAATTGGCTAACTGATAGAAGGCAGAGAGTGGTCTTAGATGGTAAATACTCAGCCTGGAGCCCAGTTACCAGTGGCGTGCCGCAGGGATCAGTTCTGGGTCCTCTCCTGTTTGTGATTTTTATTAACGACTTGGATGAGGAAGTCGAAGGGTGGGTCAGTAAATTTGCAGATGATACAAAGGTTGGTGGAGTTGTGGATACCGAGGAGGGCTATTGTCGTCTGCAAAGGGACTTGGATAGGTTGCAGTGCTGGGCTGAAAAGTGGCAGATGGAGTTTAACCCTGAAAAGTGTGAGGTCGTCCATTTTGGAAGGACAAACATGAATGCAAAATACTGGGTTAACGGTAGGGTTCTTGGGCATGTGGAGGAGCAGAGAGACCTTGGGGTCTATGTGCATAGATCATTGAAAGTTGCAACTCAAGTGGATAGGGCTGTGAAGAAGGCATATGGGGTGTTAGCGTTCATTAGCAGAGGGATTGAATTTAAGAGCCGTGAGGTGATGATGCAGCTGTACAGGACCTTGGTAAGGCCTCATTTGGAGTACTGTGTGCAGTTCTGGTCGCCTCATTTTAGGAAGGATGTGGAAGCCTTGGAGAGGGTGCAGAGGAGATTTACCAGGATGTTGCCTGGAATGGAGAATAAGTCTTACGAGGAAAGGCTGAACATTCTAGGCCTCTTCTCATTAGAAAGGAGAAGGATGAGGGGTGACATGATAGAGGTTTATAAGATGATCAGGGGAATAGATAGGGTAGACAGTCAGAAACTTTTTCCCCGGGTGGAGCAAAGCGTTACAAGGGGTCATAAATTTAAGGTGAAGGGTGGGAGATATAAGGGGGATGTCAGGGGAAGGTTCTTTACCCAGAGAGTGGTCGAGGCATGGAATGCCTTGCCCGGGGAAGTTGTTGAGTCAGAAACTTTAGGGACTTTCAAAAGGCTTTTGGATAGGTATATGGATAAAGGAGAATGATGGGGTATAGATTAAATTGTCCTTGACAGAGGACAAAGGATCGGCACAACATTGTGGGCCGAAGGGCCTGTTCTGTGCTGTATGTTCTATGTTCTATGTTCTATGTTCTATGTCTTTGTTACTTGGTGTAAGTGTGTGTCTGTGTTACTGGGTATCAGTGTCTGTCTTTGTTACTTGGTGTAAGTGTGTGTCTTTGTTACTTGGTGTAATTGTATGTCTTTGTTACTTGGTGTCAGTGTATGTCTGTGTTACTTGGTTTATGTGTATGTCTTTGTTACTTGGTGTAAGTGTGTGTCTGTGTTACTTGGTGTAAGTGTGTATCTGTGTTCCTGGGTATCATTGTATGTCTTTGTTACTTGGTGCAAGTGTGTGTCTTTGTTACTTGGTGTAATTGTATGTCTTTGTTACTTGGTGTCAGTGTATGTCTGTGTTACTTGGTGTATGTGTATGTCTTTGTTACTTGGTGTCAGTGTATGTCTTTGTTACTTGGTGTAAGTGTGTGTCTTTGTTACTTGGTGTCCGTGTGTGTCTGTGTTACTGGGTGTCAGTGCATGTCTTTGTTACTTGGTGTCCGTGTGTGTCTGTGTTACTGGGTATCAGTGTATGTCTTTGTGACTTGGACTCAGTGTATGTCTTTGTTACTGGGTGTCAGTGTGTGTCTGTGTTAGTGGGTATCAGTGTATGTCGTTGAGACTTGGTATCAGTGTATGTCGTTGTTACTGGGTGTCAGTGTGTGACTGTGCTCCTGGGTATCAGTGTATGTCTTTGTGACTTGGTGTAAGAGTATGTCTTTGTTATTGGGTGTCAGTGTGTGTCTTTGTGACTTTCTGTCATTGTATGTCTGTGTTACTTGGTATAAGTGTGAGTCTGTGTGACTGGGTATCAGTGTATGTCTTTGTGACTTGGTGTCAGTGTATGTCTTTGTTACTGGGTGTCAGTGTGTGTCTTTGTGACTTGGTGTCAGTGTATGTCTTTGTTACTTGGTGTAAGTGTGTATCTGTGTTACTGGGTATCAGTGTATGTCTTTGTTACTTGGTGTAAGTGTGTATCTGTGTTACTGGGTATCAGTGTATGTCTTTGTTACTTGGTGTCAGTGTATGTCAAAATACTTGGTGTAAGTGTATGTCTTTGTTACTTGGTGTTATTTTCTGTCTTTGTTACTTGGTGTAATTGTCTGTCTTTGTTACTTGGTGTGAGTGTATGTCTTTGTAACTTGGTGTCAGTGTATGTCTTTCTTACTTGGTGTCAGTGTATGTCTGTGTTACTTGGTGTAAGTGTGTGTCTTTGTTACTTGGTGTAAGTGTATGTCTTTGTTACTTGGTGTCTGTGTATGTCTTTGTTACTTGGTGTCAGTGTGTGTCTGTGTTACTGGGTATCAGTGTATGTCTTTGTGACTTGGTGTCAGTGTATGACTTTGTTACTGTGTGTCGGTGTGCGTCTGTGTTACTGGGTATCAGTGTATGTCTTTGTGACTGAGTGTCAGTGTCTGTCTGTGTTACTGGGTATCAGTGGATGTCTTTGTGACTTGATACCAGTGTAAGTCTTTGCTACTGGGTGTCAGTGTGTGTCTGTGTTCCTGGGTATCAGTGTATGTCTTTGTGACTTGGTGTCAGTGTATGTCTTTGCTGATGGGTGTCAGTGTGTGGCTTTGTAACTTGGTGTCAGTGTATGTCTGTGTTACTTGGTGTAAGTGTGTGTCTTTGTTACTTGGTGTAAGTATGTGTCTGTGTTACTTGGTGTAAGTGTGTGTCTGTGTTCCTGGGTATCAGTGTATGTCTGTGTTACTTGGTGTAAGTGTGTGTCTGTGTTACTGGGTATCAGTGTATGTCTTTGTTACTTGGTGTCAGTGTGTGTCTGTGTTACTTGGTGTAAGTGTGTGTCTGTGTTACTGGGTGTCAGTGTGTGTCTGTGTTACTTGGTGTAAGTGTGTGTCTGTGTTACTGGGTATCAGTGTATGTCTTTGTTTCTTGGTGCCAGTGTATGTCTGAGTTACTTGGAGTAAGTGTTTGTCTGTGTTACTGGTTATCAGTGTATGTCTTTGTGACTTGGTGTCAGTGTATGTCTTTGTTACTGGCTGTCAGTGTGTGTCTTTGTGACCTGGTGTCAGTGTATGTCATTGTTACTTGGTGGAAGAGTGTCTCTGTGTTACTGGGTATCAGTGTATGTCTTTGTTACTTGGTGTCAGTGCATGTCAAAATACTTGGTGTAAGTGTATGTCTTTGTGACTTGGTGTTATTTTCTGTCTTTGTTGCTTGGTGTAATTGTCTGTATTTGTTACTTGGTGTAAGTGTATGTCTTTGTAACTTGGTGTAAGTGTATGTCTTTGTTACTTGGTGTCAGTGTGTGTCTGTGTTACTGGGTATCTGTGTGTGTCTTTGTGACTTGGTATCAGTGTATGACTTTGTTACTGTGTGTCGGTGTGTGTCTGTGTTACTGGGTGTCAGTGTATGACTTTGTTACTTGGTGCGAGTGTGTGTCTGTGTTACTGGGTGTAAGTGTGTGTCTGTGTTACTGGGTATCAGTGTATGTCTTTGTGACTTGGTGTCAGTGTATGTCTTTGTTACTGGGTGTCAGTGTGTGTCTTTGTGACTTGGTGTCCGTGTATGTCTTTGTTACTTGGTGTAAGTGTGTGGCTGTGTTACTGGGTATCAGTGTATGTCTTTGTTACTTGGTGTCAGTGTATGTCAAAATACTTGGTGTAAGTGTATGTCCTTGTTACTTGGTGTAATTGTCTGTCTTTGTTACTTGGTGTAAGTGTATGCCTGTGTTACAGGGTGTCAGTGTAAGTCTTTGTGACTTGGTATCAGTGGATGTCTTTCTGACTTGGTGTCAGTGTATGTCTTTCCTACTGGGTGTCAGTGTGTGTCTTTGTCACTTGGTGTCAGTATATGTCTTTGTTACTGTTTATTAGTGTTTCTCTGTTACTGGGTGTCAGTGTTTGTTTGTGTTACTGGGTGTCAGTGTATGTCTTTGTTACTTGGTGTAAGTGTGTGTCTGTGTTACTGGGTATCAGTGTCTGTCTTTGTTACTTGGTGTAAGTGTGTGTCTTTGTTACTTGGTGTAATTGTATGTCTTTGTTACTTGGTGTCAGTGTATGTCTGTGTTACTTGGTGTATGTGTATGTCTTTGTTACTTGGTGTAAGTGTGTGTCTGTGTTACTTGGTGTAAGTGTGTATCTGTGTTCCTGGGTATCATTGTATGTCTTTGTTACTTGGTGTAAGTGTGTGTCTTTGTTACTTGGTGTAATTGTATGTCTTTGTTAATTGGTGTCAGTGTATGTCTGTGTTAATTGGTGTATGTGTATGTCTTTGTTACTTGGTGTCAGTGTATGTCTTTGTTACTTGGTGTAAGTGTGTGTCTTTGTTACTTGGTGTCCGTGTGTGTCTGTGTTACTGGGTGTCAGTGCATGTCTTTGTTACTTGGTGTCCGTGTGTGTCTGTGTTACTGGGTATCAGTGTATGTCTTTGTGACTTGGACTCAGTGTATGTCTTTGTTACTGGGTGTCAGTGTGTGTCTGTGTTAGTGGGTATCAGTGTATGTCGTTGTGACTTGGTATCAGTGTATGTCGTTGTTACTGGGTGTCAGTGTGTGACTGTGCTCCTGGGTATCAGTGTATGTCTTTGTGACTTGGTGTAAGAGTATGTCTTTGTTATTGGGTGTCAGTGTGTGTCTTTGTGACTTTCTGTCATTGTATGTCTGTGTTACTTGGTATAAGTGTGAGTCTGTGTGACTGGGTATCAGTGTATGTCTTTGTGAATTGGTGTCAGTGTATGTCTTTGTTACTGGGTGTCAGTGTGTGTCTTTGTGACTTGGTGTCAGTGTATGTCTTTGTTACTTGGTGTAAGTGTGTATCTGTGTTACTGGGTATCAGTGTATGTCTTTGTTACTTGGTGTAAGTGTGTATCTGTGTTACTGGGTATCAGTGTATGTCTTTGTTACTTGGTGTCAGTGTATGTCAAAATACTTGGTGTAAGTGTATGTCTTTGTTACTTGGTGTTATTTTCTGTCTTTGTTACTTGGTGTAATTGTCTGTCTTTGTTACTTGGTGTGAGTGTATGTCTTTGTAACTTGGTGTCAGTTTATGTCTTTGTTACTTGGTGTCAGTGTATGTCTGTGTTACTTGGTGTAAGTGTGTGTCTTTGTTACTTGGTGTAAGTGTATGTCTTTGTTACTTGGTATCAGTGTATGTCTTTGTGACTTGGTGTCAGTGTATGACTTTGTTACTGTGTGTCGGTGTGTGTCTGTGTTACTGGATATCAGTGTATGTCTTTGTGACTGAGTGTCAGTGTCTGTCTGTGTTACTGGGTATCAGTGGATGTCTTTGTGACTTGATACCAGTGTAAGTCTTTGCTACTGGGTGTCAGTGTGTGTCTGTGTTCCTGGGTATCAGTGTATGTCTTTGTGACTTGGTGTCAGTGTATGTCTTTGCTGCTGGGTGTCAGTGTGAGTCTTTGTAACTTGGTGTCAGTGTATGTCTGTGTTACTTGGTGTAAGTGTGTGTCTTTGTTACTTGGTGTAAGTATGTGTCTGTGTTACTTGGTGTAAGTGTGTGTCTGTGTTCCTGGGTATCAGTGTATGTCTGTGTTACTTGGTGTAAGTGTGTGTCTGTGTTACTGGGTATCAGTGTATGTCTTTGTTACTTGGTGTCAGTGTGTGTCTGTGTTACTTGGTGTAAGTGTGCGTCTGTGGTACTGGGTGTCAGTGTGTGTCTGTGTTACTTGGTGTAAGTGTGTGTCTGTGTTACTGGGTATCAGTGTATGTCTTTGTTTCTTGGTGCCAGTGTATGTCTGAGTTACTTGGAGTAAGTGTTTGTCTGTGTTACTGGTTATCAGTGTATGTCTTTGTGACTTGGTGTCAGTGTATGTCTTTGTTACTGGGTGTCAGTGTGTGTCTTTGTGACTTGGTGTCAGTGTATGTCTTTGTTACTTGGTGTAAGAGTGTATCTGTGTTACTGGGTATCAGTGTATGTCTTTGTTACTTGGTGTCAGTGCATGTCACAATACTTGGTGTAAGTGTATGTCTTTGTGACTTGGTGTTATTTTCTGTCTTTGTTGCTTGGTGTAATTGTCTGTATTTGTTACTTGGTGTAAGTGTATGTCTTTGTAACTTGGTGTAAGTGTATGTCTTTGTTACTTGGTGTCAGTGTGTGTCTGTGTTACTGGGTATCTGTGTGTGTCTTTGTGACTTGGTATCAGTGTATGACTTTGTTACTGTGTGTCGGTGTGTGTCTGTGTTACTGGGTGTCAGTGTATGACTTTGTTACTTGGTGTGAGTGTGTGTCTGTGTTACTGGGTGTCAGTGTATGTCTGTGTTTCTTGGTGTAAGTGTGTGTCTGTGTTACTGGGTATCAGTGTATGTCTTTGTTACGTGGTGTCTTTGTATGTCAGTGTTACTTGGTTTACGTGTGTGTCTGTTTTACTGGGTGTCAGTATGTGTCTTTGTTACTTCGTGTAATTGTGTGTCTGTGTTACTGGGTGTCAGTGTGTGTCTGTGTTACTTGGTGGAAGTGTGTGTCTGTGTTACTGGGTATCAGTGTATGTCTTTGTTACTTGGTGTCAGTGTATGTCTGTGTTACTTGGTGTAAGTGTGTGTCTGTTTTACTGGGTGTCAGTATGTGTCTTTGTTACTTGGTGTAATTGTATGTCTTTGTTACTTGGTGTTATTTTCTGTCTTTGTTACTTGGTGTAATTGTCTGTCTTTGTTACTTGGTGTAAGTGTATGTCTTTGGAACTTGGTGTCCGTGTATGTATTTGTTACTTGGTGTCAGTGTATGTCTGTGTTACTTGGTGTAAGTGTGTGTCTGTGTTACTGGGTATCAGTGTAAATCTTTGTTACTTGGTGTCAGTGTATGTCTTTGTGACTTTGTGTCATTGTATGTCTGTGTTACTTGGTGTAAGTGTGTGTCTGTTTTACTGGGTGTCAGTATGTGTCTTTGTTACTTGGTGTAATTGTATGTCTTTGTTACTTGGTGTTATTTTCTGTCTTTGTTACTTGGTGTAATTGTCTGTCTTTGTTACTTGGTGTAAGTGTATGTCTTTGTAACTTGGTGTCAGTGTATGTATTTGTTACTTGGTGTCAGTGTATGTCTGTGTTACTCGGTGTAAGTGTGTTTCTTTGTTACTTGGTGCAAGTGTATGTCTTTGTTACTTGGTGTCTGTGTATGTCTTTGTTACTTGGTGTCAGTGTGTGTCTGTGTTACTGGGTATCAGTGTATGTCTTTGTCACTTGGTGTCAGTGTATGACTTTGTCACTGTGTGTCGGTGTCTGTCTGTGTTACTGGGTATCAGTGTATGTCTTTGTGACTGGGTGTCAGTGTCTGTCTGTGTTACTGGGTATCTGTGTGTGTCTTTGTGACTTGGTATCAGTGTATGACTTTGTTACTGTGTGTCGGTGTGTGTCTGTGTTACTGGGTGTCAGTGTATGTCTTTGTTACTTGGTGTAAGTGTGTATCTGTGTTACTGGGTATCAGTGTATGTCTTTGTTACTTGGTGTAAGTGTGTATCTGTGTTACTGGGTATCAGTGTATGTCTTTGTTACTTGGTGTCAGTGTATGTCAAAATACTTGGTGTAAGTGTATGTCTTTGTTACTTGGTGTTATTTTCTGTCTTTGTTACTTGGTGTAATTGTCTGTCTTTGTTACTTGGTGTAAGTGTATGTCTTTGTAACTTGGTGTCAGTGTATGTATTTGTTACTTGGTGTCAGTGTATGTCTGTGTTACTTGGTGTAAGTGTGTTTCTTTGTAACTTGGTGTCAGTGTATGTCTTTGTTACTGGGTGTCAGTGTGTGTCTTTGTGACTTTGTGTCATTGTATGTCTGTGTTACTTGGTGTAAGTGTGAGTCTGTGTTACTGGGTATCAGTGTATGTCTTTGTGACTTGGTGTCAGTGTATGTCTTTGTTACTGGGTGTCAGTGTGTGTCTTTGTGACTTTGTGTCATTGTATGTCTGTGTTACTTGGTGTAAGTGTGAGTCTGTGTTACTAGGTATCAGTGTATGTCTTTGTGACTTGGTGTCAGTGTATGTCTTTGTTACTGGGTGTCAGTGTGTGTCTTTGCGACTTGGTGTCAGTGTATGTCTTTATTACTTGGTGTATGTGTGTATCTGTGTTACTGGGTATCAGTGTATGTCTTTGTTACTTGGTGTAAGTGTGTATCTGTGTTACTGGGTATCAGTGTATGTCTTTGTTACTTGGTGTCAGTGTATGTCAAAATACTTGGTGTAAGTGTATGTCTTTGTTACTTGGTGTTATTTTCTGTCTTTGTTACTTGGTGTAATTGTCTGTCTTTGTTACTTGGTGTAAGTGTATGTCTTTGTAACTTGGTGTCAGTGTATGTATTTGTTACTTGGTGTCAGTGTATGTCTGTGTTACTTGGTGTAAGTGTGTTTCTTTGTTACTTGGTGTAAGTGTATGTCTTTGTTACTTGGTGTCTGTGTATGTCTTTGTTACTTGGTGTCAGTGTGTGTCTGTGTTACTGGGTATCAGTGTATGTCTTTGTCACTTGGTGTCAGTGTATGACTTTGTCACTGTGTGTCGGTGTGTGTCTGTGTTACTGGGTATCAGTGTATGTCTTTGTGACTGGGTGTCAGTGTCTGTCTGTGTTACTGGGTATCTGTGTGTGTCTTTGTGACTTGGTATCAGTGTATGACTTTGTTACTGTGTGTCGGTGTGTGTCTGTGTTACTGGGTGTCAGTGTATGACTTTGTTACTTGGTGTGAGTGTGTGTCTGCGTTAATGGGTGTCAGTGTATGTTTGTGTTACTTGGTGTAAGTGTGTGTCTGTGTTACTGGGTATCAGTGTATGTCTTTGTTACTTGGTGTCAGTGTATGTCTGTGTTACTTGGTGTAAGTGTGTGTCTGTTTTACTGGGTGTCAGTATGTGTCTTTGTTACTTGGTGTAAGTGTGTGTCTGTGTTACTGGGTGACAGTGTATGTCTGTGTTACTTGGTGGAAGTGTGTGTCTGTGTTACTGGGTATCAGTGTATGTCTTTGTTACTTGGTGTCAGTGTATGTCTGTGTTACTTGGTGTAAGTGTGTGTCTGTTTTACTGGGTGTCAGTATGTGTCTTTGTTACTTGGTGTAATTGTATGTCTTTGTTACTTGGTGTCAGTGTATGTCTGAGTTACTTGGTGTAAGTGTCTGTCTTTGTTACTTGGTATAAGTGTATGTCTTTGCAGCTTGGTGTCAGTGTATGTCTTTGTTACTTGGTGTCAGTGTATGTCTGTGTTACTTGGTGTAAGTGTGTGTCTGTGTTACTGGGTATCAGTGTATGTCTTTGTTACTTGGTGTCAGTGTATGTCTGTGTTACTTGGTGTCAGTGTGTGTCTGTGTTACTGGGTATCAGTGTATGTCTTTGTGACTTGGTATCAGTGTATGGCTTTGTTACTGTGTGTCGGTGTGTGTCTGTGTTACTGGGTATCAGTGTATGTCTTTGTGACTGGGTGTTAGTGTCTGTCTGTGTTACTGGGCATCAGTGTATGTTTCTTGTGACTTGATATCAGTGTAAGTCTTTGCTACTGGGTGTCTGTGTGTGTCTGTGTTACTGGGTATCAGTGTATGTCTTTGTGACTTGGTGTCAGTGTACGTCTTTGCTGCTGGGTGTCAGTGTGTGTCTTTGTAACTTGGTGTCAGTGTATGTCTGTGTTACTTGGTGTAAGTGTGTGTCTTTGTTACTTGGTGTAAGTATGTGTCTCTGTTACTTTGTGTAAGTATGTGTCTGTGTTCCTGGATATCAGTGTATGTCTGAGTTACTTGGTGTAAGTGTGTGTCTGTGTTACCGGGTATCAGTGTATGTCTTTGTTACTTGGTGTCAGTGTTTGTCTGTGTTACTTGGTGTAAGTGTGTGTCTGTGTTACTGGGTGTTAGTGTGTGTCTGTGTTACTTGGTGTACGTGTGTGTCTGTGTTACTGGGTATCAGTGTATGTCTTTGTTTCTTGTTGCCATTGTATGTCTGTGTTACTTGGAGTAAGTGTTTGTCTGTGTTACTGGTTATCAGTGTATGTCTTTGTGACTTGGTGTCAGTGTATGTCTTTGTTACTGGGAGTCAGTGTGTGTCTTTGTGACTTGGTGTCAGTGTATGTCTTTGTCACTTGGTGTAAGAGTGTATCTGTGTTACTGGGTATCAGTGTATGTCTTTGTTACTTGGTGTCAGTGTATGTCAAAATACTTGGTGTAAGTGTATGTCTTTGTTACTTGGTGTTATTTTCTGTCTTTGTTACTTGGTGTAATTGTCTGTCTTTGTTACTTGGTGTAAGTGTATGTCTTTGTAACTTGGTGTCAGTGTATTTCTTTGTTACCTGGTGTCAGTGTATGCTGTGTTACTTGGTGTAAGTGTGTGCCTTTGTTACTTGGTGTAAGTGTATGTCTTTGTTACTTGGTGTCTGTGTATGTCTTTGTTACTTGGTGTCAGTGTGTGTCTGTGTTACTGGGTATCTGTGTGTGTCTTTGTGACTTGGTATCAGTGTATGTCTTTGTTACTTGGTGTCAGTGTATGTCTGTGTTACTTGGTGTAAGTGTGTGTCTGTTTTACTGGGTGTCAGTATGTGTCTTTGTTACTTGGTGTAAGTGTATGTCTGTGTTACTGGGTGTCAGAGAATGTCTTTGGTACTGGGTGTCAATGTATGACTTTGTTACTTGGTGTGAGTGTGTGTCTTTGTTACTGGGTGTCTGTGTGTGTCTTTGTGACTTGGTGTCAGTCTATGTCTTTGTTACTTGGTGTAAGTGTGTATCTGTGTTTCTGGGTATCAGTGTATGTCTTTGTTACTTGGTGTAAGTGTGTATCTGTGTTACTGGGTATCAGTGTATGTCTTTGTTACTTGGTGTCAGTGTATGTCAAAATACTTGGTGTAAGTGTATGTCTTTGTTACTTGGTGTTATTTTCTGTCTTTGTTACTTGGTGTAATTGTCTGTCTTTGTTACTTGGTGTAAGTGTATGTCTTTGTAACTTGTTGTCAGTTTATGTATTTGTTACTTGGTGTCAGTGTATGTCTGTGTTACTTGGTGTAAGTGTGTTTCTTTGTTACTTGGTGTAAATGTATGTCTTTGTACTTGGTGTCTGTGTATGTCTTTGTTACTTGGTGTCAGTGTGTGTCTGTGCTACTGGGTATCAGTGTATGTCTTTGTCACTTGGTATCAGTGTATGACTTTGTTACTGTGTGTCGGTGTGTGTCTGTGTTACTGGGTATCAGTGTATGTCTTTGTGACTGGGTGTCAGTGTCTGTCTGTGTTACTGGGTATCTGTGGGTGTCTTTGTGACTTGGTATCAGTGTATGACTTTGTTACTGTGTGTCGGTGTGTGTCTGTGTTACTGGGTGTCAGTGTATGACTTTGTTACTTGGTGTGAGTGTGTGTCTGTGTTACTGGGTATCAGTGTATGTCTTTGTTACTTGGTGTCAGTGTATGTCTGTGTTACTTGGTGTAAGTGTGTGTCTGTTTTACTGGGTGTCAGTATGTGTCTTTGTTACTTGGTGTAAGTGTGTGTCTGTGTTACTGGGTGTCAGTGTATGTCTGTGTTACTTGGTGGAAGTGTGTGTCTGTGTTACTGGGTATCAGTGTATGTCTTTGTTACTTGGTGTCAGTGTATGTCTGTGTTACTTGGTGTAAGTGTGTGTCTGTTTTACTGGGTGTCAGTATGTGTCTTTGTTACTTGGTGTAATTGTATGTCTTTGTTACTTGGTGTCAGTGTATGTCTGAGTTACTTGGTGTAAGTGTCTGTCTTTGTTACTTGGTGTAAGTGTATGTCTTTGCAACTTGGTGTCAGTGTATGTCTTTGTTACTTGGTGTCAGTGTATGTCTGTGTTACTTGGTGTAAGTGTGTGTCTGTGTTACTGGGTATCAGTGTATGTCTTTGTTACTTGGTGTCAGTGTATGTCTGTGTTACTTGGTGTCAGTGTGTGTCTGTGTTACTGGATATCAGTGTATGTCTTTGTGACTTGGTATCAGTGTATGGCTTTGTTACTGTGTGTCGGTGTGTGTCTGTGTTACTGAGTATCAGTGTATGTCTTTGTGACTGGGTGTTAGCGTCTGTCTGTGTTACTGGGCATCAGTGTATGTTTCTTGTGACTTGATATCAGTGTAAGTCTTTGCTACTGGGTGTCTGTGTGTGTCTGTGTTACTGGGTATCAGTGTATGTCTTTGTGACTTGGTGTCAGTGTACGTCTTTGCTGCTGGGTGTCAGTGTGTGTCTTTGTAACTTGGTGTCAGTGTATGTCTGTGTTACTTGGTGTAAGTGTGTGTCTTTGTTACTTGGTGTAAGTATGTGTCTCTGTTACTTTGTGTAAGAGTGTCTCTGTGTTCCTGGGTATCAGTGTATGTCTGTGTTACTTGGTGTAAGTGTGTGTCTGTGTTACCGGGTATCAGTGTATGTCTTTGTTACTTGGTGTCAGTGTTTGTCTGTGTTACTTGGTGTAAGTGTGTGTCTGTGTTACTGGGTGTCAGTGTGTGTCTGTGTTACTTGGTGTACGTGTGTGTCTGTGTTACTGGGTATCAGTGTATGTCTTTGTTTCTTGTTGCCAGTGTATGTCTGTGTTACTTGGAGTAAGTGTTTGTCTGTGTTACTGGTTATCAGTGTATGTCTTTGTGACTTGGTGTCAGTGTATGTCTTTGTTACTGGGAGTCAGTGTGTGTCTTTGTGACTTGGTGTCAGTGTATGTCTTTGTCACTTGGTGTAAGAGTGTATCTGTGTTACTGGGTATCAGTGTATGTCTTTGTTACTTGGTGTCAGTGTATGTCAAAATACTTGGTGTAAGTGTATGTCTTTGTTACTTGGTGTTATTTTCTGTCTTTGTTACTTGGTGTAATTGTCTGTCTTTGTTACTTGGTGTAAGTGTATGTCTTTGTAACTTGGTGTCAGTGTATGTCTTTGTTACTTGGTGTCAGTGTATGCTGTGTTACTTGGTGTAAGTGTGTGCCTTTGTTACTTGGTGTAAGTCTATGTCTTTGTTACTTGGTGTCTGTGTATGTCTTTGTTACTTGGTGTCAGTGTGTGTCTGTGTTACTGGGTATCTGTGTGTGTCTTTGTGACTTGGTATCAGTGTATGTCTTTGTTACTTGGTGTCAGTGTATGTCTGTGTTACTTGGTGTAAGTGTGTGTCTGTTTTACTGGGTGTCAGTATGTGTCTTTGTTACTTGGTGTAAGTGTGTGTCTGTGTTACTGGGTGTCAGAGAATGTCTTTGGTACTGGGTGTCAATGTATGACTTTGTTACTTGGTGTGAGTGTGTGTCTTTGTTACTGGGTGTCAGTGTGTGTCTTTGTTACTTGGTGTCAGTGTATGTCTTTGTTACTTGGTGTAAGTGTGTATCTGTGTTACTGGGTATCTGTGTATGTCTTTGTTACTTGGTGTAAGTGTGTATCTGTGTTACTGGGTATCAGTTTATGTCTTTGTTACTTGGTGTCAGTGTATGTCAAAATACTTGGTGTAAGTGTATGTCTTTGTTACTTGGTGTTATTTTCTGTCTTTGTTACTTGGTGTAATTGTCTGTCTTTGTTACTTGGTGTAAGTGTATGTCTTTGTAACTTGGTGTCAGTGTATGTATTTGTTACTTGGTGTCAGTGTATGTCTGTGTTACTTGGTGTAAGTGTGTTTCTTTGTTACTTGGTGCAAGTGTATGTCTTTGTACTTGGTGTCTGTGTATGTCTTTGTTACTTGGTGTCAGTGTGTGTCTGTGTTACTGGGTATCAGTGTATGTCTTTGTCACTTGGTGTCAGTGTATGACTTTGTTACTGTGTGTCGGTGTGTGTCTGTGTTACTGGATATCAGTGTATGTCTTTGTGACTGGGTGTCAGTGTCTGTCTGTGTTACTGGGTATCTGTGGGTGTCTTTGTGACTTGGTATCAGTGTATGACTTTGTTACTGTGTGTCGGTGTGTGTCTGTGTTACTGGGTGTCAGTGTATGACTTTGTTACTTGGTGTGAGTGTGTGTCTGTGTTAATGGGTGTCAGTGTATGTCTGTGTTACTTGGTGTAAGTGTGTGTCTGTGTTACTGGGTATCAGTGTATGTCTTTGTTACTTGGTGTCAGTGTATGTCTGTGTTACTTGGTGTAAGTGTGTGTCTGTTTTACTGGGTGTCAGTATGTGTCTTTGTTACTTGGTGTAAGTGTGTGTCTGTGTTACTGGGTGACTGGGTGTCAGTGTATGTCTGTGTTACTTGGTGGAAGTGTGTGTCTGTGTTACTGGGTATCAGTGTATGTCTTTGTTACTTGGTGTCAGTGTATGTCTGTGTTACTTGGTGTAAGTGTGTGTCTGTTTTACTGGGTGTCAGTATGTGTCTTTGTTACTTGGTGTAATTGTAAGTCTTTGTTACTTGGTGTCAATGTATGTCTGAGTTACTTGGTGTAAGTGTCTGTCTTTGTTACTTGGTGTAAGTGTATGTCTTTGCAACTTGGTGTCAGTGTATGTCTTTGTTACTTGGTGTCAGTGTATGTCTGTGTTACTTGGTGTCAGTGTGTGTCTGTGTTACTGGGTATCAGTGTATGTCTTTGTGACTTGGTATCAGTGTATGACTTTGTTACTGTGTGTCGGTGTGTGTCTGTGTTACTGGGTATCAGTGTATGTCTTTGTGACTGGGTGTTAGTGTCTGTCTGTGTTACTGGGCATCAGTGTATGTTTCTTGCGACTTGATATCAGTGTAAGTCTTTGCTACTGGGTGTCTGTGTGTGTCTGTGTTACTGGGTATCAGTGTATGTCTTTGTGACTTGGTGTCAGTGTACGTCTTTGCTGCTGGGTGTCAGTGTGTGTCTTTGTAAATTGGTGTCAGTGTATGTCTGTGTTACTTGGTGTAAGTGTGTGTCTTTGTTACTTGGTGTAAGTATGTGTCTGTGTTACTTTGTGTAAGTGTGTGTCTGTGTTCCTGGGTATCAGTGTATGTCTGTGTTACTTGGTGTAAGTGTGTGTCTGTGTTACCGGGTATCAGTGTATGTCTTTGTTACTTGGTGTCAGTGTTTGTCTGTGTTACTTGGTGTAAGTGTGTGTCTGTGTTACTGGGTGTCAGTGTGTGTCTGTGTTACTTGGTGTACGTGTGTGTCTGTGTTACTGGGTATCAGTGTATGTCTTTGTTTCTTGTTGCCAGTGTATGTCTGTGTTACTTGGAGTAAGTGTTTGTCTGTGTTACTGGTTATAAGTGTATTTCTTTGTGACTTGGTGTCAGTGTATGTCTTTGTTACTGGGAGTCAGTGTGTGTCTTTGTGACTTGGTGTCAGTGTATGTCTTTGTTACTTGGTGTAAGAGTGTATCTGTGTTACTGGGTATCAGTGTATGTCTTTGTTACTTGGTGTCAGTGTATGTCAAAATACTTGGTGTAAGTGTATGTCTTTGTTACTTGGTGTTATTTTCTATCTTTGTTACTTGGTGTAATTGTCTGTCTTTGTTACTTGGTGTAAGTGTATGTCTTTGTAACTTGGTGTCAGTGTATGTCTTTGTTACTTGGTGTCAATGTATGCTGTGTTACTTGGTGTAAGTGTGTGCCTTTGTTACTTGGTGTAAGTGTATGTATTTGTTACTTGGTGTCTGTGTATGTCTTTGTTACTTGGTGTCAGTGTGTGTCTGTGTTACTGGGTATCTGTGTGTGTCTTTGTGACTTGGTATCAGTGTATGTCTTTGTTACTTGGTGTCAGTGTATGTCTGTGTTACTTGGCGTAAGTGTGTGTCTGTTTTACTGGGTGTCAGTATGTGTCTTTGTTACTTGGTGTAAGTGTGTGTCTGTGTTACTGGATGTCAGTGTATGTCTTTGGTACTGGGTGTCAATGTATGACGTAGTTACTTGGTGTGAGTGTGTGTCTGTGTTACTGGATGTCCGTGTATGTCTGTGTTACTTGGTGGAAGTGTGTGTCTGTGTTACTGGGTATCAGTGTATGTCTTTGTTACTTTGTGTCAGTGTATGTATGTGTTACTTGGTGTAAGTGTGTGTCTGTTTTACTGGGTGTCAGTATGTGTCTTTGCTACTTGGTGTAATTGTATGTCTTTGTTACTTGGTGTCAGTGTATGTCTGTGTTACTTGGTGTAAGTGTCTGTCTTTGTTACTTGGTGTCAGTGTGTGTCTGTGTTACTTGGTATCAGTGTATGTCTTTGTTACTGGTTGTCAGTGTGTGTCTTTGTGACTTTGTGTCTTTGTATGTCTGTGTTACTTGGTGGAAGTGTGTGTCTGTGTTGCTGGGTATCTGTGTATGTCTTTGTTACTTGGTGTCAGTGTATGTCTGTGTTACTTGGTGTAAGTGTGTGTCTGTGTTACTGGGTGTCAGTGTGTGTCTGTGTTACTTGGTGTAAGTATGTATCTTTGTTACTTGGTGTCCGTGTGTGTCTGTGTTACTGGGTGTCAGTGTATGTCTTTGTGACAGGGTGTCAGTGTATGTCTTTGTTACTTGGTGTAAGTGTGTGTCTGTGTTACTGGGTGTCAGAGTATGTCTGTGTTACTTGGTGTAAGTGTGCGTCTGTGTTACTGGGTATCAGTGTATGTCTTTGTGACTTGGTGTCAGTGTATGTCTTTGTTACTGGGTGTCAGTGTGTGTCTTTGTGACTTGGTGTCCGTGTATGTCTTTGTTACTTGGTGTAAGTGTGTTTCTGTGTTACTGGGTATCAGTGTATGTCTTTGTTATTTGTGTCAGTATATGTCAAAATACTTGGTGTAAGTGTATGTCTTTGTTACTTGGTGTAATTGTCTGTCTTTGTTACTTGGTCTAAGTGTATGTCTGTGTTACTGGGTATCAGTGTATGTCTTTGTGACTTGGTATCAGTGGTTGTCTTTCTGACTTGGTGTCAGAGTATGTCTTTGCTACTGGGTGTCAGTGTGTGTCTGTGTGACTTGGTCTCAGTGTATGTCTTTGTTACTGTTTATTAGTGTTTCTCTGTTACTGGTTTTCAGTGTTTGTTTGTGTTACTGGGTGTCAGTGTATGTCTTTGTTACTTGGTGTAAGTGTGTGTCTGTGTTACTGGGTATCAGTGCCTGTCTTTGTTACTTGGTGTAAGTGTGTGTCTTTGTTACTTGGTGTAATTGTATGTCTTTGTTACTTTGTGTCAGTGTATGTCTGTGTTACTTGGTGTATGTGTATGTCTTTGTTACTTGGTGTAAGTGTGTGTCTGCGTTACTTGCTGTAAGTGTGTGTCTGTGTTCCTGGGTATCATTGTATGTCTTTGTTACTTGGTGTCAGTGTATGTCTGTGTTACTTGGTGTAAGTGTGTGTCTTTGTTACTTGGTGTCCCTGTGTGTCTGTGTTACTGGGTGTCAGTGCATGTCTTTGTTACTGGGTGTCAGTGTGTGTCTGTGTTAGTGGGTATCAGTGTATGTCGTTGTGACTTGATATCAGTGTATGTCGTTGTTACTGGGTGTCAGTGTGTGTATGTGCTCCTGGGTATCAGTGTATGTCTTTGTGACTTGGTGTCAGTGTATGTCTTTGTTACTGGGTGTCAGTGTGTGTCTTTGTGACTTTGTGTCATTGTATGTCTGTGTTACTTGTTTTTAAGTTTGAGTCTGTGTTACTGGGTATCAGTGTATGTCTTTGTTACTGGGTGTCAGTGTGTGTCTGTGTTAGTGGGCATCAGTGTATGTCGTTGTGACTTTGTATCAGTGTATGTCGTTGTTACTGGGTGTCTTTGTATGTCTGTGTTACTTGGTGGAAGTGTGTGTCTGTGTTGCTGGGTATCTGTGTATGTCTTTGTTACTTGGTGTCAGTGTATGTCTGTGTTACTTGGTGTAAGTGTGTGTCTGTGTTACTGAGTGTCAGTGTGTGTCTGTGTTACTTGGTGTAAGTATGTATCTTTGTTACTTGGTGTCCGTGTGTGTCTGTGTTACTGGGTGTCAGTGTATGTCTTTGTGACAGGGTGTCAGTGTATGTCTTTGTTACTTGGTGTAAGTGTGTGTCTGTGTTACTGGGTGTCAGAGTATGTCTGTGTTACTTGGTGTAAGTGTGCGTCTGTGTTACTGGGTATCAGTGTATGTCTTTGTGACTTGGTGTCAGTGTATGTCTTTGTTACTGGGTGTCAGTGTGTGTCTTTGTGACTTGGTGTCCGTGTATGTCTTTGTTACTTGGTGTAAGTGTGTTTCTGTGTTACTGGGTATCAGTGTATGTCTTTGTTATTTGTGTCAGTATATGTCAAAATACTTGGTGTAAGTGTATGTCTTTGTTACTTGGTGTAATTGTCTGTCTTTGTTACTTGGTCTAAGTGTATGTCTGTGTTACTGGGTATCAGTGTATGTCTTTGTGACTTGGTATCAGTGGTTGTCTTTCTGACTTGGTGTCAGAGTATGTCTTTGCTACTGGGTGTCAGTGTGTGTCTGTGTGACTTGGTCTCAGTGTATGTCTTTGTTACTGTTTATTAGTGTTTCTCTGTTACTGGTTTTCAGTGTTTGTTTGTGTTACTGGGTGTCAGTGTATGTCTTTGTTACTTGGTGTAAGTGTGTGTCTGTGTTACTGGGTATCAGTGCCTGTCTTTGTTACTTGGTGTAAGTGTGTGTCTTTGTTACTTGGTGTAATTGTATGTCTTTGTTACTTTGTGTCAGTGTATGTCTGTGTTACTTGGTGTATGTGTATGTCTTTGTTACTTGGTGTAAGTGTGTGTCTGCGTTACTTGCTGTAAGTGTGTGTCTGTGTTCCTGGGTATCATTGTATGTCTTTGTTACTTGGTGTCAGTGTATGTCTGTGTTACTTGGTGTAAGTGTGTGTCTTTGTTACTTGGTGTCCCTGTGTGTCTGTGTTACTGGGTGTCAGTGCATGTCTTTGTTACTGGGTGTCAGTGTGTGTCTGTGTTAGTGGGTATCAGTGTATGTCGTTGTGACTTGATATCAGTGTATGTCGTTGTTACTGGGTGTCAGTGTGTGTATGTGCTCCTGGGTATCAGTGTATGTCTTTGTGACTTGGTGTCAGTGTATGTCTTTGTTACTGGGTGTCAGTGTGTGTCTTTGTGACTTTGTGTCATTGTATGTCTGTGTTACTTGGTGTAAGTTTGAGTCTGTGTTACTGGGTATCAGTGTATGTCTTTGTTACTGGGTGTCAGTGTGTGTCTGTGTTAGTGGGTATCAGTGTATGTCGTTGTGACTTTGTATCAGTGTATGTCGTTGTTACTGGGTGTCATTGTGTGTATGTGCTCCTGGGTAACAGTGTATGTCTTTGTGACTTGGTGTCAGTGTATGTCTTTGTTACTGGGTGTCAGTGTGTGTCTTTGTGACTTTGTGTCAGTGAATGTCTGTGTTACTTGGTGTAAGTGTGTGTCTGTGTTACTCGGTGTCAGTGTGTGTCTGTGTTACTTGGTGTAAGTGTGTGTCTGTGTTACTGGGTGTCAGTGTATGTCTTTTGTACTGGGTGTCAGTGTATGACTTTGTTACTTGGTGTGAGTGTGTTTCTGTGTTACTGGGTGTCAGTGTATGTCTGTGTTACTTGGTGTAAGTGTGTGTCTGAGTTACTGGGTATCAGTGTATGTCTTTGTTACTTGGTGTCAGTGTATGTCTGTGTTACTTTGTGTAAGTGTGCGTCTGTTTTACTGGGTGTCAGTATGTGTCTTTGTGACTTGGTGTAAGTGTGTGTCTGTGTTACTGGGTGTCAGTGTATGTCTTCGGTACTGGGTGTCAGTGTATGACTTTGTTACTTGGTGTGAGTGTGTGTCTGTGTTACTGGGTGTCCGTGTATGTCTGTGCTACTTGGTGTCAGTGTGTGTCTGTGTTACTGGGTATCAGTGTATGTCTTTGTTACTTGATGTCAGTGTATGTCTGTGTTACTTGGTGTAAGTGTGTGTCTGTTTTACTGGGTGTCAGTATGTGTCTTTGTTACTTGGTGTAATTGTATGTCTTTGTTACTTGGTGTCAGTGTATGTCTGTGTTACTTGGTGTAAGTGTCTGTCAATGTTACTTGGTGTCAGTGTGTGTCTGTGTTACTTGGTGTAAGTGTGTGTCTGTGTTCCTGGGTATCATTGTATGTCTTTGTTACTTGGTGTCAGTGTATGTCTGTGTTACTTGGTGTAAGTGTGAGTCTGTGTTACTGGGTATCAGTGTATGTATTTGTGACTTGGTGTCAGTGAATGTCTGTGTTACTTGGTGTAAGTGTGTGTCTGTTTGACTGTGTGTCAGTGTGTGTCTGTGTTACTTGGTGTAAGTGTGTGTCTTTGTTATTTGGTGTCCGTGTGTTTCTGTGTTAAAGGGTGTCAGTGAATGTCTTTGTTACTTGGTGTCACTGCATATCTTTGTTACTTGGTGCAAGTGTGTGTCTTTGTTACTTGGTTTAATTGTATGTCTTTGTTACTTGGTGTCAGTGTATGTCTGTGTTACTTGGTGTAAGTGTATGTCTTTGTTACTTGGTGTAAGTGTGTGTCTGTGTTACTTGGTGTAAGTGTGTGTCTGTGTTCCTGGGTATCAGTGTATGTCTTTGTTACTTGGTATCAGTGTATGTCGTTGTGACTTGATATCAGTGTATGTCGTTGTTACTGGGTGTCAGTGTGTGTATGTGCTCCTGGTTATCAGTGTATGTCTTTGTGACTTGGTGTCAGTGTATGTCTTTGTTACTGGGTGTCAGTGTGTGTCTTTGTGACTTTATGTCATTGTATGTCTGTGTTACTTGGTGTAAGTTTGAGTCTGTGTTACTGGGTATCAGTGTATGTCTTTGTTACTGGGTGTCAGTGTGTGTCTGTGTTAGTGGGTATCAGTGTATGTCGTTGTGACTTTGTATCAGTGTATGTCGTTGTTACTGGGTGTCAGTGTGTGTATGTGCTCCTGGGTAACAGTGTATGTCTTTGTGACTTGGTGTCAGTGTATGTCTTTGTTACTGGGTGTCAGTGTGTGTCTTTGTGACTTTGTGTCAGTGAATGTCTGTGTTACTTGGTGTAAGTGTGTGTCTGTGTTACTCGGTGTCAGTGTGTGTCTGTGTTACTTGGTGTAAGTGTGTGTCTGTGTTACTGGGTGTCAGTGTATGTCTTTGGAACTGGGTGTCAGTGTATGACTTTGTTACTTGGTGTGAGTGTGTTTCTGTGTTACTGGGTGTCAGTGTATGTCTGTGTTACTTGGTGTAAGTGTGTGTCTGAGTTACTGGGTAACAGTGTATGTCTTTGTTACTTGGTGTCAGTGTATGTCTGTGTTACTTGGTGTAAGTGTGTGTCTGTTTTACTGGTTGTCAGTATGTGTCTTTGTTTCTTGGTGTAAGTGTGTGTCTGTGTTACTGGGTGTCAGTGTATGTCTTCGGTACTGGGTGTCAGTGTATGACTTTGTTACTTGGTGTGAGTGTGTGTCTGTGTTACTGGGTGTCCGTGTATGACTGTGCTACTTGGTGTCAGTGTGTGTCTGTGTTACTGGGTATCAGTGTATGTCTTTGTTACTTGGTGTCAGTGTATGTCTGTGTTACTTGGTGTAAGTTTGTGTCTGTTTTACTGGGTGTCAGTATGTGTCTTTGTTACTTGGTGTAATTGTATGCCTTTGTTACTTGGTGTCAGTGTATGTCTGTGTTACTTGGTGTAAGTGTCTGTCTATGTTACTTGGTGTCAGTGTGTGTCTGTGTTACTTGGTGTAAGTGTGTGTCTGTGTTCCTGGGTATCATTGTATGTCTTTGTTACTTGGTGTCAGTGTATGTCTGTGTTACTTGGTGTAAGTGTGAGTCTGTGTTACTGGGTATCAGTGTATGTCTTTGTGACTTGGTGTCAGTGAATGTCTGTGTTACTTGGTGTAAGTGTGTGTCTGTTTGACTGTGTGTCAGTGTGTGTCTGTGTTACTTGGTGTAAGTGTGTGTCTTTGTTATTTGGTGTCCGTGTGTGTCTGTGTTAAAGGGTGTCAGTGAATGTCTTTGTTACTTGGTGTCACTGCATATCTGTGTTACTTGGTGTAAGTGTGTGTCTTTGTTACTTGGTTTAATTGTATGTCTTTGTTACTTGGTGTCAGTGTATGTCTGTGTTACTTGGTGTAAGTGTATGTCTTTGTTACTTGGTGTAAGTGTGTGTCTGTGTTACTTGGTGTAAGTGTGTGTCTGTGTTCCTGGGTATCAGTGTATGTCTTTGTTACTTGGTGTCAGTGTATGTCTGTGTTACATGGTGTAAGTGTGTGTCTGTTTTACTGGGTGTCAGTGTATGTCTGTGTTACTTGGTGTAAGTGTGTGTCTTTGTTACTTGGTGTAATTGTCTTTCTTTGTTACTTGGTGTAAGTATTTGTCTTTGTTACTTGGTGTCAGTGTATGTCTTTGTTACTTGGTGTCAGTGCATGTCTTTGTTACTTGGTGTCAGTGTATGTCTGTGTTACTGGGTATCAGTGAATGTCTTTGCGATTAGTATCAGTGTATGTCAAAATGCTTGGTGTAAGTGTATGTCTTTGTTAGTTGGTGTAATTGTCTGTCTTTGTTACTTGGTGTAAGTGTATGTCTTTGTTACTTGGTGTCAGTGTATGTCTTTGTTACTTGGTGTCAGTGCATGTCTTTGTTACTTGGTGTCAGTGTATGTCTGTGTTACTCGGTATCAGTGAATGTCTTTGTGATTGGTATCAGTGTATGTCTTTGTTACTGGGTGTCAGTGTGTGTCTGTGTTACTGGGTATCAGTGTCCGTCTTTGTGATTGCTATCAGTGTATGTCTTTGTGACTGGGTGTCAGTGTGTGTCTGTGTTACTGGGTATCAGTGCATGTCTTTGTGACGTGGTATCAGTGTATGTCTTTGTTACTGGGTGTCAGTGTGTGTCTGTGTTACTGGGTATCAGTGTATGTCTTTGTGACTTGGTATCAGTGTATGTCTGTGTTACTGGGTGTCAGTGTGTGTCTGTGTTCCTGGGTATCAGTGTATGTCTTTGTGACTTGGTGTCAGTGTATGTCTTTGTTACTGGGTGCCAGTGTGTGTCTTTGTGACTTTGTGTCATTGTATGTCTGTGTTACCTGGTGTAAGTGTGTGTCTGTGTTACTGGGTGTCAGTGCATGTCTGTGTTACTTGGTGTAAGTGTGTGTCTGTGTTACTGGGTATCAGTGTATGTCTTTGTGACTTGGTGTCAGTGTATGTCTTTGTTACTGGGTGTCAGTGTGTGTCTTTGTGACTTGGTGTCCGTGTATGTCTTTATTACTTGGTGTAAGTGTGTGTCTGTGTTAATGGGTATCAGTGGATGTATTTGTTACTTGGTGTCAGTGTATGCCAAACTACTTGGTGTAAGTGTATGTCTTTGTTACTGGGTGTCAGTGTATGTCTGTGTTACTTGGTGTAAGTGTGTGTCTGTGTTACTGGGTATCAGTGACTGTCTGTATTACTTGGTGTAAGTGTGAGTCTGTTTTACTGGGTGTCAGTGTGTGTCTGTGTTACTTGGTGTCCTTGTGTGTCTGTGTTACTGTGTGTCAGTGCATGTCTTTGTTACTTGGTGTCAGTGCATATCAGTGTTACTTGCTGTAAATGTGTGTCTTTGTTACTTGGTTTTATTGTATGTCTTTGTTACTTGGTGTCAGTGTATGTCTGTGTTACTTGGTGTGAGTGTATGTCTTTGTTACTTGGTGTAAGTGTGTGTCTGTGTTACTTGGTGTAATTGTGTGTCTGTGTTCCTGGGTATCACTGTATGTCTTTGTTACTTGGTGTCAGTGTATGTCTGTGTTACTTGCTCGAAGTGTGTGTCTGTGTTACTGGGTATCAGTGTATGTCTTTGTTACTTGGTTTCAGTGTATGTCTGTGTTACTTGGTGTAAGTGTGTGTCTGTTTTACTGGGTGCCAGTGTGTGTCTGTGTTACTTGGTGTAAGTGTGTGTCTTTGTTACTTGGTGTAATTGTCTGTCTTTGTAACTGGGTGTAAGTATATGTCGTTGTTACTTGGTGTCAGTGTATGTCTTTGTTACTTGGTGTCACTGTATGTCTGTGTTACTGGGTATCAGTGAATGTCTTTGTGATTGCTCTCAGTGTATGTCTTTGTGACTGGGTGTCAGTGTGTGTCTGTGTTACTGGGTATCAGTGTATGTCTTTGTGACTTGGTATCAGTGTATGTCTTTGTTACTGGGTGTCAGTGTGTGTCTGTGTTACTGGGTATCTGTGTATGTCTTTGTGACTTGGTATCAGTGTATGTCGTTGTTACTGGGTGTCACGGTGTGTCTGTGTTCCTGGGTATCAGTGTATGTCTTTGTGACCTGGTGTCAGTGTGTGTCTTTGTGACTTTGTGTCATTGTATGTCTTTGTTACTTGGTTTAAGTGTGTGTCTGTGTTACTGGGTATCAGTGTATGTCTTTGTTACTTGGTGTCATTGTATGTCTGTGTTACTTGGTGTAAGTATGTGTCTGTTTTACTGGGTGTCAGTGTGTGTCTTTGTTACTTGTTGTAAGTGTGTGTCTTTGTTACTGGGTGTCAGTGTATGTCTGTGTTACTTGGTGTAAGTGTGTCTTTGTTACTTGGTGTAAGTGTGTGTCTGTGTTACATGATGTAAGTGTGTGTCTGTGTTCCTGGGTATCATTGTATGTCTTTGTTACTTGGTGTCAGTGTATGTCTGTGTTACTTGGTGTAAGTGTGTGTCAGTGTTACTGGGTATCAGTGAATGTCTTTGTTATTTGGTGTCAGTGTTTGTCTGTGTTACTTGGTGTAAGTGTGTGTCTGTTTTACTGGGTGTCAGTGTGTGTCTGTGTTACTTGGTGTAAGTGTGTGTCTTTGTTACTTGGTGTAATTGTCTTTCTTTGTTACTTGGTGTAAGTATATGTCTTTGTTACTTGGTGTCAGTGTATGTCTTTGTTACTTGGTGTCAGTGCATGTCTTTGTTACTTGGTGTCAGTGTATGTCTGTGTTTCTGGGTATCAGTGTATGTCTTTGTTACTTGGTGTCCGTGTGTGTCTGTGTTACTTGGTGTAAGTGTGTGTCTGTGTTCCTGGGTATCAGTGTATCTCTTTGTTACTTGGTGTCAGTGTATGTCTGTGTTACTTGGTGTAAGTGTGTGTCTGTGTTACTGGGTATCAGTGTATGTTTTTGTTACTTGGTGTCAGTGTATGTCTGTGTTAATTGGTGTAAGTGTGTGTCTGTTTTACTGGGTGTCAGTGTGTGTCTGTGTTACTTGGTGTAAGTGTGTGTCTTTGTTACTTGGTGTAATTGTCTTTCTTTGTTACTTGGTGTAAGTATATGTCTTTGTTACTTGGTGTCAGTGTATGTCTTTGTTACTTGGTGTCAGTGCATGTCTTTGTTACTTGGTGTCAGTGTATGTCTGTGTTTCTGGGTATCAGTGAATGTCTTTGCGATTGGTATGAGTGTATGTCAAAATACTTGGTGTAAGTGTATGTCTTTGTTACTTGGTGTAATTGTCTGGCTTTGTTACTTCGTGTAAGTGTATGTCTTTGTTACTTGGTGTCAGTGTATGTCTTTGTATCTTGGTGTCAGTGCATGTCTTTGTTGCTTGGTGTCAGTGTATGTCTGTGTTACTGGGTATCAGTGAATGTCTTTGTGATTGGTATCAGTGTCTGTCTTTGTTACTGGGTGTCAGTGTGTGTCTGTGTTACTGGGTATCAGTGTACGTCTTTGTGATTGCTATCAGTGTATGTCTTTGTGACTGGGTGTCAGTGTTTGTCTGTTTTATGGGTATCAGTGTATGTCTTTGTGACTTGGTATCAGTGTATGTCTTTGTTACTGGGTGTCAGTGTGTGTCTGTGTTACTGGGTATCATTGTATGTCTTTGTGACATAGTATCAGTGTATGTCTTTGTTACTGGGTGTCAGTGTGTGTCTGTGTTCCTGGGTATCACTGTATGTCTTTGTGACTTGGTGTCTGTGTATGTCTTTGTTACTGGGTGCCAGTGTGTGTCTTTGTGACTTTGTGTCATTGTATGTCTGTGTTACTTGGTGTAAGTGTGTGTCTGTGTTACTGGGTATCAGTGTATGTCTTTGTTACTTGGTGTCAGTGTATGTCTGTGTTACTTGGTGTAAGTGCGTGTCTGTGTTATTGGGTATCAGTGTATGTCTTTGTGACTTGGTGTCAGTGTATGTCTTTGTTACTGGGTGTCAGTGTGTGTCTTTGTGACTTGGTGTCAGTTTATGCCAAAATACTTGGTGTAAGTGTATGGCTTTGTTACTTGGTGTCCGTGTGTGTCAGTGTTACTGGGTATCAGTGTATGTCTTTGTTACTTGGTGTCAGTGTATGTCTGTGTTACTTGGTGTAAGTGTGTGTCTGTGTTACTGGGTGTCAGTGTGTGTCTGTGTTACTTGGTGTAAGTATGTATCTTTGTTACTTGGTGTCCGTGTGTGTCTGTGTTACTGGGTGTCAGTGTATGTCTTTGTTACTGGTTGTCAGTGTATTTCTTTGTTACTTGGTGTGAGTGTGTGTCTGTGTTACTGGGTGTCAGTGTATGTCTGTGTTACTTGGTGTAAGTGTGTGTCTGTGTTACTGGGTATCAGTGTATGTCTTTGTTACTTGGTGTCAGTGTATGTCTGTGTTACTTGGCGTAAGTGTCTGTCTGTTTTCCTGGGTGTCAGTGTGTGTCTGTGTTACTTGGTGTAAGTGTGTGTCTTTGTTACTTGGTGTCCGTGTGTGTCTTTGTTACTGGCTGTCAGTGCATGCCTTTGTTACTTGGTGTCAGTGTATATCTGTGTTACTTGGTGTAAGTGTGTGTCTTTGTTACTTGGTGTAATTGTATGTCTTTGTGACTTGGTGTCAGTGTATGTCTGTGTTACCTGGTGTAAGTGTTTGTCTTTGTTACTTGCTGTAAGTGTGTGTCTGTGTTACTTGGTGTAAGTGTGTGTCTGTGTTCCTGGGTATCAGTGTATGTCATTGTTACTGGGTATCAGTGTATGTCTTTGTGACTTGGTATCAGTGTATGTCTTTGTTACTGGGTGTCATTGTGTGTCTGTGTTCCTGGGTATCAGTGTATGTCTTTGTGACTTGGTGTCAGTGTATGTCTTTGTTACTGGATGTCAGTGTGTGTCTTTGTGACTTTGTGTCATTGTATGTCTGTGTTACTTGGTGTAGGTCTGTGTCTTTGTTACTTGGTGTCCGTGTGTGTCTGTGTTACTGGGTGTCAGTGTATGTCTTTGTCACAGGGTGTCAGTGTATATCTTTGTTACTTGGTGTTAATGTGTGTCTGTGTTACTGGGTACCAGAGTCTGTCTTTGTTACTTGGTGTAAGTGTGTGTCTTTGTGACTGGGTATCAGTGTATGTCTTTGTTACTTGGTGTCAGTGTATGTCTGCGTTACTTGGTGTAAGTGTGTGTCTGTGTTACTGGGTATCAGTGTATGTCTTCGTGACTTGGTGTCAGTGTATGTCTTTGTTACTGGGTATCAGTGAATGTCTTTGTGATTGGTATCAGTGTATGTCAAAATACTTGGTGTAAGTGTATGTCTTTGTTACTTGGTGTAATTGTCTGCCTTTGCTACTTGGTGTAAGTGTATGTCTTTGTTACTTGTTGTCAGTGTATGTCTGTGTTACTTGGTGTAAATATTTGTCTTTGTTACTTGGTGTAAGTGTATGTCTTTGTTACTTGGTGTCAGTGTGTGTCTTTGTTACTTGGTGTCAGTGTATGTCTGTGTGACTGGGTATCAGTGAATGTATTTGTGATTGGTATCACTGTATGTCTTTGATACTGGGTGTCAGTGCGTGTCTGTGTTACTGGGTATCAGTGTATGTTTTTGTGACTTGGTATCAGTGTATGCCTTTGTTACTAGGTGTCAGTGTGTGTCTGTGTTCCTGGGTATCAGTGTATGTCTTTGTGACTTGGTGTCAGTGTATGTCTTTGTTACTGGGTGTCAGTTTGTGTCTTTGTGACTTGGTGTCAGTGTATGTCTGTGTTACTTGGTGTTAGTGTGTGTCTGTGTATCAGTGTATGTCTTTGTGACATGGTGTCAGTGTATGTCTTTGTTACTGGGTGTCATTGTGTGTCTTTGTGACTTGGTGTCAGTGTATGTCTGTGTTACTGGGGGTCAGTGTGTGTCTGTGTTACTGGGGTTCAGTGTGTGTTTCCAACTGGGTGTCAGTGTGTGTCTGTGACACTAGGTGTCAGTATTTAGTTTTGTTTTGAGAGACAGCACTTTCACAGGCCCTTCGGCCCACCGAGTCTGTGCCGACAATCAACCACCCATTTGTACTAATCCTACACTAATCCCGTATTCCTATCACATCCCCACCTGTCCCTGTATATTACCCTACCACCTACCTTTACAAGGGGCAATTTATGATGTCCAATTATCCTATCAACCTGCAAGTCTTTGGCATGAGGGAGGAAACCGGGGCAACCGGAGGAAACTCACGCAGACACAGGGAGAACTTGCAAACTCTGCACAAGCAGTACCCAGAATCGAACCCGGGTCCCTGGAGCTGTGAGGCTGCGGTGCTAACCACTGCGCCAATGTGCCCACCCCCCAGTGTGTGCCTGTGTTACTGGGTATCAGTGAGTGTCTGTGTTACTTGGTGTAAGTGTGTGTCTTTGTTACTTGGTGTAATTGTCTTTCTTTGTTACTTGGTGTAAGTATATGTCTTTGTTACTTGGTGTCAGTGTATGTATTTGTTACTTGGTGTCAGTGCATGTCTTTGTTACTTGCTTTCAGTGTATGTCTGTGTTTCTGGGTATCAGTGAATGTCTTTGCGATTGGTATGAGTGTATGTCAAAATACTTGGTGTAAGTGTATGTCTTTGTTACTTGGTGTAATTTTCTGGCTTTGTTACTTCGTGTAAGTGTATGTCTTTGTTACTTGGTGTCAGTGTATGTCTTTGTATCTTGGTGTCAGTGCATGTCTTTGTTACTTGGTGTCAGTGTATGTCTGTGTTACTGGGTATCAGTGAATGTCTTTGTGATTAGTATCAGTGTCTGTCTTTGTTACTGGGTGTCAGTGTGTGTCTGTGTTACTGGGTATCAGTGTACGTCTTTGTGATTGCTATCAGTGTATGTCTTTGTGACTGGGTGTCAGTGTTTGTCTGTGTTACTGGGTATCAGTGTGTGTCTGTGTTACTGGGTATCATTGTATGTCTTTGTGACATGGTATCAGTGTATGTCTTTGTTACTGGGTGTCATTGTTTGTCTGTGTTCCTGGGTATCACTGTATGTCTTTGTGACTTGGTGTCAGTGTATGTCTTTGTTACTGGGTGTCAGTGTGTGTCTTTGTGACTTTGTGTCATTGTATGTCTGTGTTACTTGGTGTAAGTGTGTGTCTGTGTTACTGGGTATCAGTGTATGTCTTTGTTACTTGGTGTCAGTGTATGTCTGTGTTACTTGGTGTAAGTGCGTGTCTGTGTTACTGGGTATCAGTGTATGTCTTTGAGACTTGGTGTCAGTGTATGTCTTTGTTACTGGGTGTCAGTGTGTGTCTTTGTGGCTTGGTGTCAGTGTATGCCAAAATACTTGGTGTAAGTGTATGTCTTTGTTACTTGGTGTCCGTGTGTGTCAGTGTTACTGGGTATCAGTGTATGTCTTTGTGACTTGGTGTCAGTGTATGTCTGTGTTACTTGGTGTAAGTGTGTGTCTGTGTTACTGGGTGTCAGTGTGTGTCTGTGTCACTTGGTGTAAGTAAGTATCTTTGTTCCTTGGTGTCCGTGTTTGTCTGTGTTACTGGATGTCAGTGTATGTCTTTGTTACTGGGTGTCAGTGTATTTCTTTGTTACTTGGTGTGAGTGTGTGTCTGTGTTACTTGGTGTCAGTGTATGTCTGTGTTACTTGGTGTAAGTGTGTGTCTGTGTTACTGGGTATCAGTGTATGTCTTTGTTACTTGGTGTCAGTGTATGTCTGTGTTACTTGGCGTAAGTGTCTGTCTGTTTTACTGGGTGTCAGTGTGTGTCTGTGTTACTTGGTGTAAGTGTGTGTCTTTGTTACTTGGTGTCCGTGTGTGTCTTTGTTACTGGCTGTCAGTGCATGCCTTTGTTACTTGGTGTCAGTGTATATCTGTGTTACTTGGTGTCAGTGTATGTCTGAGTTTCTTGGTGTAAGTGTATGTCTTTGTTACTTGGTGTAAGTGTGTGTCTGTGTTACTTGGTGTAAGTGTGTGTCTGTGTTCCTGGGTATCAGTGTATGTCATTGTTACTGGGTATCAGTGTATGTCTTTGTGACTTGGTATCAGTGTTTGTCTTTGTTACTGCGTGTCAGTGTGTGTCTGTGTTCCTGGGTATCAGAGTATGTCTTTGTGACTTGGTGCAAGTGTATGTCTTTGTTACTTGGGTTCAGTGTATGTGTTTGTGACTTGGTGTCAGTGTGTGTCTGTGTTACTGGGTATCACTTTATGTATTTGTGACTTGGTGTCAGTGTATGTCTTTGTTACTGGGTGTCAGTGTATGTCTTTGTTACTTGGCGTATGTGTATGTCAAAATATTTGGTGTAAGTGTATGTCTGTGTTACTCGGTGTAAGTGTATGTCTTTGTTACTTGTTGTAAGTGTGTGTCTGTGTAACTGGGTATCAGTGTCTGTCTTTGTTACTTGGTGTAAGTGTGTGTCTGTGTTACTGGGTATCAGTGTATGTCTTTGTTACTTGGTGTCAGTGTATGTGTTTGTTACTTGGTGTAATTGTCTGTCTTTGTTACTTGGTGTAACTGTATGTCTTTGTTACTTGGTGTCAGTGTATGTCTTTGTTACTGGGTGTCAGTGTGTGTCTGTGTTCCTGGGTATCAGAGTATGTCTTTGTGACTTGGTGTCATTGTATGTCTGTGTTACTTGGTGTAAGTCTGTGTCTTTGTTACTTGGTGTCCGTGTGTGTCTGTGTTACTGGGTGTCAGTGTATGTCTTTGTCACAGGGTGACAGTGTATATCTTTGTTACTTGGTGTTAATGTGTGTCTGTGTTACTGGGTACCAGAGTCTGTCGTTGTTACTTGGTGTAAGTGTGTGTCTGTGTGACTGGGTATCAGTGTATGTCTTTGTGACTTGGTGTCAGTGTATGTCTTTGTTACTGGGTATCAGTGAATGTCTTTGTGATTGGTATCAGTGTATGTCAAAATACTTGGTGTAAGTGTATGTCTTTGTTACTTGGTGTAATTGTCTGTCTTTGTTACTTGGTGTAAGTGTATGTCTTTGTTAAAAGGTGTTAGTGTATGTCTTTGTTACTTGTTGTCAGTGTATGTCTGTGTTACTTGGTGTAAATGTTTGTCTTTGTTACTTGGTGTAAGTGTATGTCTTTGTTACTTGGTGTCAGTGTGTGCCTTTGTTACTTGGTGTCAGTGTATGTCTGTGTTACTGGGTATCAGTGAATGTATTTGTGATTGGTATCACTGTATGTCTTTGATACTGGGTGTCAGTGCGTGTCTGTGTTACTGGGTATCAGTGTATGTCTTTGTGACTTGGTATCAGTGTATGTCTTTGTTACTAGGTGTCAGTGTGTGTCTGTGTTCCTGGGTATCAGTGTATGTCTTTGTGACAGTGTATGTCTTTGTTACTGGGTGTCAGTTTGTGTCTTTGTGACTTGGTGTCAGTGTATGTCTGTATATCAGTGTATGTCTTTGTGACATGGTGTCAGTGTATGTCTTTGTTACTGGGTGTCATTGTGTGTCTGTGTTACTGGGGGTCAGTGTGTGTCTGTGTTACTGGGGTTCAGTGTGTGTTTCCAACTGGGTGTCAGTGTGTGTCTGTGACACTGGGTGTCAGTATTTAGTTTTGTTTAGAGAGACAGCACTTTCACAGGCCCTTCGGCCCACCGAGTCTGTGCCGACAATCAACCACCCATTTGTACTAATCCAACAATAATCCCGTTTTCCTATCACATCCCCACCTGTCCCTGTATATTACCCCACCACCTACCTTTACAAGGGGCAATTTATGATGGCCAATTATCCTATCAACCTGCAATTCTTTGGCATGAGGGAGGAAACCGTAGCACCCGGAGGAAACTCACGCAGACACAGGGAGAACTTGCAAACTCTGCACAGGCAGTACCCAGAATCGAACCCGGGTCCCTGGAGCTGTGAGGCTGCGGTGCTAACCACTGCGCCAATGTGCCCACCCCCCAGTGTGTGCCTGTGTTACTGGGTATCAGTGTATGTCTTTGTTACTTGGTGTAATTGTCTGTCTTTGTTACTTTGTGTAAGTGTATGTCTTTGTTACTTGGTGTCAGTGTATGTCTGTGTTCCTTGGTGTAAGTGTGTGTCTTTGTTACTTGGTGTAAGTGTATGTCTTTGTTACTTGGTGTCAGTGTATGACTTTGTTACTTGGTGTCAGTGTGTGTCTGTGTTACTGGGTATCAGTGTATGTCTTTGTGTCTTGGTATCAGTGTATGTCTTTGTTACTGGGTGTCAGTGTGAGTCTGTGTTACTGGGTATCAGTGTATGTCTTTGTGACTTGGTATCAGTGTATGTCTTTGTTACAAGGTGTCAGTGTGTGTCTGTGTTCCTGGGTATCAGTGTATGTCTTTGTGACTTGGTGTCAGTGTATGTCTTTGTTACTGGGTGTCAGTGTGTATCTTTGTGACTTGGTGTCAGTGTATGTCTTTGTTACTTGGTGTAAGTGTGTGTCTGTGATACTGGGTATCATTGTATGTCTTTGTTACTTGGTGTCAGTGTATGTCTGTGTTACCTTGTGTACGTGTGTGTCTGTGTATCAGTGTATGTCTTTGTGACTTGGTTTCAGTGTATGTCTTTGTTACTGGGTGTCAGTGTGTGTCTTTGTGACAGTGTATGTCTGTGTAACGGGGGGTCAGTGTGTGTCTGTGTTACTGGGCATCAGTCTATATCTTTGTTACTTGGTGTCAGTGCATGTGTTTGTTACTTGGTGTAATTGTCTGTCATTGTTACTTGGTGTAAGTGTATGTCTTTGTTACTTGGTGTCAGTGTACGTCTTTGTGACTTGTTGTCATTGTATGTCTTTGTTGCTGGGTGTCAGTGCGTGTCTGTGTTACTTGGTGTCAGTGTATGTCTTTGTTCCTGTGTATCAGTGGTTCTCTGTGTTACTGGGTGTCAGTGTGTGTTGGTTTGTGTTACTGGGTGTCAGTGTGTGTCTTTGTGACTTGGTGTCAGTGCATGTCTTTGTTATTTGGTGTAAGTGAGTGTCTGTGTTACTGGGTATCAGTGTATGCCTTTGTTACTTGGTGGCAGTGTGTGTCTTTGTTACTTGGTGTCAGTGTGTGTCTGTGTTCCTGGTTGTCAGTGTAGTTCTTTGTTACTTGGTGTCAGTGTGTGTCAAAATACTTGGTGTAAGTGTATGTCTTTGTTACTTGGTGTAATTATGTGTCTTTGTTACTTGGTGTAAGTGTATGTCTGTGTTACTGGGTATCAGCTTATGTCTTTGTGACTTGGTATCAGTGTATGTCTTTGTTACTTGGTGTCAGTGTGTGTCAAAATACTTGGTGTAAGTGTGTGTCTATGTTACTTGGTGTAATTGTATGTCTTTGTTACTTGTTGTCAGTGTGTTTCTGTGTTACTGGGTATCAGCTTATGTCTTTGTGACTTGGTATCAGTGTATGTCTTTGTTACTGGGTGTCAGTGTGTGTCTGTGTTAGTGGGTATCAGTGCATGTCCGTGTTAATGTGTTTCAGAGCGTGTTACTGGGTGTTACTGTGTATCAGTGACACTAGGTGTCAGTATTTAGTTTAGTTTCGAGATACAGCACTTCAACAGGCCCTTCGGCCCAAAGAGTCTGTGCCGACCATCAACCACCCATTTATACTAATCCTACACTAATCCTGTATTCCTAATTGTCTGTCTTTGTTACTTGGTGTAAGTGTATGTCTTTGTTACTTGGTGTCAGTGTATGTCTTTGTTACTGGGTGTCTGTGTGTGTCTGTGTTACTGGGTATCAGTGTATGTCTTTGTGACTTGGTAGCAGTGTATGTCTGTGTTACTTGGTGTAAGTGTGTGTCTGTGTTACTGGGTATCAGTGTATGTCTTTGTGAGTTGGTGTCAGTGTATGTCTTTGTTACTAGGTGTCAGTGTGTTTCTTTGTTACTTGGTGTAAGTATGTGTCTGTGTTACTGGGTGTCACTGTGTGTCTGTGTTACTTGGTGTAAGTGTGTGTCTTTGTTACTTGGTTTCCGTGTGTGTCTGTGTTACATGGTGTAAGTGCATGTCTTTGTTACTTGGTGCCAGTGTATATCTGTGTTACTTGGTGTAAGTGTGTGTCTTTGTTACTTGGTTTCCGTGTGTGTCTGTGTTACTTGGTGTAAGTGTGTGTCTTTGTTCCTTGGTGTAATTGTATGTCTTTGTTACTTGGTGTCAGTGTATGTCTGTGTTACTTGGTGTAAGTGTCTGTCTTTGTTACTTGGTGTAAGTGTGTGTCTGTGTTACTTGGTGCCAGTGTATAGCTGTGTTACTTGGTGTAAGTGTGTGTCTTTGTTACTTGGTGTAATTGTATGTCTTTGTTACTTGGTGTCAGTGAATGTCTGTGTTACTTGGTGTCAGTGTATGTCTTTGTGACTGTTTATTAGTGTTTCTCTGTGTTCCTGGGTGCCAGTGTGTGTTTGTTTGTGCTAATGTGTTCCAGTGTCTGTCTTTGTTACTTGGTGTCAGTGTGTGTCTGCGTTACTTGGTGTAAGTGTGTGTCTGCGTTAATTGGTGTAAGTGTGTGTCTTTGTTACATGGTGTAAGTGTATGTCTTTGTTACTTGGTGTCAGTGCATGTCTTTGTTACTTCGTGTCAGTGTGTGTCTGTGTTACTGGGTATCAGTGTATGTCTTTGTGACTTGGTATCAGTGTATGTCTTTGGTACTGGGTGTAAGTGTGTGTCTGTGTTACTGAGTATCAGTGTATGTCTTTGTGACTTGGTATCAGTGTATGTCTTTGTTACTGGGTGTCAGTGTGTTTCTGTGTTACTGGGTATCAGTGTATGTCTTTGTGACTTGGTGTCAGTGCATGTCTTTGTTACTGGGTGTCAGTTTGTGTCTTTGTGACTTGGTGTCAGTGTATGTCTTTGTTACTTGGTGTAAGTGTGTGTCTGTGATACTGGGTATCAGTGTATGTCTCTGTTACTTGGTGTCAGTGTATGTCCGTGTTACTTGGTGTTCGTGTGTGTCTGTGTATCAGTGTTTGTCTTTGTGACTTGGTGTCAGTGTATGTCTTTGTTACTGGGTGTCAGTGTGTGTCTTTGTGACTTGGTGTCAGTGTATGTCTTTGTTACTAGGTGTCAGTGTATGTCTGTGTTACTTGGGGTCAGTGTGTGTCTGTGTGACTTGGTGTCAGTGTGTGTCTGTGTTACTTGGTGTAAGTGTGTGTCTGTGTTACTGGGTATCAGTGTATGTCTTTGTTACTTGGTGTCAGTGTATGCCTGTGTTACTTGGTGTAAGTGTGTGTCTGTGTTACTGGGTGTCAGTGTGTGTCTGTGTTACTTGGTGTAAGTGTGCGTCTTTGTTACTTGGTGTCCATGTGTGTCTGTGTTACTGGGTGTCAGTGTATGTCTTTGTTACTTGGTGTAAGTTTGTGTCTTTGTTACTTGGTGTCCATGTGTGTCTGTGTTACTGGGTGTCAGTGCATGTCTTTGTCACTTGGTGCCAGTGTATATCTGTGTTACTTGGTGTAAGTTTGTGTCTTTGTTACTTGGTGTAATTGTATGTCTTTGTTACTTGGTGTCAGTGTATGTCTGTGTTACTTGGTGTAAGTGTATGTCTTTGTTACTTGGTGTAAGTGTGTGTCTATGTTACTTGGTGTACGTGTGTGTCTGTGTTCCTGGGTAACAGTGTATGTCTTTGTTAGTTGGTGTCAGTGCATGTCTGTGTTACTTGGTGTTAGTGTGTGTCTGTGTTTCTGGGTATCAGTGTATGTCTTTGTTACTTGGTGTCAGTGTATGTCTGTGTTACTTGGTGTAAGTGTGTGTCTGTGTTACTGGGTGTCAGTGAGTGTCTGTGTTACTTGGTGCAAGTGTGTGTCTTTGTTACTGGGTGTCCGTGTGTGTCTGTGTTACTGGGTGTCAGTGTATGTCTTTGTTACTGGGTGTCAGTGTATGTCTTTGTTACTTGATGTAAGTGTGTGTCTGTGTTACTGGGTATCAGTGTATCTCTTTGTTACTTGGTGTAAGTGTGTGTCTGTGTTACTTGGTGTAAGTGTGTGTCTTTGTTTCTTGGTGTCCGTGTGTGTCTGTGTTACTGGGTGTCAGTGCATATCTTTGTTACTTGGTGACAGTGTATAACTGAGTTACTTGGTGTAAGTGTGTGTCTTTGTTTTTTGGTGTAATTGTATGTATTTGTTACTTGATGTCAGTGTATGTCTGTGTTACTTGGTGTCAGTGTATGTCTGTGTTACTTGGTGTAAGTGTGTGTCTGTGTTACTGGGTGTCATTGTGTGTCTGTGTTACTTGGTGTAAGTGTGCGTCTTTGTTACTTGGTGTCCGTGTGTGTCTGTGTTACTGGGTGTCAGTGTATGTCTTTGTCACTTGGTGCCAGTGTATATCTGTGTTACTTGGTGTAAGGGTGTGTCTTTGTTACTTCGTGTAATTGTATGTCTTTGTTACTTGGTGTCAGTGTATGTCTGTGCTACTTGGTGTAAGTGTATGTCTTTGTTACTTGGTGTAAGTGTGTGTCTATGTTACTTGGTGTACTTGTGCGTCTGTGTTCCTGGGTAACAGTGTATGTCATTGTTAGTTGGTGTCAGTGCATGTCTGTGTTACTTGGTGTAAGTGTGTGTCTGTGTTTCTGGGTATCAGTGTATGTCTTTGTTACTTGGTGTCAGTGTATGTCTGTGTTACTTGGTGTAAGTGTGTGTCTGTGTTACTGGGTGTCAGTGTGTGTCTGTGTTACTTGGTGCAAGAGTGTGTCTTTGTTACTTGGTGTCCGTGTGTGTCTGTTTTCCTGGGTGTCAGTGTATGTCTTTGTTACTGGGTGTCAGTGTATGTCTTTGTTACTTGATGTAAGTGTGTGTCTGTGTTACTGGGTTTCAGTGTCTCTCTTTGTTACTTGGTGTAAGTGTGCGTCTGTGTTACTTGGTGTAAGTGTGTGTCTTTGTTACTTGGTGTCCGTGTGTGTCTGTGTTGCTGGGTGTCAGCGCATGTCTTTGTTACTTGGTGACAGTGTATATCTGTGTTACTTGGTGTAAGTGTGTGTCTTTGTTACTTGGTGTCCGTGTGTGTCTGTGTTCCTGGGTGTCAGTGTATGTCTTTGTTACTGGGTGTCAGTGTATGTCTTTGTTACTTGATGTAAGTGTGTGTCTGTGTTACTGGGTATCAGTGTCTATCTTTGTTACTTGGTGTAAGTGTGTGTCTGTGTTACTTGGTGTAAGTGTGTGTCTTTGTTACTGGGTGTCAGTGCATGTCTTTGTTACTTGGTGACAGTGTATATCTGTGTTACTTGGTGTAAGTGTGTGTCTTTGTTTCTTGGTGTAATTGTATGTATTTGTTACTTGATGTCAGTGTATGTCTGTGTTACTTGGTGTAAGTGTATGTCTTTGTTACTTGGTGTAAGTGTGTGTCTGTGTTACTTGTTTGAAGTGTGTGTCCGTTTCCTGTGTATCAGTGTATGTCTTTGTTACTTGGTGTCAGTGTATGTCTGTGTTACCTGGTGTAAGTGTATCTCTGTGTTACAGGGTATCAGTGTATGTATTTGTTACTTGGTGTCTGTGTATGTCTGTTCTACTTGGTGTAAGTGTGTGTCTGTGTTATTGGGTGTCAGTTTGTGTCTGTGTTACTTGGTGTCCTTGTGTGTCTGTGTTCCTGTGTGTCAGTGTATGTCTTTGTTACTTGGTGTCAGTGTATGTCTGCGTTACTTGGTGTAAGTGTGTGTCTGTGTTACTGGGTGTCAGTGTGTGTCTGTGTTACTTGGTGTAAGTGTGTGTCTTTGTTACTTGGTGTCCGTGTGTTTCTGTGTTACTGGGTGTCAGTGCATGTCTTTGTTACTTGGTGCAAGTGTATATCTGTGTTGCTTGGTGTAAGTGTGTGTCTTTGTTACTTGCTGCAGTTGTATGTCTTTGTTACTTTGTGTCAGTGCATGTCTGTGTTACTTGGTGTCAGTGTATGTCTGTGTTACTTGGTGTAAGTGTGTGTCTGTGTTACTTGGTGTAAGTGTGTGTCTGTGTTCCTGGGTATCAGTGTATGTCTTTGTTACTTGGTGTCAGTGTATGTCTGTGTTACTTGGTGTAAGTGTTTGTCTGTGTTACTGGGTATCAGTGTATGTCTTTGTTACTTGGTGTCAGTGTATGTCTGTGTTACTTGGTGTAAGTGTGTGTCTTTGTTCCTGGGTATCAGTGTATGTCTTTGTGACTTGGTGTCAGTGTCTGTCTTTGTTACTGAGTGTCAGTGTATGTCTTTGTGACTTAGTGTCAGTGTATGTCTTTGTTACTTGGTGTAAGTGTGTATCTGTGTGACTGGGTATCAGTGTATGTCTTTGTTACTTGGTGTCTTTGTATGTCAAAATAATTGGTGTAAGTGTATGTCTTTGTTACTTGGTGTAACTGTCTGTCTTTGTTACTTGGTGTAAGTGTATGTCGTTGTTACTTGGTGTCATTGTATGTCTTTGTTACCTGGTGTCAGTGTGTGTCTGTGTTACTTGGTGTAAGTGTATGTCTTTGTTACTTGGTGTCAGTGCATGTCTTTGTTACTTCGTGTCAGTGTGTGTCTGTGTTCCTGGGTATCAGTGTATGTCTTTGTGACTTGGTATCAGTGTATGTCTTTGTTACTGGGTGTAAGTGTGTGTCTGTGTTACTGGGTATCAGTGTTTGTCTTTGTGACTTGGTATCAGTGTATATCTTTGTTACTCGGTGTCAGTGTGTTTCTGTGTTACTGGGTATCAGTGTATGTCTTTGTGACTTGGTGTCCGTGTGTGTCTGTGTTCCTGGGTGTCAATGTGTGTCTGTGTTACTGGGTATCAGTGTCTCTCTTTGTTACTTGGTGTAAGTGTGTGTCTGTGTTACTTGGTGTAAGTGTGTGTCTTTGTTACTTGGTGTCCGTGTGTGTCTGTGTTACTGGGTGTCAGTGCATGTCTTTGTTACTTGGTGACAGTGTATATCTGTGTTACTTGGTGTAAGTGTGTCTTTGTTTCTTGGTGTAATTGTATGTATTTGTTACTTGATGTCAGTGTATGTCTGTGTTACTTGGTGTCAGTGTATGTCTGTGTTACTTGGTGTAAGTGTGTGTCTGTGTTACTGGGTGTCAGTGTGTGTCTGTGTTACTTGGTGTAAGTGTGCGTCTTTGTTACTTGGTGTCCGTGTGTGTCTGTGTTACTGGGTGTCAGTGTATGTCTTTGTTACTGGGTGTCAGTGTATGTCTTTGTTACTTGGTGTAAGTTTGTGTCTTTGTTACTTGGTGTCCATGTGTGTCTGTGTTACTGGGTGTCAGTGCATGTCTTTGTCACTTGGTGCCAGTGTATATCTGTGTTACTTGGTGTAAGGGTGTGTCTTTGTTACATGGTGTAATTGTATGTCTTTGTTACTTGGTGTCAGTGTATGTCTGTGTTACTTGGTGTAAGTGTATGTCTTTGTTACTTGGTGTAAGTGTGTATCTATGTTACTTGGTGTACGTGTGTGTCTGTGTTTTTGGGTAACAGTGTATGTCTTTGTTAGTTGGTGTCAGTGCATGTCTGTGTTAGTTGGTGTAAGTGTGTGTCTGTGTTTCTGGGTATCAGTGTATGTCTTTGTTACTTGGTGTCAGTGTATGTCTGTGTTACTTGGTGTAAGTGTGTGTCTGTGTTACTGGGTGTCAGTGTGTGTCTGTGTTACCTGGTGCAAGTGTGTGTCTTTGTTACTTGGTGTCCGTGTGTGTCTGTGTTCCTGGGTGTCAGTGAATGTCTTTGTTACTGGGTGTCAGTGTATGTCTTTGTTACTTGATGTAACTGTGTGTCTGTGTTACTGGGTATCAGTGTCTCTCTTTGTTACTTGGTGGAAGTGTGTGTCTGTGTTACTTGGTGTAAGTGTGTGTCTTTGTTACTTGGTGTCCGTGTGTGTCTGTGTTACTGGGTGTCAGTGCATGTCTTTGTTACTTGGTGACAGTGTATATCTGTGTTACTTGGTGTAAGTGTGTGTCTTTGTTTCTTGGTGTAATTGTATGTATTTGTTACTTGATGTCAGTGTATGTCTGTGTTACTTGGTGTAAGTGTATGTCTTTGTTACTTGGTGTAAGTGTGTGTCTGTGTTACTTGGTTGAAGTGTGTGTCCGTTTCCTGGGTATCAGTGTATGTCTTTGTTACTTGGTGTCAGTGTATGTCTGTGTTACCTGGTGTAAGTGTGTCTCTGTGTTACTTGGTTGAAGTGTGTGTCTGTTTCCTGGGTATCAGTGTATGTATTTGTGACTTGGTGTCAGTGCATGTCTTTGTTACTGGGTGTCAGTGTGTGTCTTTGTGACTTGGTGTCAGTGTATGTCTTTGTGACTTGGTGTACGTGTGTGTCTGTGATACTGGGTATCAGTGTATGTCTCTGTTACTTGGTGTCAGTGTATGTCCATGTTACTTGGTTTAAGAGTGTGTCTGTGTATCAGTGTATGTCTTTGTGACTTGGTGTCAGTGTATGTCTTTGTTACTGGGTGTCAGTTTGTGTCTTTGTGACTTGGTGTCAGTGTATGTCTGTGTTACTTGGGGGCAGTGTGTGTCTGTGTTACTTGGTGTCAGTGCCTGTCTGTGTTACTTGGTGTAAGTGTGTGTCTGTGTTACTGGGTATCAGTGTATGTCTTTGTTACTTGGTGTCAGTGTATGTCTGTGTTACTTGGTGAAAGTGTGTGTCTGTGTTACTGGGTGTCAGTGCATGTCTTTGTTACTTGGTGCCAGTGTGTATCTGTGTTACTTGGTGTAAGTGTGTGGCTTTGTTACTTGGTGTAATTGTCTCTTTGTTACTTGGTGTCAGTGTATGTCTTTGTTACTTGGTGTAAGTGTGTGTCTGTGTTACTGGGTATCAGTGTATGTCTCTGTTTCTTGGTGTCAGTGTATGTCTGTGTTACTTGGTGTAAGTTTGTGTCTTTGTTTCATGGTGTCCATGTGTGTCTGTGTTACTGGATGTCAGTGTATGTCTTTGTTACTGGGTGTCAGTGGATGTCTTTGTTACTTGGTGTACGTGTGTGCCTGTGTTACTGGGTATCCGTGTCTGTCTTTGTTACTTTGTGTATGTGTGTGTTTGTGTTACTTGGGGTAAGTGTGTGTCTCTGTTACTTGGTGTCCGTGTGTGTCTGTGTTACTGGGTGTCAGTGCATGTCTTTGTTACTTGGTCCCAGTGTATATCTGTGTTACTTGGTGTACGTGTGTGACTTTGTTACTTGGTGTAATTGTATGTCTTTGTTACTTGGTGTCAGTGTATGTCTGTGTTACTTGGTGTAAGTGTATGTCTTTGTTACTTGGTGTAAGTGTGTGTCTGTGTTCCTTGGTGTCAGTGTATGTCTTTGTTACTGGGTAACAGTGAATGTCTTTGTTACTTGGTGTCAGTGTATGTCTGCGTTACTTGGTGCAAGTGTGTGTCTGTTTTCCTGAGTATCAGTGTCTGTCTTAGTTACTTGGTGTAAGTGTGTGTCTGTGTTACTTGGTGTCAGTGTATGTCTGTGTTACTTGGTGTAAGTGTGTGTCTGTGTTACTGTGTGTCAGTGTGTTTCTGTGTTACTGGGTGTCAGTGCATGTCTTTGTTACTTGGTGCCACTGTATATCTGTGTAGCTTGGTGTAAGTGTGTGTCTTTGTTCCTGGGTATCAGTGTATGTCTTTGTTACTTGGTGTCAGTGTATGTCTGTGTTACTTGGTGTAAGTGTTTGTCTGTGTTACTGGGTATCAGTGTATGTCTTTGTTACTTGGTGTCAGTGTAGTTCTGTGTTACTTGGTGTAAGTGTGTGTCTGTGTTCCTGGGTATCAGTGTATGTCTTTGTTACTTGGTGTTAGTGTCTGTCTGTATTACTTGGTGTCATTGTATGTCTTTGTTACTGAGTGTCAGTGTGTGCCTTTGTGACTTGGTGTCAGTGTATGTCTTTGTTCCTTGGTGTAAGTGTGTGTCTGTGTTACTGGGTATCAGTGTATGTCTTTGTTACTTGGTGTCTTTGAATGTCAAAATACTTGGTGTACGTGTATGTCTTTGTTACTTGGTGTAACTGTCTGTCTTTGTTACTTGGTGTAAGTGTATGTCTTTGTTACTTGGTGTCATTGTATGTCTTTGTTACTTGGTGTCAGTGTGTGTCTGTGTTACTTGGTGTAAGTGTGTGTCTTTGTCACATGGTGTTAGTGTATGTCTTTGTTACTTGGTGTCAGTGCATGTCTTTGTTACTTCGTGTCAGTGTGTGTCTGTGGTACTGGGTATCAGTGTATGTCTTTGTGAGTTGGTATCAGTGTATGTCTTTGTTACTCGGTGTAAGTGTGTGTCTGTGTTACTGGGTATCTGTGTATGTCTTTGTGACTTGGTATCAGTGTATGTCTTTGTTACTCCGTGTCAGTGTGTGTCTTTGTGACTTGGTGTCAGTGTATGTCTTTGTTACTTTGTGTAATAGTGTGTCTGTGATACTGGGTATCAGTGTATGTCTATGTTACTTGGTGTCAGTGCATGTCCATGTTACTTGGTGTAAGTGTGTGTCTGTGTATCAGTGTATGTCTTTGTGACTTGGTGTCAGTGTATGTCTTTGTTACTGGGTGTCAGTGTGTGACTTTGTGACTTGGTGTCAGTGTATGTCTGTGTTACCTGGGTTCAGTGGGTGTCTGTGTTACTTGGTGTCAGTGTCTGTCTGTGTTACTTGGTGTAAGTGTGTGTCTGTGTTACTGGGTATCAGTGTTTGTCTTTGTTACTTGGTGTCAGTGTATGTCGGTGTTACTTGGTGAAAGTGTGTGTCTGTGTTACTGGGTGTCAGTGCATGTCTTTGTTACTTGGTGCCAATGTGTATTTGTGTTACTTGGTGTAAGTGTGTGTCTTTGTTACTTGGTGTAATTGTCTGTCTTTGTTACTTGGTGTCAGTGTCTGTCTTTGTTACTTGGTGTAAGTGTGTGTCTGTGTTACTTGGTGTAAGTGTGTGTCTGCGTTCCTGGGTATCAGTGTATGTCTTTGTTACTTGGTGTAAGTGTGTGTCTGTGTTACTGGGTATCAGTGTCTGTCACTGTTACTTGGTGTCAGTGTTTGTCTGTGTTACTTGGTGTAAGTTTGTGTCTTTGTTTCTTGGTGTCCGTGTGTGCCTGTGTTACTGGATGTCAGTGTTTGTCTTTGCCCCTGGGTAACAGTGTATGTCTTTGTTACTTGGTGTCAGTGTATGTCTGCGTTACTTGGTGTAAGTGTGTGTCTGTGTCACTGGGTATCAGTGTATGTCTTTGTTACTTGGTGTCAGTGTATGTCTGTGTTACTTGGTGTAAGTGTGTGTCTGTGTTACTGGGTGTCAGTGTGTGTCTCTGTTACTTGGTGTAAGTGTGTGTCTTTGTTACTTGGTGTCCTTGTGTGTCCGTGTTCCTGGGTGTCAGTGTATGTCTTTGTTACTTGGTGTAAGTGTGTGTCTGTGTTACTGGGTATCAGTGTCTGTCTTTGTTACTTTGTGTAAGTGTGTGTCTGTGTTACTTGGTGTAAGTGTGTGTCTATGTTACTTGGTGTCCGTGTGTGTCTGTGTTATTGGCTGTCGGTGCATGTCTTTGTTACTTGGTGCCAGTGTATATCTGTGTTACTTGGTGTAATTGTATGCCTTTGATACTTGGTGTCAGTGTATGTCTGTGTTACTTGGTGTAAGTGTATGTCTTTGTTACTTGGTGTAAGTGTGTGTCTGCGTTACTTGGTGTAAGCGTTTCTCTGTGTTACTGGGTATCAGTGTATGTCATTGTTACTTGGTGTAAGTGTGTGTCTGTGTTACTGGGTATCAGTGTATGTCTTTGTTACTTGGTGTCAGTGTCTGTCAAAATACTTGGTGTAAGTGTATGTCTTTGTTAATTGGTGTAAGTGTGTGTCTTTGATACTTGGTGTCAGTGTATGTCTTTGTTACTTGGTGTGAGTGCATGTCTTTGTTACTTGGTGCCAGTGTGTGTCTGTGTTACTGGGTATCAGTGTAAGTCTTTCTGACTTGGTATCAGAGTATGTCTTTGTTCCTGGCTTTCAGTGTGTGTCTGTGTTACTGGGTAACAGTGTATGTCTTTGTGACTTGGTATCAGAGTATGTCTTTGTTACTGGCTTTCAGTGTGTGTCTGTGTTACTGGGGATCAGTGTATGTCTTTGTGACTTGGTGTCAGTGTATGTCTGCGTTACTTGGTGTAAGTGTGTGTCTGTGTTACTTGGTGTAAGTGTGTGTCTGTGTCCCTGGGTAACAGTGTTTGTCTTTGTTACTTGGTGTCAGTGTATGTCTGCGTTACTTGGTGTAAGTGTGTGTCTGTGTTACTGGTTATCAGTGTATCTTTGTTACTGGGTATCAGTGTCTGTCTTTGTTACTTTGTGTAAGTGTGTGTCTGTGTTACTTGCTGTAAGTGTGTGTCTTTGTTACTTGGTGTCCGTGTGTGTCTGTGTTACTGGCTGTCAGTGCATGTCTTTGTTACTTGGTGCCAGTGTATATCTGTGTTACTTGGTGTAAGTGTCTGTCTTTGTTACTTGGTGTAATTGTATGTCTTTGATACATGCTGTCAGTGTATGTCTGTGTTACTTGGTGTAAGTGTATGTCTTTGTTACTTGGTGTAAGTGTGTGTCTGCGTTACTTGGTGTAAGCGTGTCTCTGTGTTACTGGGTATCAGTGTATGTCTTTGTGACTTGGTGTCAGTGTATGTCTTTGTTACTGGTGTCAGTGTGTGTCTTTGTGACTTGGTGTCAGTGTATGTATTTGTTACTTGGTGTAAGTGTGTGTCTGTGTTACTGGGTATCAGTGTATGTCTTTGTTACTTGGTGTCAGTGTCTGTCAAAATACTTGGTGTAAGTGTATGTCTTTGTTACTTGGTGTACGTGTGTGTCTTTGTTACTTGGTGTAAGTGCATGTCTTTGTTACTTGGTGTGAGTGCATGTCTTTGTTACTTGGTGTCAGTGTGTGTCTGTGTTACTGGGTATCAGTGTATGTCTTTGTGACTTGGTATCAGAGTATGTCTTTGTTACTTCGTGTCAGTGTGTGTCTGTGTTACTGGGTATCAGTGCATGTCTTTGTGACTTGGTATCAGAGTATGTCTTTGTTACTGGCTTTCAGTGTGTGTCTGTGTTACTGGGTATCAGTGTATGTCTTTGTGACTTGGTGTCAGTGTATGTCTGCGTTACTTGGTGTAAGTGTGTGTCTGTGTTACTTGGTGTAAGTGTGTCTCTGGGTCCCTGGGTAACAGTGTATGTCTTTGTTACTTAGGTGTCAGTGTATGTCTGCGTTACTTGGTGTAAGTGTGTGTCTGTGTTACTGGGAATCAGTGTATGTCTTCGTTACTTGATGTCAGTGTATGTCTGTGTTACTTGGTGTAAGTGTGTGTCTGTGTTACTGGGTGTCAGTGTGTGTCTCTGTTACTTGGTGTAAGTGTGTGTCTTTGTTACTTTGTGTCCGTGTGTGTCTGTGTTCCTGGGTGTCATTGTATGTCTTTGTTACTTGGTGTAAGTGTGTGTCTGTGTTACTGGGTACCAGTGTAAGTCTTAGTTACTTGGTGTAAGTGTGTGTCTGTGTTACTTGGTGTAAGTGTGTGTCTTTGTTACTTGGTGTCCGTGTGTGTCTGTGTTACTGGCTGTCAGTGCATGTCTTTGTTACTTGGTGCCAGTGTATGTCTTTGTTACTGGGTGTCAGTGTGTGTCTTTGTGACTTGGTGTCAGTGTATGTCTTTGTTACTTGGTGTAAGTGTGCGTCTGTGTTACTGTGTATCAGTGTATGTCTTTGTTACTTTGTGTCAGTGTCTGTCAAAATACTTGGTGTAAGTGTATGTCTTTGTTACTTGGTGTAAGTGCGTGTCTTTGTTACTTGGTGTAAGTGTATGTCTTTGTTACTTGGTGTCAGTGTATGTCTTTGTTACTTGGTGTGAGTGCATGTCTGTGTTACTTGGTGTAAGTGTGTGTCTTTGTTACTTGGTGTAAGCGTTTGTCTTTGTTACTTGGTGTCAGTGCATGTCTTTGTTACTTGGTGTCAGTGTGTGTCTGTGTTACTGGGTATCAGTGTATGTCTTTGTGACTTGGTATCAGAGTATGTCTTTGTTACTGGCTTTCAGTGTGTGTCTGTGTTACTGGGTATCAGTGCATGTCTTTGTGACTTGGTATCAGTGTATGTCTTTGTTACTGGGTGTCAGTGTGTGTCTGCGTTACTGGGTATCAGTGTATGTCTTTGTGAATTGGTATCAGTGTACGTCTTTGTTACGGGGTGTCAGTGTGTGTCTGTGTTCCTGGGTGTCAGTGTATGTCTTTGCGACTTGGTGTCAGTGTATGTCTTTGTTACTGGGTGTCAGTGTGTGTCTTTGTGATTTGGTGTCAGTGTATGTCTGTATTACTTGGTGTAAGTGTGTGCCTGTGTTACTGGGTATCAGTGCATGTCTTTGTTGCTTGGTGTCAGTGTATGTCTGTGTAACTTGGAGTAAGTGTGTGTCTGCGTTACTTTGTGTCCGTGTGTGTCTGTGTTGCTGGGTGTCAGTGCATGTCCTTGTCACTTGGTGCCAATGTATATCTGTGTTACTTGGTGTAAGTGTGTGTCTTTGTTACTTGGTGTAATTGTATGTCTTTGTTACTTGGTGTCAGTGTCTGTCTCTGTTACTTGGTGAAAGTGTATGTCTTTGGTACTTGGTGTAAGTGTGTGTCTGTGTTACTTGGTGTAAGTGTGTGTCTGTGTTCCTGGATATCAGTGTATGTCTTTGTTACTTGGTGTCAGTGTATGTCTGTGTTACATGGTGTAAGTGTGTGTCTGTGTTACTGGGTATCAGTGTATGTCTTTGTTACTTGGTGTCAGTGTATGTCTTTGTTACTTGGTGTCAGTGTATGTCAAAATACTTGGTGTAAGTGTATGTCTTTGTTACTTGGTGTAATTGTCCGTCTTTGTTACTTGGTGTAAGTGTATGTCTTTGTTACTTGGTGTCAGTGTATGTCTGTGTTACTTGGTGTAAGTGTGTGTCTTTGTTACTTGGTGTCAGTGTACGTCTTTGTTACTTGGTGTCAGTGTGTGTCTGTGTTACTGGGCATCAATGTATGTCTTTGTGACTTGGTATCAGTGTATGGCTTTGTGACTTGGTGTCAGTGCATGTCTTTGTTAATTGGTGTCAGTGTAAGTCTGTGTTACTTGGTGTCAGTGTATGTCTGTGTTACTTGGTGTAAGTGTGTGTCTTTGTTACTTGGTGTCAATGTATCTCTTTGTTACAGGGTGTCAGTGTGTGTCTTTGTGACTTCGTGTCAGTGTATGTCAAAATACATGGTGTAAGTGTTTGTCTTTGTTACTTGGTGTAATTGTCTGTCTTTGTTACTTCGTGGAAGTGTGTGTCTGTGTTACTGGGTATCAGTGTATGTCTTTGTGACTTGGTATCAGTATATGTCTTTGTCACTGGGTGTCAGTGTATATCTGTGTTACTGGGTATCATTGTATGTCTTTGTGACTTGGTGTCAGTGTATGTCTTTGTAACTGGGTGTCAGTGTGTGTCTTTCTGACTTGGAGTCAGTGTATGTCTTTGTGACTTGGTGTCAGTGTATGTCTGCGTTACTTGGTGTAAGTGTGTGTCTGTGATACTTGGTGTAAGTGTGTCTCTGGGTCCCTGGGTAGCAGTGTATGTCTTTGTTACTTAGGTGTCAGTGTATGTCTGCGTTACTTGGTGTAAGTGTGTGTCTGTGTTACTGGGTATCAGTGTATGTCTTTGTTACTTGGTGTCTGTGTATGTCTGTGTTACTTGGTGTAAGTGTGTGTCTGTGTTACTGGGTGTCAGTGTGTGTCTCTGTTACTTGGTGTAAGTGTGTGTCTTTGTTACTTGGTGTCCGTGTGTGTCTGTGTTCCTGGGTGTCATTGTATGTCTTTGTTACTTGGTGTAAGTGTGTGTCTGTGTTATTGGGTACCAGTGTATGTCTTAGTTACTTGGTGTAAGTGTGTGTCTGTGTTACTTGGTGTAAGTGTGTGTCTTTGTTACTTGGTGTCCGTGTGTGTCTGTGTTACTGGCTGTCAGTGCATGTCTTTGTTACTTGGTGCCAGTGTATGTCTTTGTTACTGGGTGTCAGTGTGTGTCTTTGTGACTTGGTGTCAGTGTATGCCTTTGTTACTTGGTGTAAGTGTGCGTCTGTGTTACTGGGTATCAGTGTATGTCTTTGTTACTTTGTGTCAGTGTCTGTCAAAATACTTGGTGTAAGTGTATGTCTTTGTTACTTGGTGTAAGTGTGTGTCTTTGTTACTTGGTGTAAGTGTATGTCTTTGTTACTTGGTGTCAGTGTATGTCTTTGTTACTTGGTGTGAGTGCATGTCTGTGTTACTTGGTGTAAGTGTGTGTCTTTGTTACTTGGTGTAAGCGTTTGTCTTTGTTACTTGGTGTAATTGTGTGTCTGTGTTACTGGGTATCAGTGTCTGTCTTTGTTACTTTGTGTAAGTGTGTGTCTGTGTTACTTGGTGTAAGTGTGTGTCTTTGTTACTTGGTGTCAGTGTCTGTCAAAATACTTGGTGTAAGTGTATGTCTTTGTTACTTGGTGTAATTGTGTGTCTGTGTTACTGGGTATCAGTGTCTGTCTTTGTTACTTTGTGTAAGTGTGTGTCTGTGTTACTTGTTGTAAGTGTGTGTCTTTGTTACTTGGTGTCCGTGTGTGTCTGTGTTACTGGCTGTCAGTGCATGTCTTTGTTACTTGGTGCCAGTGTATATCTGTGTTACCTGGTGTAAGTGTCTGTCTTTGTTACTTGGTGTAATTGTATGCCTTTGATACTTGGTGTCAGTGTATGTCTGTGTTACTTGGTGTAAGTGTATGTCTTTGTTACTTGGTGTAAGTGTGTGTCTGCGTTACTTGGTGTAAGCGTTTCTCTGTGTTACTGGGTATCAGTGTATGTCTTTGTTACTTGGTGTAAGTGTGTGTCTGTGTTACTGGGTATCAATGTATGTCTTTGTTACTTGGTGTCAGTGTCTGTCAAAATACTTGGAGTAAGTGTATGTCTTTGTTACTTGGTGTAAGTGTGTGTCTTTGATACTTGGTGCAAGTGTATGTCTTTGTTACTTGGTGTGAGTGCATGTCTTTGTTACTTGGTGTCAGTGTGTGTCTGTGTTACTGGGTATCAGTGTATGTCTTTCTGACTTGGTATCAGAGTATGTCTTTGTTCCTGGCTTTCAGTGTGTGTCTGTGTTAGTGGGTATCAGTGTATGTCTTTGTGACTTGGTATCAGAGTATGTCTTTGTTACTGGCTTTCAGTGTGTGTCTGTGTTACTGGGTATCAGTGTATGTCTTTGTTACTGGGTGTCAGTGTATGTCTGCGTTACTTGGTGTAAGTGTGTGTCTGTGTTACTTGGTGTAAGTGTGTGTCTGTGTCCCTGGGTAACAGTGTTTGTCTTTGTTACTTGGTGTCAGTGTATGTCTGCGTTACTTGGTGTAAGTGTGTGTCTGTGTTACTGGGTATCAGTGTATCTTTGTTACTGGGTATCAGTGTCTGTCTTTGTTACTTTGTGTAAGTGTGTGTCTGTGTAACTTGGTGTAAGTGTGTGTCTTTGTTACTTGGTGTCCGTGTGTGTCTGTGTTACTGGCTGTCAGTGCATGTCTTTGTTACTTGGTGCCAGTGTATATCTGTGTTACTTGGTGTAAGTGTCTGTCTTTGTTACTTGGTGTAATTGTATGTCTTTGATACATGCTGTCAGTGTATGTCTGTGTTACTTGGTGCAAGTGTATGTCTTTGTTACTTGGTGTAAGTGTGTGTCTGCGTTACTTGGTGTAAGCGTGTCTCTGTGTTACTGGGTATTAGTGTATGTCTTTGTGACTTGGTGTCAGTGTATGTCTTTGTTACTGGTGTCAGTGTGTGTCTTTGTGACTTGGTGTCAGTGTATGTCTTTGTTACTTGGTGTAAGTGTGTGTCTGTGTTACTGGGTATCAGTGTATGTCTTTGTTACTTGGTGTCAGTGTCTGTCAAAATACTTGGTGTAAGTGTATGTCTTTGTTACTTGGTGTAAGTGTGTGTCTTTGATACTTGGTGTAAGTGCATGTCTTTGTTACTTGGTGTGAGTGCATGTCTTTGTTACTTGGTGTCAGTGTGTGTCTGTGTTACTGGGTATCAGTGTATGTCTTTGTGACTTGGTATCAGCGTATGCCTTTGTTACTTCGTGTCAGTGTGTGTCTGTGTTACTGGGTATCAGTACATGTCTTTGTGACTTGGTATCAGAGTATGTCTTTGTTACTGGCTTTCAGTGTGTGTCTGTGTTCCTGGGTATCAGTGTATGTCTTTGTGACTTGGTGTCAGTGTATGTCTGCGTTACTTGGTGTAAGTGTGTGTCTGTGTTACTTGGTGTAAGTGTGTCTCTGGGTCCCTGGGTAACAGTGTATGTTTTTGTTACTTAGGTGTCAGTGTATGTCTGCGTTACTTGGTGTAAGTGTGTGTCTGTGTTACTGGGTATCAGTGTTTGTCTTTGTTACTTGGTGTCAGTGTATGTCTGTGTTACTTGGTGTAAGTGTGTGTCTGTGTTACTGGGTGTCAGTGTGTGTCTCTGTTACTTGGTGTAAGTGTGTGTCTTTGTTACTTGGTGTCCGTGTGTGTCTGTGTTCCTGGGTGTCATTGTATGTCTTTGTTACTTGGTGTAAGTGTGTGTCTGTGTTACTGGGTACCATTGTATGTCTTAGTTACTTGGTGTAAGTGTGTGTCTGTGTTACTTGGTGTAAGTGTGTGTCTTTGTTACTTGGTGTCCGTGTGTGTCTGTGTTACTGGCTGTCAGTGCATGTCTTTGTTACTTGGTGCCAGTGTATGTCTTTGTTACTGGGTGTCAGTGTGTGTCTTTGTGACTTGGTGTCAGTGTATGTCTTTGTTACTTGGTGTAAGTGTGCGTCTGTGTTACTGGGTGTCAGTGTATGTCTTTGTTACTTTGTGTCAGTGTCTGTCAAAATACTTGGTGTAAGTGTATGTCTTTGTTACTTGGTGTTAGTGTGTGTCTTTGTTACTTGGTGTAAGTGTATGTCTTTGTTACTTGGTGTCAGTGTATGTCTTTGTTACTTGGTGTGAGTGCATGTCTGTGTTACTTGGTGTAAGTGTGTGTCTTTGTTACTTGGTGTAAGCGTTTGTCTTTGTTACTTGGTGTCAGTGCATGTCTTTGTTACTTGGTGTCAGTGTGTGTCTGTGTTACTGGGTATCAGTGTATGTCTTTGTGATTTGGTATCAGAGTATGTCTTTGTTACTGGCTTTCAGTGTGTGTCTGTGTTACTGGGTATCAGTGTATGTCTTTGTGACTTGGTATCAGTGTATGTCTTTGTTACTGGGTGTCAGTGTGTGTCTGCGTTACTGGGTATCAGTGTATGTCTTTGTGACTTGGTATCAGTGTACGTCTTTGTTACTGGGTGTCAGTGTGTGTCTGTGTTCCTGGGTGTCAGTGTATGTCTTTGCGACTTGGTGTCAGTGTATGTCTTTGTTACTGGGTGTCAGTGTGTGTCTTTGTGACTTGGTGTCAGTGTATGTCTGTGTAACTTGGAGTAAGTGTGTGTCTGTGTTACTTTGTGTCCGTGTGTGTCTGTGTTGCTGGGTGTCAGTGCATGTCCTTGTCACTTGGTGCCAATGTATATCTGTGTTACTTGGTGCAAGTGTGTGTCTTTGTTACTTGGTGTAATTGTATGTCTTTGTTACTTGGTGTCAGTGTCTGTCTTTGTTACTTGGTGAAAGTGTATGTCTTTGGTACTTGGTGGAAGTGTGTGTCTGTGTTACTGGATATCAGTGTATGTCTTTGTTACTTGGTGTCAGTGTATGTTTGTGTTACATGGTGTAAGTGTGTGTCTGTGTTACTGGGTATCAGTGTATGTCTTTGTTACTTGGTGTCAGTGTATGTCTTTGTTACTTGGTGTCAGTGTATGTCAAAATACTTGGTGTAAGTGTATGTCTTTGTTACTTGGTGTAATTGTCCGTCTTTGTTACTTGCTGTAAGTTTGTGTCTTTGCTACTTGGTGTCAGTGTATGTCTTTGTTACTTGGTGTCAGTGTGTGTCTGTGTTACTGGGCATCAATGTATGTCTTTGTGACTTGGTATCAGTGTATGGCTTTGTGATTTGGTGTCAGTGCATGTCTTTGTTAATTGGTGTCAGTGTAAGTCTGTGTTACTTGGTGTCAGTGTATGTCTGTGTTACTTGGTGTAAGTGTGTGTCTTTGTTACTTGGTGTCAATGTATCTCTTTGTTACAGGGTGTCAGTGTGTGTCTTTGTGACTTGGTGTCAGTGTATGTCAAAATAAATGGTGTAAGTGTTTGTCTTTGTTACTTGGTGTAATTGTCTGTCTTTGTTACTTCGTGGAAGTGTGTGTCTGTGTTACTGGGTATCAGTGTATGTCTTTGAGACTTGGTTTCAGTGTATCTCTTTGTTACTGGGTGTCAGTGTGTTTCTGTGTTACTGGGTATCAGTGTATGTCTTTGTGACTTGGTATCAGTATATGTCTTTGTCACTGGGTGTCAGTGTATATCTGTGTTACTGGGTATCATTGTATGTCTTTGTGACTTGGTGTCAGTGTATGTCTTTGTAACTGGGTGTCAGTGTGTGTCTTTCTGACTTGGAGTCAGTGTATGTCTTTGTGACTTGGTGTTAGTGTATGTCTGCGTTACTTGGTGTAAGTGAGTGTCTGTGTTACTTGCTGTAAGTGTGTCTCTGGGTCCCTGGGTAACAGTGTATGTCTTTGTTACTTAGGTGTCAGTGTATGTCTGCGTTACTTGGTGTAAGTGTGTGTCTGTGTTACTGGGTATCAGTGTATGTCTTTGTTACTTGGTGTCAGTGTATGTCTGTGTTACTTTGTGTAAGTGTGTGTCTGTGTTACTGGGTGTCAGTATATGTCTTTGTTACTTGGTGTCTGTGTATGTCTGTGTTACTTGGTGTAAGTGTGTGTCTGTGTTACTGGGTGTCAGTGTGTGTCTCTGTTACTTGGAGTAAGTGTGTGTCTTTGTTACTTGGTGTCCGTGTGTGTCTGTGTTCCTGGGTGTCATTGTATGTCTTTGTTACTTGGTGTAAGTGTGTGTCTGTGTTATTGGGTACCAGTGTATGTCTTAGTTACTTGGTGTAAGTGTGTGTCTGTGTTACTTGGTGTAAGTGTGTGTCTTTGTTACTTGGTGTCCGTGTGTGTCTGTGTTACTGGCTGTCAGTGCATGTCTTTGTTACTTGGTGCCAGTGTATGTCTTTGTTACTGGGTGTCAGTGTGTGTCTTTGTGACTTGGTGTCAGTGTAAACCTTTGTTACTTGGTGTAAGTGTGCGTCTGTGTTACTGGGTATCAGTGTATGTCTTTGTTACTTTGTGTCAGTGTCTGTCAAAATACTTGGTGTAAGTGTATGTCTTTGTTACTTGGTGTAAGTGTGTGTCTTTGTTACTTGGTGTAAGTGTATGTCTTTGTTACTTGGTGTCAGTGTATGTCTTTGTTACTTGGTGTGAGTGCATGTCTGTGTTACTTGGTGTAAGTGTGTGTCTTTGTTACTTGGTGTAAGCGTTTGTCTTTGTTACTTGGTGTAATTGTGTGTCTGTGTTACTGGGTATCAGTGTCTGTCTTTGTTACTTTGTGTAAGTGTGTGTCTGTGTTACTTGGTGTAAGTGTGTGTCTTTGTTACTTGGTGTCAGTGTCTGTCAAAATACTTGGTGTAAGTGTATGTCTTTGTTACTTGGTGTAATTGTGTGTCTGTGTTACTGGGTATCAGTGTCTGTCTTTGTTACTTTGTGTAAGTGTGTGTCTGTGTTACTTGTTGTAAGTGTGTGTCTTTGTTACTTGGTGTCCGTGTGTGTCTGTGTTACTGGCTGTCAGTGCATGTCTTTGTTACTTGGTGCCAGTGTATATCTGTGTTACTTGGTGTAAGTGTCTGTCTTTGTTACTTGGTGTAATTGTATGCCTTTGATACTTGGTGTCAGTGTATGTCTGTGTTACTTGGTGTAAGTGTATGTCTTTGTTACTTGGTGTAAGTGTGTGTCTGCGTTACTTGGTGTAAGCGTTTCTCTGTGTTACTGGGTATCAGTGTATGTCTTTGTTACTTGGTGTAAGTGTGTGTCTGTGTTACTGGGTATCAATGTATGTCTTTGTTACTTGGTGTCAGTGTCTGTCAAAATACTTGGAGTAAGTGTATGTCTTTGTTACTTGGTGTAAGTGTGTGTCTTTGATACTTGGTGCAAGTGTATGTCTTTGTTACTTGGTGTGAGTGCATGTCTTTGTTACTTGGTGTCAGTGTGTGTCTGTGTTACTGGGTATCAGTGTATGTCTTTCTGACTTGGTATCAGAGTATGTCTTTGTTCCTGGCTTTCAGTGTGTGTCTGTGTTAGTGGGTATCAGTGTATGTCTTTGTGACTTGGTATCAGAGTATGTCTTTGTTACTGGCTTTCAGTGTGTGTCTGTGTTACTGGGTATCAGTGTATGTCTTTGTTACTGGGTGTCAGTGTATGTCTGCGTTACTTGGTGTAAGTGTGTGTCTGTGTTACTTGGTGTAAGTGTGTGTCTGTGTCCCTGGGTAACAGTGTTTGTCTTTGTTACTTGGTGTCAGTGTATGTCTGCGTTACTTGGTGTAAGTGTGTGTCTGTGTTACTGGGTATCAGTGTATCTTTGTTACTGGGTATCAGTGTCTGTCTTTGTTACTTTGTGTAAGTGTGTGTCTGTGTTACTTGGTGTAAGTGTGTGTCTTTGTTACTTGGTGTCCGTGTGTGTCTGTGTTACTGGCTGTCAGTGCATGTCTTTGTTACTTGGTGCCAGTGTATATCTGTGTTACTTGGTGTAAGTGTCTGTCTTTGTTACTTGGTGTAATTGTATGTCTTTGATACATGCTGTCAGTGTATGTCTGTGTTACTTGGTGCAAGTGTATGTCTTTGTTACTTGGTGTAAGTGTGTGTCTGCGTTACTTGGTGTAAGCGTGTCTCTGTGTTACTGGGTATTAGTGTATGTCTTTGTGACTTGGTGTCAGTGTATGTCTTTGTTACTGGTGTCAGTGTGTGTCTTTGTGACTTGGTGTCAGTGTATGTCTTTGTTACTTGGTGTAAGTGTGTGTCTGTGTTACTGGGTATCAGTGTATGTCTTTGTTACTTGGTGTCAGTGTCTGTCAAAATACTTGGTGTAAGTGTATGTCTTTGTTACTTGGTGTAAGTGTGTGTCTTTGATACTTGGTGTAAGTGCATGTCTTTGTTACTTGGTGTGAGTGCATGTCTTTGTTACTTGGTGTCAGTGTGTGTCTGTGTTACTGGGTATCAGTGTATGTCTTTGTGACTTGGTATCAGCGTATGCCTTTGTTACTTCGTGTCAGTGTGTGTCTGTGTTACTGGGTATCAGTACATGTCTTTGTGACTTGGTATCAGAGTATGTCTTTGTTACTGGCTTTCAGTGTGTGTCTGTGTTCCTGGGTATCAGTGTATGTCTTTGTGACTTGGTGTCAGTGTATGTCTGCGTTACTTGGTGTAAGTGTGTGTCTGTGTTACTTGGTGTAAGTGTGTCTCTGGGTCCCTGGGTAACAGTGTATGTTTTTGTTACTTAGGTGTCAGTGTATGTCTGCGTTACTTGGTGTAAGTGTGTGTCTGTGTTACTGGGTATCAGTGTTTGTCTTTGTTACTTGGTGTCAGTGTATGTCTGTGTTACTTGGTGTAAGTGTGTGTCTGTGTTACTGGGTGTCAGTGTGTGTCTCTGTTACTTGGTGTAAGTGTGTGTCTTTGTTACTTGGTGTCCGTGTGTGTCTGTGTTCCTGGGTGTCATTGTATGTCTTTGTTACTTGGTGTAAGTGTGTGTCTGTGTTACTGGGTACCATTGTATGTCTTAGTTACTTGGTGTAAGTGTGTGTCTGTGTTACTTGGTGTAAGTGTGTGTCTTTGTTACTTGGTGTCCGTGTGTGTCTGTGTTACTGGCTGTCAGTGCATGTCTTTGTTACTTGGTGCCAGTGTATGTCTTTGTTACTGGGTGTCAGTGTGTGTCTTTGTGACTTGGTGTCAGTGTATGTCTTTGTTACTTGGTGTAAGTGTGCGTCTGTGTTACTGGGTGTCAGTGTATGTCTTTGTTACTTTGTGTCAGTGTCTGGCAAAATACTTGGTGTAAGTGTATGTCTTTGTTACTTGGTGTAAGTGTGTGTCTTTGTTACTTGGTGTAAGTGTATGTCTTTGTTACTTGGTGTCAGTGTATGTCTTTGTTACTTGGTGTGAGTGCATGTCTGTGTTACTTGGTGTAAGTGTGTGTCTTTGTTACTTGGTGTAAGCGTTTGTCTTTGTTACTTGGTGTCAGTGCATGTCTTTGTTACTTGGTGTCAGTGTGTGTCTGTGTTACTGGGTATCAGTGTATGTCTTTGTGACTTGGTATCAGAGTATGTCTTTGTTACTGGCTTTCAGTGTGTGTCTGTGTTACTGGGTATCAGTGTATGTCTTTGTGACTTGGTATCAGTGTATGTCTTTGTTACTGGGTGTCAGTGTGTGTCTGCGTTACTGGGTATCAGTGTATGTCTTTGTGACTTGGTATCAGTGTACGTCTTTGTTACTGGGTGTCAGTGTGTGTCTGTGTTCCTGGGTGTCAGTGTATGTCTTTGCGACTTGGTGTCAGTGTATGTCTTTGTTACTGGGTGTCAGTGTGTGTCTTTGTGACTTGGTGTCAGTGTATGTCTGTGTAACTTGGAGTAAGTGTGTGTCTGTGTTACTTTGTGTCCGTGTGTGTCTGTGTTGCTGGGTGTCAGTGCATGTCCTTGTCACTTGGTGCCAATGTATATCTGTGTTACTTGGTGCAAGTGTGTGTCTTTGTTACTTGGTGTAATTGTATGTCTTTGTTACTTGGTGTCAGTGTCTGTCTTTGTTACTTGGTGAAAGTGTATGTCTTTGGTACTTGGTGGAAGTGTGTGTCTGTGTTACTGGATATCAGTGTATGTCTTTGTTACTTGGTGTCAGTGTATGTTTGTGTTACATGGTGTAAGTGTGTGTCTGTGTTACTGGGTATCAGTGTATGTCTTTGTTACTTGGTGTCAGTGTATGTCTTTGTTACTTGGTGTCAGTGTATGTCAAAATACTTGGTGTAAGTGTATGTCTTTGTTACTTGGTGTAATTGTCCGTCTTTGTTACTTGCTGTAAGTTTGTGTCTTTGCTACTTGGTGTCAGTGTATGTCTTTGTTACTTTGTAGCAGTGTGTGTCTGTGTTACTGGGCATCAATGTATGTCTTTGTGACTTGGTATCAGTGTATGGCTTTGTGATTTGGTGTCAGTGCATGTCTTTGTTAATTGGTGTCAGTGTAAGTCTGTGTTACTTGGTGTCAGTGTATGTCTGTGTTACTTGGTGTAAGTGTGTGTCTTTGTTACTTGGTGTCAATGTATCTCTTTGTTACAGGGTGTCAGTGTGTGTCTTTGTGACTTGGTGTCAGTGTATGTCAAAATACATGGTGTAAGTGTTTGTCTTTGTTACTTGGTGTAATTGTCTGTCTTTGTTACTTCGTGGAAGTGTGTGTCTTTGTTACTGGGTATCAGTGTATGTCTTTGAGACTTGGTTTCAGTGTATCTCTTTGTTACTGGGTGTCAGTGTGTTTCTGTGTTACTGGGTATCAGTGTATGTCTTTGTGACTTGGTATCAGTATATGTCTTTGTCACTGGGTGTCAGTGTATATCTGTGTTCCTGGGTATCATTGTATGTCTTTGTGACTTGGTGTCAGTGTATGTCTTTGTAACTGGGTGTCAGTGTGTGTCTTTCTGACTTGGAGTCAGTGTATGTCTTTGTGACTTGGTGTCAGTGTATGTCTGCGTTACTTGGTGTAAGTGAGTGTCTGTGTTACTTGCTGTAAGTGTGTCTCTGGGTCCCTGGGTAACAGTGTATGTCTTTGTTACTTAGGTGTCAGTGTATGTCTGCGTTACTTGGTGTAAGTGTGTGTCTGTGTTACTGGGTATCAGTGTATGTCTTTGTTACTTGGTGTCAGTGTATGTCTGTGTTACTTTGTGTAAGTGTGTGTCTGTGTTACTGGGTGTCAGTGTGTGTCTCTGTTACTTGGTGTAAGTGTGTGTCATTGTTACTTGGTGTCCGTGTGTGTCTGTGTTCCTGGGTGTCATTGTATGTCTTTGTTACTTGGTTTAAGTGTGTGTCTGTGTTACTGGGTACCAGTGTATGTCTTAGTTACTTGGTGTAAGTGTGTGTCTGTGTTACTTGGTGTAAGTGTGTGTCTTTGTTACATGGTGTCCGTGTGTGTCTGTGTTACTGGCTGTCAGTGCATGTCTTTGTTACTTGGTGCCAGTGTATGTCTTTGTTACTGGGTGTCAGTGAGTGTCTTTGTGACTTGGTGTCAGTGTATGTCTTTGTTACTTGGTGTAAGTGTGCGTCTGATTTACTGGGTATAAGTGTATGCCTTTGTTACTTTGCGTCAGAGTCTGTCAAAATACTTGGTGTAAGTGTATGTCTTTGTTACTTGGTGTAAGTGTGTGTCTTTGTTACTTGGTGTAAGTGTATGTCTTTGTTACTTGGTGTCAGTGTATGTCTTTGTTACTTGGTGTGAGTGCATGTCAGTGTTACTTGGTGTAAGTGTGTGTCTTTGTTACTTGGTGTAAGCGTTTGTCTTTGTTACTTGGTGTCAGTGCATGTCTTTGTTACTTGGTGTCAGTGTGTGTCTGTGTTACTGGGTATCAGTATATGTCTTTGTGACTTGGTATCAGAGTATGTCTTTGTTACTGGCTTTCAGTGTGTGTCTGTGTTACTGGGTATCAGTGTATGTCTTTGTGACTTGGTATCAGTGTATGTCTTTGTTACTGGGTGTCAGTGTGTGTCTGCGTTACTGGGTATCAGTGTATGTCTTTGTGACTTGGTATCAGTGTACGTCTTTGTTACTGGGTGTCAGTGTGTGTCTGTGTTCCTGGGTGTCAGTGTATGTCTTTGCGACTTGGTGTCAGTGTATGTCTTTGTTACTGGGTGTCAGTGTGTGTCTTTGTGACTTGGTGTCAGTGTATGTCTGTGTAACTTGGAGTAAGTGTGTGTCTGTGTTACTTTGTGTCCGTGTGTGTCTGTGTTGCTGGGTGTCAGTGCATGTCCTTGTCACTTGGTGCCAATGTATATCTGTGTTACTTGGTGCAAGTGTGTGTCTTTGTTACTTGGTGTAATTGTATGTCTTTGTTACTTGGTGTCAGTGTCTGTCTTTGTTACTTGGTGAAAGTGTATGTCTTTGGTACTTGGTGGAAGTGCGTGTCTGTGTTACTTGGTGTAAGTGTGTGTCTGTGTTCCTGGATATCAGTGTATGTCTTTGTTACTTGGTGTCAGTGTATGTTTGTGTTACATGGTGTAAGTGTGTGTCTGTGTTACTGGGTATCAGTGTATGTCTTTGTTACTTGGTGTCAGTGTATGTCTTTGTTACTTGGTGTCAGTGTATGTCAAAATACTTGGTGTAAGTGTATGTCTTTGTTACTTGGTGTAATTGCCGTCTTTGTTACTTGCTGTAAGTGTGTGTCTTTGCTACTTGGTGTCAGTGTATGTCTTTGTTACTTGGTGTCAGTGTGTGTCTGTGTTACTGGGCATCAATGTATGTCTTTGTGACTTGGTATCAGTGTATGGCTTTGTGACTTGGTGTCAGTGCATGTCTTTGTTAATTGGTGTCAGTGTAAGTCTGTGTTACTTGGTGTCAGTGTATGTCTGTGTTACTTGGTGTAAGTGTGTGTCTTTGTTACTTGGTGTCAATGTATCTCTTTGTTACAGGGTGTCAGTGTGTGTCTTTGTGACTTGGTGTCAGTGTATGTCAAAATACATGGTGTAAGTGTTTGTCTTTGTTACTTGGTGTAATTGTCTGTCTTTGTTACTTCGTGGAAGTGTGTGTCTGTGTTACTGGGTATCAGTGTATGTCTTTGAGAATTGGTTTCAGTGTATCTCTTTGTTAGTGGGTGTCAGTGTGTTTCTGTGTTACTGGGTATCAGTGTATGTCTTTGTGACTTGGTATCAGTATATGTCTTTGTCACTGGGTGTCAGTGTATATCTGTGTTACTGGGTATCATTGTATGTCTTTGTGACTTGGTGTCAGTGTATGTCTTTGTAACTGGGTGTCAGTGTGTGTCTTTCTGACTTGGAGTCAGTGTATGTCTTTGTGACTTGGTGTCAGTGTATGTCTGCGTTACTTGGTGTAAGTGAGTGTCTGTGTTACTTGCTGTAAGTGTGTCTCTGGGTCCCTGGGTAACAGTGTCTGTCTTTGTTACTTAGGTGTCAGTGTATGTCTGCGTTACTTGGTGTAAGTGTGTGTCTGTGTTACTGGGTATCAGTGTATGTCTGCGTTACTTGGTGTCAGTGTATGTCTGTGTTACTTTGTGTAAGTGTGTGTCTGTGTTACTGGGTGTCCGTGTGTGTCTGTGTTCCTGGGTGTCATTGTATGTCTTTGTTACTTGGTGTAAGTGTGTGTCTGTGTTACTGGGTACCAGTGTATGTCTTAGTTACTTGGTGTAAGTGTGTGTCTGTGTTACTTGGTGTAAGTGTGTGTCTTTGTTACATGGTGTCCGTGTGTGTCTGTGTTACTGGCTGTCAGTGCATGTCTTTGTTACTTGGTGCCAGTGTATGTCTTTGTTACTGGGTGTCAGTGTGTGTCTTTGTGACTTGGTGTCAGTGTATGTCTTTGTTACTTGGTGTAAGTGTGCGTCTGATTTACTGGGTATCAGTGTATGCCTTTGTTACTTTGCGTCAGAGTCTGTCAAAATAATTGGTGTAAGTGTATGTCTTTGTTACTTGGTGTACGTGTGTGTCTTTGTTACTTGGTGTAAGTGTATGTCTTTGTTACTTGGTGTCAGTGTATGTCTTTGTTACTTGGTGTGAGTGCATGTCAGTGTTACTTGGTGTAAGTGTGTGTCTTTGTTACTTGGTGTAAGCGTTTGTCTTTGTTACTTGGTGTCAGTGCATGTCTTTGTTACTTGGTGTCAGTGTGTGTCTGTGTTACTGGGTATCAGTGTATGTCTTTGTGACTTGGTATCAGAGTATGTCTTTGTTACTGGCTTTCAGTGTGTGTCTGTGTTACTGGGTATCAGTGTATGTCTGTGTGACTTGGTATCATTGTATGTCTTTTTTACTGGGTGTCAGTGTGTGTCTGCGTTACTGGGTATCAGTGTATGTCTTTGTGACTTGGTATCAGTGTACGTCTTTGTTACTGGGTGTCAGTGTGTGTCTGTGTTCCTGGGTGTCAGTGTATGTCTTTGCGACTTGGTGTCAGTGTATGTCTTTGTTACTGGGTGTCAGTGTGTGTCTTTGTGACTTGGTGTCAGTGTATGTCTGTATTACTTGGTGTAAGTGTGTGCCTGTGTTACTGGGTATCAGTGTATGTCTTTGTTGCTTGGTGTCAGGGTATGTCTGTGTAACTTGGAGTAAGTGTGTGTCTGTGTTACTTTGTGTCCGTGTGTGTCTGTGTTGCTGGGTGTCAGTGCATGTCCTTGTCACTTGGTGCCAATGTATATCTGTGTTACTTGGTGTAAGTGTGTGTCTTTGTTACTTGGTGTAATTGTATGTCTTTGTTACTTGGTGTCAGTGTCTGTCTGTGTTACTTGGTGAAAGTGTATGTCTTTGGTGCTTGGTGTAAGTGTGTGTCTGTGTTACTTGGTGTAAGTGTGTGTCTGTGTTCCTGGATATCAGTGTATGTCTTTGTTACTTGGTGTCAGTGTATGTCTGTGTTACATGGTATAAGTGTGTGTCTGTGTTACTGGGTATCAGTGTATGTCTTTGTTACTTGGTGTCAGTGTATGTCTTTGTTACTTGGTGTCAGTGTATGTCAAAATACTTGGTGTAAGTGTATGTCTTTGTTACTTGGTGTAATTGTCCGTCTTTGTTACTTGGTGTAAGTGCATGTCTTTGTTACTTGGTGTCAGTGTATGTCTGTGTTACTTGGTGTAAGTGTGTGTCTTTGTTACTTGGTGTCAGTGTATGTCTTTGTTACTTGGTGTCAGTGTGTGTCTGTGTTACTGGGCATCAATGTATGTCTTTGTGACTTGGTATCAGTGTATGGCTTTGTGACTTGGTGTCAGTGCTTGTCTTTGTTAATTGGTGTCAGTGTAAGTCTGTGTTACTTGGTGTCAGTGTATGTCTGTGTTACTTGGTGTAAGTGTGTGTCTTTGTTACTTGGTGTCAGTGTATCTCTTTGTTACAGGGTGTCTGTGTTTGTCTTTGTGACTTGGTGTCAGTGTATGTCAAAATATATGGTGTAAGTGTATGTCTTTGTTACTTGGTGTAATTGTCTGTCTTTGTTACTTCGTGAAAGTGTGTGTCTGTGTTACTGGGTATCAGTGTATGTCTTTGAGACTTGGTTTCAGTGTATCTCTTTGTTACTGGGTGTCAGTGTGTTTCTGTGTTACTGGGTATCAGTGTATGTCTTTGTGACTTGGTATCAGTATATGTCTTTGTCACTGGGTGTCAGTGTATATCTGTGTTACTGGGTATCAATGTATGTCTTTGTGACTTGGTGTCAGTGTATGTCTTTGTAACTGGGTATCAGTGTGTGTCTTTCTGACTTGGAGTCAGTGTATGTCTTTGTTACTTGGTGTCAGTGTATGTCAAAATACTTGGTGTAAGTGTATGTCTTTGTTACCTGGTGTAATTGTCTGTCTTTGTTACTTCGTGTAAGTGTGTGTCTGTGTTATTGGGTATCAGTGTATGTCTTTGAGACTTGGTTTCAGTGTATCGCTTTGTTACTGGGTGTCAGTGTGTTTCTGTGTTACTGGGTATCAGTGTATGTCTTTGTGTCTTGGTATCAGTATATGTCTTTGTCACTGGGTGTCAGTGTATATCTGTGTTCCTGGGTATCATTGTATGTCTTTGTGACTTGGAGTCAGTGTATGTCTTTGTTACTTGGTGGATGTGTGTGTCTGTGATACTGGGTATCAGTGTATGTCTTTGTTACTTGGTGTCAGTGTATGTCTGTGTTACTTGGTGTAAGTGTGTGTCTGTGTATCAGTGTTTGTCTTTGTGACTTGGTGTCAGTGTATGTCTTTGTTACTGGGTGTCTGTGTGTGCCTTTGTGACTTGGTGTCAGTGTATGTCTGTGTTGCTGGGGGTCAGTGTGTGTCTGTGTTACTGGGGGTCAGTGTGTGTTTCTAACTGGGTGTCAATGTGTTTCTGGGTTACTGGGTATCAGTGTCTGTCTTTGTTACTTGGTGTCATTGTGTGTCTGTGTTACTTGGTGCAAGTGTGTGTATGTGTTACTTGGTGTAAGTGTGTGTCTGTGTTCCTGGGTATCATTGTATGTCTTTGTTACTGGGTGTCAGTGCATGTCTTTGTTACTTGGTGCCAGTGCTTATCTGTGTTACTTGGTGTAAGTGTGTGTCATTGTTACTTGGTGTAATTGTATGCCTTTGTTACTTGGTGTCAGTGTATGTCTGTGTTACTTGGTGTAAGTGTATGTCTTTGTTACTTGGTCTAAGCGTGTGTCTGTGTTACTTGGCGTAAGTGTGTGTCTTTGTTACTTGGTGTGAGTGCATGTCTTTGTTACTTGGTGACAGTGTGTGTCTGTGTTACTGGGTATCAGTGTATTTCTTTGTGACTTGGTATCAGAGTATGTCTTTGTTACTGGCTTTCAGTGTGTGTCTGTGTTACTGGGTATCTGTGTATGTCTTTGTGACTTGGTGTCAGTGTATGTCTTTGTTACTGGGTGTGAGTGCATGTCTGTGTTACTTGGTGTAAGTGTGTGTCTTTGTTACTTGGTGTAAGCGTTTGTCTTTGTTACTTGGTGTCAGTGCATGTCTTTGTTACTTGGTGTCAGTGTGTGTCTGTGTTACTGGGTATCAGTGTATGTCTTTGTGACTTGGTATCAGAGTATGTCTTTGTTACTGGCTTTCAGTGTGTGTCTGTGTTACTGGGTATCAGTGTATGTCTTTGTGACTTGGTATCAGTGTATGTCTTTGTTACTGGGTGTCAGTGTGTGTCTGCGTTACTGGGTATCAGTGTATGTCTTTGTGACTTGGTATCAGTGTACGTCTTTGTTACTGGGTGTCAGTGTATGTCTGCGTTACTTGGTGTAAGTGTGTGTCTGTGTTACTTGGTGTAAGTGTGTGTCTGTGTCCCTGGGTAACAGTGTTTGTCTTTGTTACTTGGTGTCAGTGTATGTCTGCGTTACTTGGTGTAAGTGTGTGTCTGTGTTACTGGGTATCAGTGTATCTTTGTTACTGGGTATCAGTGTCTGTCTTTGTTACTTTGTGTAAGTGTGTGTCTGTGTTACTTGGTGTAAGTGTGTGTCTTTGTTACTTGGTGTCCGTGTGTGTCTGTGTTACTGGCTGTCAGTGCATGTCTTTGTTACTTGGTGCCAGTGTATATCTGTGTTACTTGGTGTAAGTGTCTGTCTTTGTTACTTGGTGTAATTGTATGTCTTTGATACATGCTGTCAGTGTATGTCTGTGTTACTTGGTGCAAGTGTATGTCTTTGTTACTTGGTGTAAGTGTGTGTCTGCGTTACTTGGTGTAAGCGTGTCTCTGTGTTACTGGGTATCAGTGTACGTCTTTGTGACTTGGTGTCAGTGTATGTCTTTGTTAGTGGTGTCAGTGTGTGTCTTTGTGACTTGGTGTCAGTGTATGTCTTTGTTACTTGGTGTAAGTGTGTGTCTGTGTTACTGGGTATCAGTGTATGTCTTTGTTACTTGGTGTCAGTGTCTGTCAAAATACTTGGTGTAAGTGTATGTCTTTGTTACTTGGTGTAAGTGTGTGTCTTAGATACTTGGTGTAAGTGCATGTCTTTGTTACTTGGTGTGAGTGTGTCTCTGGGTCCCTGGGTAACAGTGTATGTTTTTGTTACTTAGGTGTCAGTGTATGTCTGCGTTACTTGGTGTAAGTGTGTGTCTGTGTTACTGGGTATCAGTGTTTGTCTTTGTTACTTGGTGTCAGTGTATGTCTGTGTTACTTGGTGTAAGTGTGTGTCTGTGTTACTGGGTGTCAGTGTGTGTCTCTGTTACTTGGTGTAAGTGTGTGTCTTTGTTACTTGGTGTCCGTGTGTGTCTGTGTTCCTGGGTGTCATTGTATGTCTTTGTTACTTGGTGTAAGTGTGTGTCAGTGTTACTGGGTACCATTGTATGTCTTAGTTACTTGGTGTAAGTGTGTGTCTGTGTTACTTGGTGTAAGTGTGTGTCTTTGTTACTTGGTGTCCGTGTGTGTCTGTGTTACTGGCTGTCAGTGCATGTCTTTGTTACTTGGTGCCAGTGTATGTCTTTGTTACTGGGTGTCAGTGTGTGTCTTTGTGACTTGGTGTCAGTGTATGTCTTTGTTACTTGGTGTAAGTGTGCGTCTGTGTTACTGGGTGTCAGTGTATGTCTTTGTTACTTTGTGTCAGTGTCTGTCAAAATACTTGGTGTAAGTGTATGTCTTTGTTACTTGGTGTAAGTGTGTGTCTTTGTTACTTGGTGTAAGTGTATGTCTTTGTTACTTGGTGTCAGTGTATGTCTTTGTTACTTGGTGTGAGTGCATGTCTGTGTTACTTGGTGTAAGTGTGTGTCTTTGTTACTTGGTGTAAGCGTTTGTCTTTGTTACTTGGTGTCAGTGCATGTCTTTGTTACTTGGTGTCAGTGTGTGTCTGTGTTACTGGGTATCAGTGTATGTCTTTGTGACTTGGTATCAGAGTATGTCTTTGTTACTGGCTTTCAGTGTGTGTCTGTGTTACTGGGTATCAGTGTATGTCTTTGTGACTTGGTATCAGTGTATGTCTTTGTTACTGGGTGTCAGTGTGTGTCTGCGTTACTGGGTATCAGTGTATGTCTTTGTGACTTGGTATCAGTGTACGTCTTTGTTACTGGGTGTCAGTGTGTGTCTGTGTTCCTGGGTGTCAGTGTATGTCTTTGCGACTTGGTGTCAGTGTATGTCTTTGTTACTGGGTGTCAGTGTGTGTCTTTGTGACTTGGTGTCAGTGTATGTCTGTGTAACTTGGAGTAAGTGTGTGTCTGTGTTACTTTGTGTCCGTGTGTGTCTGTGTTGCTGGGTGTCAGTGCATGTCCTTGTCACTTGGTGCCAATGTATATCTGTGTTACTTGGTGCAAGTGTGTGTCTTTGTTACTTGGTGTAATTGTATGTCTTTGTTACTTGGTGTCAGTGTCTGTCTTTGTTACTTGGTGAAAGTGTATGTCTTTGGTACTTGGTGGAAGTGCGTGTCTGTGTTACTTGGTGTAAGTGTGTGTCTGTGTTCCTGGATATCAGTGTATGTCTTTGTTACTTGGTGTCAGTGTATGTTTGTGTTACATGGTGTAAGTGTGTGTCTGTGTTACTGGGTATCAGTGTATGTCTTTGTTACTTGGTGTCAGTGTATGTCTTTGTTACTTGGTGTCAGTGTATGTCAAAATACTTGGTGTAAGTGTATGTCTTTGTTACTTGGTGTAATTGTCCGTCTTTGTTACTTGCTGTAAGTGTGTGTCTTTGCTACTTGGTGTCAGTGTATGTCTTTGTTACTTGGTGTCAGTGTGTGTCTGTGTTACTGGGCATCAATGTATGTCTTTGTGACTTGGTATCAGTGTATGGCTTTGTGACTTGGTGTCAGTGCATGTCTTTGTTAATTGGTGTCAGTGTAAGTCTGTGTTACTTGGTGTCAGTGTATGTCTGTGTTACTTGGTGTAAGTGTGTGTCTTTGTTACTTGGTGTCAATGTATCTCTTTGTTACAGGGTGTCAGTGTGTGTCTTTGTGACTTGGTGTCAGTGTATGTCAAAATACATGGTGTAAGTGTTTGTCTTTGTTACTTGGTGTAATTGTCTGTCTTTGTTACTTCGTGGAAGTGTGTGTCTGTGTTACTGGGTATCAGTGTATGTCTTTGAGACTTGGTTTCAGTGTATCTCTTTGTTACTGGGTGTCAGTGTGTTTCTGTGTTACTGGGTATCAGTGTATGTCTTTGTGACTTGGTATCAGTATATGTCTTTGTCACTGGGTGTCAGTGTATATCTGTGTTACTGGGTATCATTGTATGTCTTTGTGACTTGGTGGCAGTGTATGTCTTTGTAACTGGGTGTCAGTGTGTGTCTTTCTGACTTGGAGTCAGTGTATGTCTTTGTGACTTGGTGTCAGTGTATGTCTGCGTTACTTGGTGTAAGTGTGTGTCTGTGTTACTGGGTATCAGTGTATGTCTTTGTTACTTGGTGTCAGTGTATGTCTGTGTTACTTTGTGTAAGTGTGTGTCTGTGTTACTGGGTGTCAGTGTGTGTCTCTGTTACTTGGTGTAAGTGTGTGTCATTGTTATTTGGTGTCCGTGTGTGTCTGTGTTCCTGGGTGTCATTGTATGTCTTTGTTACTTGGTGTAAGTGTGTGTCTGTGTTACTGGGTACCAGTGTATGTCTTAGTTACTTGGTGTAAGTGTGTGTCTGTGTTACTTGGTGTAAGTGTGTGTCTTTGTTACATGGTGTCCGTGTGTGTCTGTGTTACTGGCTGTCAGTGCATGTCTTTGTTACTTGGTGCCAGTGTATGTCTTTGTTACTGGGTGTCAGTGTGTGTCTTTGTGACTTGGTGTCAGTGTATGTCTTTGTTACTTGGTGTAAGTGTGCGTCTGATTTACTGGGTATCAGTGTATGCCTTTGTTTCTTTGCGTCAGAGTCTGTCAAAATACTTGGTGTAAGTGTATGTCTTTGTTACTTGGTGTAAGTGTGTGTCTTTGTTACTTGGTGTAAGTGTATGTCTTTGTTACTTGGTGTCAGTGTATGTCTTTGTTACTTGGTGTGAGTGCATGTCAGTGTTACTTGGTGTAAGTGTGTGTCTTTGTTACTTGGTGTAAGCGTTTGTCTTTGTTACTTGGTGTCAGTGCATGTCTTTGTTACTTGGTGTCAGTGTGTGTCTGTGTTACTGGGTATCAGTGTATGTCTTTGTGACTTGGTATCAGAGTATGTCTTTGTTACTGGCTTTCAGTGTGTGTCTGTGTTACTGGGTATCAGTGTATGTCTTTGTGACTTGGTATCAGTGTATGTCTTTGTTACTGGGTGTCAGTGTGTGTCTGCGTTACTGGGTATCAGTGTATGTCTTTGTGACTTGGTATAATGTACGTCTTTGTTACTGGGTGTCAGTGTGTGTCTGTGTTCCTGGGTGTCAGTGTATGTCTTTGCGACTTGGTGTCAGTGTATGTCTTTGTTACTGGGTGTCAGTGTGTGTCTTTGTGACTTGGTGTCAGTGTATGTCTGTGTAACTTGGAGTAAGTGTGTGTCTGTGTTACTTTGTGTCCGTGTGTGTCTGTGTTGCTGGGTGTCAGTGCATGTCCTTGTCACTTGGTGCCAATGTATATCTGTGTTACTTGGTGCAAGTGTGTGTCTTTGTTACTTGGTGTAATTGTATGTCTTTGTTACTTGGTGTCAGTGTCTGTCTTTGTTACTTGGTGAAAGTGTATGTCTTTGGTACTTGGTGGAAGTGTGTGTCTGTGTTACTTGGTGTAAGTGTGTGTCTGTGTTCCTGGATATCAGTGTATGTCTTTGTTACTTGGTGTCAGTGTATGTTTGTGTTACATGGTGTAAGTGTGTGTCTGTGTTACTGGGTATCAGTGTATGTCTTTGTTACTTGGTGTCAGTGTATGTCTTTGTTACTTGGTGTCAGTGTATGTCAAAATACTTGGTGTAAGTGTATGTCTTTGTTACTTGGTGTAATTGTCCGTCTTTGTTACTTGCTGTAAGTGTGTGTCTTTGCTACTTGGTGTCAGTGTATGTCTTTGTTACTTGGTGTCAGTGTGTGTCTGTGTTACTGGGCATCAATGTATGTCTTTGTGACTTGGTATCAGTGTATGGCTTTGTGACTTGGTGTCAGTGCATGTCTTTGTTAATTGGTGTCAGTGTAAGTCTGAGTTACTTGGTGTCAGTGTATGTCTGTGTTACTTGGTGTAAGTGTGTGTCTTTGTTACTTGGTGTCAATGTATCTCTTTGTTACAGGGTGTCAGTGTGTGTCTTTGTGACTTGGTGTCAGTGTATGTCAAAATACATGGTGTAAGTGTTTGTCTTTGTTACTTGGTGTAATTGTCTGTCTTTGTTACTTCGTGGAAGTGTGTGTCTGTGTTACTGGGTATCAGTGTATGTCTTTGAGACTTGGTTTCAGTGTATCTCTTTGTTACTGGGTGTCAGTGTGTTTCTGTGTTACTGGGTATCAGTGTATGTCTTTGTGACTTGGTATCAGTATATGTCTTTGTCACTGGGTGTCAGTGTATATCTGTGTTACTGGGTATCATTGTATGTCTTTGTGACTTGGTGTCAGTGTATGTCTTTGTAACTGGGTGTCAGTGTGTGTCTTTCTGACTTGGAGTCAGTGTATGTCTTTGTGACTTGGTGTCAGTGTATGTCTGCGTTACTTGGTGTAAGTGAGTGTCTGTGTTACTTGCTGTAAGTGTGTCTCTGGGTCCCTGGGTAACAGTGTATGTCTTTGTTACTTAGGTGTCAGTGTATGTCTGCGTTACTTGGTGTAAGTGTGTGTCTGTGTTACTGGGTATCAGTGTATGTCTTTGTTACTTGGTGTCAGTGTATGTCTGTGTTACTTTGTGTAAGTGTGTGTCTGTGTTACTGGGTGTCAGTGTGTGTCTCTGTTACTTGGTGTAAGTGTGTGTCATTGTTACTTGGTGTCCGTGTGTGTCTGTGTTCCTGGGTGTCATTGTATGTCTTTGTTACTTGGTGTAAGTGTGTGTCTGTGTTACTGGGTACCAGTGTATGTCTTAGTTACTTGGTGTAAGTGTGTGTCTGTGTTACTTGGTGTAAGTGTGTGTCTTTGTTACATGGTGTCCGTGTGTGTCTGTGTTACTGGCTGTCAGTGCATGTCTTTGTTACTTGGTGCCAGTGTATGTCTTTGTTACTGGGTGTCAGTGTGTGTCTTTGTGACTTGGTGTCAGTGTATGTCTTTGTTACTTGGTGTAAGTGTGCGTCTGATTTACTGGGTATCAGTGTATGCCTTTGTTACTTTGCGTCAGAGTCTGTCAAAATACTTGGCGTAAGTGTATGTCTTTGTTACTTGGTGTAAGTGTGTGTCTTTGTTACTTGGTGTAAGTGTATGTCTTTGTTACTTGGTGTCAGTGTATGTCTTTGTTATTTGGTGTGAGTGCATGTCAGTGTTACTTGGTGTAAGTGTGTGTCTTTGTTACTTGGTGTAAGCGTTTGTCTTTGTTACTTGGTGTCAGTGCATGTCTTTGTTACTTGGTGTCAGTGTGTGTCTGTGTTACTGGGTATCAGTGTATGTCTTTGTGACTTGGTATCAGAGTATGTCTTTGTTACTGGCTTTCAGTGTGTGTCTGTGTTACTGGGTATCAGTGTATGTCTGTGTGACTTGGTATCAGTGTATGTCTTTTTTACTGGGTGTCAGTGTGTGTCTGCGTTACTGGGTATCAGTGTATGTCTTTGTGACTTGGTATCAGTGTACGTCTTTGTTACTGGTTGTCAGTGTGTGTCTGTGTTCCTGGGTGTCAGTGTATGTCTTTGCGACTTGGTGTCAGTGTATGTCTTTGTTACTGGGTGTCAGTGTGTGTCTTTGTGACTTGGTGTCAGTGTATGTCTGAATTACTTGGTGTAAGTGTGTGCCTGTGTTACTGGGTATCAGTGTATGTCTTTGTTGCTTGGTGTCAGGGTATGTCTGTGTAACTTGGAGTAAGTGTGTGTCTGTGTTACTTTGTGTCCGTGTGTGTCTGTGTTGCTGGGTGTCAGTGCATGTCCTTGTCACTTGGTGCCAATGTATATCTGTGTTACTTGGTGTAAGTGTGTGTCTTTGTTACTTGGTGTAATTGTATGTCTTTGTTACTTGGTGTCAGTGTCTGTCTGTGTTACTTGGTGAAAGTGTATGTCTTTGGTGCTTGGTGTAAGTGTGTGTCTGTGTTACTTGGTGTAAGTGTGTGTCTGTGTTCCTGGATATCAGTGTATGTCTTTGTTACTTGGTGTCAGTGTATGTCTGTGTTACATGGTATAAGTGTGTGTCTGTGTTACTGGGTATCACTGTATGTCTTTGTTACTTGGTGTCAGTGTATGTCTTTGTTACTTGGTGTCAGTGTATGTCAAAATACTTGGTGTAAGTGTATGTCTTTGTTACTTGGTGTAATTGTCCGTCTTTGTTACTTGGTGTAAGTGTATGTCTTTGTTACTTGGTGTCAGTGTATGTCTGTGTTACTTGGTGTAAGTGTGTGTCTTTGTTACTTGGTGTCAGTGTATGTCTTTGTTACTTGGTGTCAGTGTGTGTCTGTGTTACTGGGCATCAATGTATGTCTTTGTGACTTGGTATCAGTGTATGGCTTTGTGACTTGGTGTCAGTGCATGTCTTTGTTAATTGGTGTCAGTGTAAGTCTGTGTTACTTGGTGTCAGTGTATGTCTGTGTTACTTGGTGTAAGTGTCTGTCTTTGTTACTTGGTGTCAGTGTATCTCTTTGTTACAGGGTGTCTGTGTGTGTCTTTGTGACTTGGTGTCAGTGTATGTCAAAATACATGGTGTAAGTGTATGTCTTTGTTACTTGGTGTAATTGTCTGTCTTTGTTACTTCGTGAAAGTGTGTGTCTGTGTTACTGGGTATCAGTGTATGTCTTTGAGACTTGGTTTCAGTGTATCTCTTTGTTACTGGGTGTCAGTGTGTTTCTGTGTTACTGGGTATCAGTGTATGTCTTTGTGACTTGGTATCAGTATATGTCTTTGTCACTGGGTGTCAGTGTATATCTGTGTTACTGGGTATCAATGTATGTCTTTGTGACTTGGTGTCAGTGTATGTCTTTGTAACTGGGTGTCAGTGTGTGTCTTTCTGACTTGGAGTCAGTGTATGTCTTTGTTACTTGGTGTCAGTGTATGTCAAAATACTTGGTGTATGTGTATGTCTTTGTTACCTGGTGTAATTGTCTGTCTTTGTTACTTCGTGTAAGTGTGTGTCTGTGTTATTGGGTATCAGTGTATGTCTTTGAGACTTGGTTTCAGTGTATCGCTTTGTTACTGGGTGTCAGTGTGTTTCTGTGTTACTGGGTATCAGTGTAGGTCTTTGTGTCTTGGTATCAGTATATGTCTTTGTCACTGGGTGTCAGTGTATATCTGTGTTCCTGGGTATCATTGTATGTCTTTGTGACTTGGAGTCAGTGTATGTCTTTGTTACTTGGTGGATGTGTGTGTCTGTGATACTGGGTATCAGTGTATGTCTTTGTTACTTGGTGTCAGTGTATGTCTGTGTTACTTGGTGTAAGTGTGTGTCTGTGTATCAGTGTTTGTCTTTGTGACTTGGTGTCAGTGTATGTCTTTGTTACTGGGTGTCTGTGTTTGCCTTTGTGACTTGGTGTCAGTGTATGTCTGTGTTGCTGGGGGTCAGTGTGTGTCTGTGTTACTGGGGGTCAGTGTGTGTTTCTAACTGGGTGTCAATGTGTTTCTGGGTTACTGGGTATCAGTGTCTGTCTTTGTTACTTGGTGTCAGTGTGTGTCTGTGTTACTTGGTGCAAGTGTGTGTATGTGTTACTTGGTGTAAGTGTGTGTCTGTGTTCCTGGGTATCATTGTATGTCTTTGTTACTGGGTGTCAGTGCATGTCTTTGTTACTTGGTGCCAGTGCTTATCTGTGTTACTTGGTGTAAGTGTGTGTCATTGTTACTTGGTGTAATTGTATGCCTTTGTTAATTGGTGTCAGTGTATGTCTGTGTTACTTGGTGTAAGTGTATGTCTTTGTTACTTGGTCTAAGCGTGTGTCTGTGTTACTTGGCGTAAGTGTGAGTCTTTGTTACTTGGTGTGAGTGCATGTCTTTGTTACTTGGTGACAGTGTGTGTCTGTGTTACTGGGTATCAGTGTATTTCTTTGTGACTTGGTATCAGAGTATGTCTTTGTTACTGGCTTTCAGTGTGTGTCTGTGTTACTGGGTATCTGTGTATGTCTTTGAGACTTGGTGTCAGTGTATGTCTTTGTTACTGGGTGTGAGTGCATGTCTGTGTTACTTGGTGTAAGTGTGTGTCTTTGTTACTTGGTGTAAGCGTTTGTCTTTGTTACTTGGTGTCAGTGCATGTCTTTGTTACTTGGTGTCAGTGTGTGTCTGTGTTACTGGGTATCAGTGTATATCTGTGCTACCTGGTGTAAGTGTATGTCTTTGTTACTTGGTGTAATTGTATGTCTTTGTTACTTGGTGTAAGTGCATGTCTGTGTTACTTGGTGTAAGTGTATGTCTTTGTTACTTGGTGTAAGTGTGTGTCTGTGTTACTTGGTTTAAGTGTGTGTCTGTGTTCCTGGGTATCAGTGTATGTATTTGTTACTTGGTGTCTGTGTATGTCTGTGTTACTTGGTGTTTGTGTGTGTCTTTGTTAATTTGTGTAAGTGTATGTCTTTGTTACTTGGTGTCAGTGTATGTCTTTGTTACTTGGTGTAAGTGTGTGTCTGTGTTACTTGGTGTAAGAGTGTGTCTGTGTATCAATGTAAGTCTTTGTGACTTGGTGTCAGTGTATGTCTTTGTTACTGGGTGTCAGTGCATGTCTTTGTTACTTGGTGCCAGTGTTTGTCTGTGTTACTGGGGTTCAGTGTGTGTCTGTGTTACTGGGGGTCAGTGTGTGTTTCTAACTGTGTGTCAGTGTGTGTCCGTGTTACTGGGTATCAGTGTCTGTCTTTGTTACTTGTTCTAAGTGTGTGTCTGTGTTACTTGGTGTAACTGTGTGTCTTTGTTACTTGGTGTCCGTGTGTGTCTGTGTTACTGGGTGTCAGTGTATATGTGTGTTACTTGGTGTAACTGTGTGTCTTGGTTACTTGGTGTAATTGTATATCTTTGTTACTGGGTGTCAGTGTATGTCTGTGTTACTTGGTCTAAGTGTATGTCTTTGTTACTTGGTGTAAGTGTGTATCTGTGTTACTTGGTGTAAGTGTGTGTCCGTGTTCCTGGGTATCAGTGTATGTCTTTGTTACTTGGTGTCAGTGTGTGTCTGTGTTACTGGGTATCAGTGTATGTCTTTGTTACTTGGTGTCAGTGTATGTCTGTGCTACTTGGTGTAAGTGTGTGTCTGTGTTACTGGATGTCAGTGTGTGTCTGTGTTACTTGGTGTAAGTGTGTGTCTTTGTTACTTGGTGTCCGTGTGTGTCTGTGTTACTGGGTGTCAGTGTATGTCTTTGTTACTGGGTGTCAGTGTATGTCTTTGTTACTTGGTGTAACTGTGTGTCTGTGTTACTCGGTATCAGTGGATGTCTTTGTAACTTGGTGTCAGTGTATCTCTGTGTTACTTGGTGTAAGTGTGTGTCTTTGTTACTGGGTATCAGTGTATGTCTTTGTGACTTTTTGTCAGTGTATGTCTTTGTTACTGGGTGTCAGTGTATATCTGTGTTACTTGGTGTAAGTGTCTGTCTTTGTTACTTGGTGTAATTGTATGTCTTTGATAGATGGTGTCACTGTATGTCTGTGTTACTTGGTGTAAGTGTATGTCTTTGTTACTTGGTGTAAGTGTGTGTCTGCGTTACTTGGTGTAAGCGTGTCTCTGTGTTACTGGGTATCAGTGTATGTCTTTGTGACTTGGTGTCAGTGTATGTCTTTGTTACTGGGTGTCAGTGTGTGTCTTTGTGACTTGGTGTCAGTGTCTGTCTTTGTTACTGGGTGTCAATGTGTGTCTTTGTTACTTGGTGTAAGTGTAAGTCATTGTTACTTGGTGTCAGTGCATGTCTTTGTTACTTGGTGTGAGTGCATGTCTGTGTTACTTGGTGTAAGTGTGTGTCTATGTTACTTGGTGTCAGTGCATGTCTTTGTTACTTGGTGTCAGTGTGTGTCTGTGTTACTGGGTATCAGTGTATATCTGTGCTACTTGGTGTAAGTGTATGTCTTTGTTACTTGGTGTCAGTGCATGTCTGTGTTACTTGGTGTAAGTGTATGCCTGTTTTACTTGGTGTAAGTGTGTGTCTGTGTTCCTGGGTATCAGTGTATGACTTTGTTACTTGGTGTCAGTGTATGTCTGTGTTACTTGGTGTATGTGTGTGTCTTTGTTACTTTGTGTAAGTGTATGTCTTTGTTACTTGGTGTCAGTGTATGTCTTTGTTACTTGGTGTAAGTGTGTGCCTGTGTTACTTGGTGTAAGAGTGTGTCTGTGTATCAGTGTAAGTCTTTGTGACTTGGTGTCAGTGTATGTCTTTGTTACTGGGTGTCAGTGCATGTCTTTGTTACTTAGTGCCAGTGTATGTCTGTGTTACTGGGGTTCAGTGTGTGTATGTGTTACTGGGGGTCAGTGTCTGTCTTTGTTACTTGTTCTAAGTGTGTGTCTGTGTTACTTGGTGTAACTGTGTGTCTTTGCTACTTGGTGTCCGTGTCTGTCTGTGTTACTGGGTGTCAGTGTATATCTGTGTTACTTGGTGTAACTGTGTGTCTTGTTTACTTGGTGTAATTGTATATCTTTGTTACTGGGTGTCAGTGTATGTCTGTGTTACTTGGTGTAAGTGTATGTCTTTGTTACTTGGTGTAAGTGTGTATCTGTGTTACTTGGTGTAAGTGTGTGTCCGTGTTCCTGGGTATCAGTGTATGTCTTTGTTACTTGATGTCAGTGTATGTCTGTGTTACTTGGTGTAAGTGTGTGTCTGTGTTACTGGGTATCAGTGTATGTCTTTGTTACTTGGTGTCAGTGTATGTCTGTGTTACTTGGTGTAAGTGTGTGTCTGTGTTACTGGGTGTCAGTGTGTGTCTGTGTTACTTGGTGTAAGTGTGTGTCTTTGTTACTTGGTGTCCGTGTGTGTCTGTGTTACTGGGTGTCAGTGTATGTTTTTGTTACTGGGTGTCAGTGTATGTCTTTGTTACTTGGTGTAAGTGTGTGTCTGTGATACTCGGTATCAGTGGATGTCTTTGTTACTTGGTGTCAGTGTATGTCAGTGTTACTTGGTGTAAGTGTGTGTCTTTGTTACTGGGTATCAGTGTATGTCTTTGTGACTTGGTGTCAGTGTATGTCTTTGTTACTGGGTGTCAGTGTGTGTCTTTGTGACTTGGAGTGCAGTGGATGTCTTTGTTACTTGGTGTAAGTGTGTGTCTGTGTTACTGGGTATCAGTGTATGTCTTTGTTACTTGGTGTCAGTGTATGTCAAAATACATGGTGTAACCGTACGTCTTTGTTACTTGGTGTAAGTGTATGTCTGTGTTACTTGGTGTAAGTGTATGTCTTTGTGGCTTGGTGTCAGTGTATGTCTTTGTTACTGGGTATCAGTGCATGTCAAAATACTTGGTGTCAATGTATGTCTTTGTTACTTGGTGTCAGTGTGTGTATCTAACTGGGTGTCAGTGTGTGTCTGTGTTACTGGGTTTCAGTGTATGTCTTTGTTACTTCGTGTCAGTGTATGTGTTTGTGACTTGGTGTCAGTTTATGTCTTTGTTACTGGGTGTCAGTGTATGTCTTTGTCACTTGGTGTAAGTGTGTGTCTGTGTTACTGGGTATCAGTGTGTGTCTTTGTGACTTGGTGTCAGTGTATGTCTTTGTTACTTGGTGTAAGTGTGTGTCTTTGTTACATGGTGTAATTGTTTGTCTTTTTTCCTTGGTGTCAGTGTATGTCTTTGTGACTTGGTATCAGTGTATGTCTTTGTTACTGGGTGTCATTGTGTGTCTGCGTTACTGGGTATCAGTGTATGTCTTTGTGACTTGGTATCAGTGTCTGTCTTTGTTACTGGGTGTCAGTGTGTGTCTGTGTTCCTGGGTACCAGTGTATGTCTTTGTGACTTGGTGTCAGTGTATGTCTTTGTTACTGGGTGTCAGTGTGTCTCTTTGTGACTTAGTGTCAGTGTATGTCTTTGTTACTTGGTGGAAGTGTGTGTCTGTGATACTGGGTATCAGTGTATGTCTTTGTGACTTGGTGTCAGTGTATGTCTTTGTTACTGGGTATCAGTGAATGTCAAAATACTTGGTGTTAGTGTATGTCTTTGTTACTTGGTGTCAGTGTGTTTCTGTTTTCCTGGGTATCAGTGTATGTCTTTGTGACTTGGTATCATTGTATGTCTTTCTTACTGGGTGTCAGTGTGTGTCTGTGTTCTTGGGTATCAGTGCATGTCTTTGTTACTTGGTGTCAGTGTATGTCTGTGTTACTTGGTGTAAGTGTGTGTCTGTGTTACTGGGTGTCAGTGTGTGTCTGTGTTACTTGCTGTAAGTGTGTGTCTTTGTTACTTGGTGTCCGTGTGTGTCTGTGTTACTGGGTGTCAGTGTATGTCTTTGTTACTGGGTGTCAGTGTATGTCTTTGTTACTTGGTGTAAGTGTGTGTCTGTGTTACTCGGTGTCAGTGGATGTCTTTGTTACTTGGTGTCAGTGTATGTCAGTGTTACTTGGTGTAAGTGTGTGTCTTTGTTACTGGGTATCAGTGTATGTCTTTGTGACTTGGTGTCAGTGTATGTCTTTGTTACTGGGTGTCAGTGTGTGTCTTTGTGACTTGGAGTGCAGTGGATGTCTTTGTTACTTGGTGTAAGTGTGTGTCTGTGTTACTGGGTATCAGTGTATGTCTTTGTTACTTGGTGTCAGTGTATGTCAAAATACATGGTGTAAGTGTACGTCTTTGTTACTTGGTGTAAGTGTATGTCTGTGTTACTTGGTGTAAGTGTATGTCTTTGTTTCTTGGTGTCAGTGTATGTCTTTGTTACTGGGTATCAGTGCATGTCAAAATACTTGGTGTCAATGTATGTCTTTGTTACTTGGTGTCAGTGTGTGTATCTAACTGGGTGTCAGTGTGTGTCTGTGTTACTGGGTATCAGTGTATGTCTTTGTTACTTCGTGTCAGTGTATGTGTTTGTGACTTGGTGTCAGTTTATGTCTTTGTTACTGGGTGTCAGTGTATGTCTTTGTCACTTGGTGTAAGTGTGTGTCTGTGTTACTGGGTATCAGTGTGTGTCTTTGTGACTTGGTGTCAGTGTATGTCTTTGTTACTTGGTGTAAGTGTTTGTCTTTGTTACATGGTGTAATTGTTTGTCTTTTTTCCTTGGTGTCAGTGTATGTCTTTGTTACTTGGTGTCAGTGTGTGTCTGTGTTACTGGGTATCAGTGTATGTCTTTGTGACTTGGTATCAGTGTATGTCTTTGTTACTGGGTGTCATTGTGTGTCTGCGTTACTGGGTATCAGTGTATGTCTTTGTGACTTTGTATCAGTGTCTGTCTTTGTTACTGGGTGTCAGTGTTTGTCTGTGTTCCTGGGTATCAGTGTATGTCTTTGTGACTTGGTGTCAGTGTATGTCTTTGTTACTGGGTGTCAGTGTGTCTCTTTGTGACTTAGTGTCAGTGTATGTCTTTGTTACTTGGTGGAAGAGTGTGTCTGTGATACTGGGTATCAGTGTATGTCTTTGTGACTTGGTGTCAGTGTATGTCTTTGTTACTGGGTATCAGTGAATGTCAAAATACTTGGTGTTAGTGTATGTCTTTGTTACTTGGTGTCAGTGTGTTTCTGTGTTCCTGGGTATCAGTGTATGTCTTTGTGACTTGGTATCATTGTATGTCTTTCTTACTGGGTGTCAGTGTGTTTCTGTGTTCCTGGGTATCAGTGCATGTCTTTGTGACTTGGTGTCAGTGTATGTCTTTGTTACTTGGTGTAAGTGTGTGTCTGTGATACTGGGTGTCAGTGTATGTCTTTGTTACTTGGTGTAAGAGTGTGTCTGTGATACTGGGTATCAGTGTATGACTTTGTTACTTGGTGTCAGTTTATGTCATTGTTACTTGGTGTCAGTGCATGTGCTTGTGACTTGTTGTCAGTGGATGTCTTTGTTACTGGGTGTCAGTGTATGTCTTTGTTACTTGGTGTAAGTGTATGTCTGTGTTACTTGGTGTAAGTGTATGTCTTTGTGACTTGGTGTCAGTGTATGTCTTTGTTACTGGGTATCAGTGCATGTCAAAATACTTGGTGTCAATGTATGTCTTTGTTACTTGGTGTCAGTGTGTGTATCTAACTGGGTGTCAGTGTGTGTCTGTGTTACTGGGTATCAGTGTATGTCTTTGTTACTTCGTGTCAGTGTATGTGTTTGTGACTTGGTGTCAGTGTATGTCTTTGTTACTGGGTGTCAGTGAATGTCTTTGTTACTTGGTGTAAGTGTGTGTCTGTGTTACTGGGTATCAGTGTATGTCTTTGTTACATGGTGTAATTGTATGTCTTTGCTACTTGGTGTCAGTGTATGTCTTTGTTACTTGGTGTCAGTGTGTGTCTGTGTTACTGGGTATCAGTGTATGTCTTTGTGACTTGGTGTCAGTGTATGTCTTTGTTACTGGGTGTCATTGTGTGTCTGCGTTACTGGGTATCAGTGTATGTCTTTGTGACTTGGTGTCAATGTATGTCTTTGTTACTGGGTGTCAGTGTGTCTCTTTGTGACTTGGTGTCAGTGTATGTCTTTGTTACTTGGTGGAAGTGTGTGTCTGTGATACTGGGTATCAGTGTATGTCTTTGTGACTTGGTGTCAGTGTATGTCTTTGTTACTTGGTGTAAGTGTGTGTCTTTGTTACATGGTGTAATTGTATGTCTTTGTTACTTGGTGTCAGTGTATGTCTTTGTTACTTGGTGTCAGTGTGTTTCTGTGTTACTGGATATCAGTGTATGTCTTTGTTACTTTGTATCAGTGTATGTCTTTGTTACTGGGTGTCAGTGTGTGTCTGTGTTCCTGGGTATCACTGTATGTCTTTGTTACTTGGTGTAAGTGTGTGTCTGTGTTACTGGGTATCAGTGTGTGTCTTTGTGACTTGGTGTCAGTGTATGTCTTTGTTACTTGGTGTAAGTGTGTGTCTTTGTTACATGGTGTAATTGTATGTCTTTGTTACTTGGTGTCAGTGTGTGTCTGTGTTACTGGGTATCAGTGTATGTCTTTGTGACTTGCTATCAGTGTATGTCTTTGTTACTTGGTGTCAGTGTGTGCATCTAACTGGGTGTCAGTGTGTGTCTGTGTTACTGGGTATCAGTGTATGTCTTTGTGACTTGGTGTCAGTGTATTTCTTTGTTACTGGGTGTCAGTGTGTCTCTTTGTGACTTGGTGTCAGTGTATGTCTTTGTTACTTGGTGGAAGTGTGTGTCTGTGATATTGGGTATCAGAGTATGTCTTTGTGACTTGGTATCAGTGCATGTCTTTGTGACTTGGTATCAGTGTATGTCTTTGTTACTTGGTGTCAGTGTGTGTATCTAACTGGGTGTCCGTGTGTGTCTGTGATACTGGGTATCAGTGTATGTCTTTGTGACTTGGTATCAGTGTATGTCTTTGTTACTGGGTGTCAGTGTGTGTCTGTGTTCCTGGGTATCAGTGCATGTCTTTGTGACTTGGTGTCAGTGTATGTCTTTGTTACTTGGTGTAAGTGTGTGTCTGTGATACTGGGTGTCAGTGTATGTCTTTGTTACTTTGTGTAAGTGTGTGTCTGTGATACTGGGTATCAGTGTATGACTTTGTTACTTGGTGTCAGTTTATGTCATTGTTACTTGGTGTCAGTGCATGTGCTTGTGACTTGTTGTCAGTGGATGTCTTTGTTACTGGGTGTCAGTGTATGTCTTTGTTACTTGGTGTAAGTGTATGTCTGTGTTACTTGGTGTAAGTGTATGTCTTTGTGACTTGGTGTCAGTGTATGTCTTTGTTACTGGGTATCAGTGTGTGTATCTAACTGGGTGTCAGTGTGTGTCTGTGTTACTGGGTATCAGTGTATGTCTTTGTTACTTCGTGTCAGTGTATGTGTTTGTGACTTGGTGTCAGTGTATGTCTTTGTTACTGGGTGTCAGTGAATGTCTTTGTTACTTGGTGTAAGTGTGTGTCTGTGTTACTGGGTATCAGTGTATGTCTTTGTTACATGGTGTAATTGTATGTCTTTGTTACTTGGTGTCAGTGTATGTCTTTGTTACTTGGTGTCAGTGTGTGTCTGTGTTACTGGGTATCAGTGTATGTCTTTGTGACTTGGTATCAGTGTATGTCTTTGTTACTGGGTGTCATTGTGTGTCTGCGTTACTGGGTATCAGTGTATGTCTTTGTGACTTGGTGTCAGTGTATGTCTTTGTTACTGGGTATCAGTGTGTCTCTTTGTGACTTGGTGTCAGTGTATGTCTTTGTTACTTGGTGGAAGTGTGTGTCTGTGATACTGGGTATCAGTGTATGTCTTTGTGACTTGGTGTCAGTGTATGTCTTTGTTACTTGGTGTAAGTGTGTGTCTTTGTTACATGGTGTAATTGTGTGTCTTTGTTACTTGGTGTCAGTGTATGTCTTTGTTACTTGGTGTCAGTGTGTGTCTGTGTTACTGGATATCAGTGTATGTCTTTGTTACTTGGTATCAGTGTATGTCTTTGTTACTGGGTGTCAGTGTGTGTCTGTGTTCCTGGGTATCAGTGTATGTCTTTGTTACTTGGTGTAAGTGTGTGTCTGTGTTACTGGGTATCAGTGTGTGTCTTTGTGACTTGGTGTCAGTGTATGTCTTTGTTACTTGGTGTAAGTGTGTGTCTTTGTTACATGGTGTAATTGTATGTCTTTGTTACTTGGTGTCAGTGTGTGTCTGTGTTACTGGGTATCAGTGTAAGTCTTTGTGACTTGGTATCAGTGTATGTCTTTGTTACTTGGTGTCAGTGTGTGCATCTAACTGGGTGTCAGTGTGTGTCTGTGTTACTGGGTATCAGTGTATGTCTTTGTGACTTGGTGTCAGTGTATTTCTTTGTTACTGGGTGTCAGTGTGTCTCTTTGTGACTTGGTGTCAGTGTATGTCTTTGTTGCTTGGTGGAAGTGTGTGTCTGTGATATTGGGTATCAGAGTATGTCTTTGTGACTTGGTATCAGTGCATGTCTTTGTGACTTGGTGTCAGTGTATGTCTTTGTTACTTGGTGTAAGTGTGTGTCTGTGATACTGGGTGTCAGTGTATGTCTTTGTTACTTGGTGTAAGTGTGTGTCTGTGATACTGGGTATCAGTGTATGACTTTGTTACTTGGTGTCAGTTTATGTCATTGTTACTTGGTGTCAGTGCATGTGCTTGTGACTTGTTGTCAGTGGATGTCTTTGTTACTGGGTGTCAGTGTATGTCTTTGTTACTTGGTGTAAGTGTATGTCTGTGTTACTTGGTGTAAGTGTATGTCTTTGTGACTTGGTGTCAGTGTATGTCTTTGTTACTTGGTGTCAGTGTGTTTATCTAACTGGGTGTCAGTGTGTGTCTGTGTTACTGGGTATCAGTGTATGTCTTTGTTACTTCGTGTCAGTGTATGTGTTTGTGACTTGGTGTCAGTGTATGTCTTTGTTACTGGGTGTCAGTGTATGTCTTTGTTACTTGGTGTAAGTGTGTGTCTGTGTTACTGGGTATCTGTGTATGTCTTTGTTACATGGTGTAATTGTATGTCTTTGTTACTTGGTGTCAGTGTATGTCTTTGTTACTTGGTGTCAGTGTGTGTCTGTGTTACTGGGTATCAGTGTATGTCTTTGTGACTTGGTATCAGTGTATGTCTTTGTTACTGGGTGTCATTGTGTGTCTGCGTTACTGGGTATCAGTGTATGTCTTTGTGACTTGGTATCAGTGTCTGTCTTTGTTACTGGGTGTCAGTGTGTGTCTGTGTTCCTGGGTATCAGTGTATGTCTTTGTGACTTGGTGTCAGTGTATGTCTTTGTTACTGGGTGTCAGTGTGTCTCTTTGTGACTTGGTGTCAGTGTATGTTTTTGTTACTTGGTGGAAGTGTGTGTCTTTGTTACATGGTGTAATTGTATGTCTTTGTTACTTGGTGTCAGTGTATGTCTTTGTTACTTGGTGTCAGTGTGTGTCTGTGTTACTGGATATCAGTGTATGTCTTTGTTACTTGGTATCAGTGTATGTCTTTGTTACTGGGTGTCAGTGTGTGTCTGTGTTCCTGGGTATCAGTGTATGTCTTTGTTACTTGGTGTAAGTGTGTGTCTGTGTTACTGGGTATCAGTGTGTGTCTTTGTGAATTGGTGTCAGTGTATGTCTTTGTTACTTGGTGTAAGTGTGTGTCTTTGTTACATGGTGTAATTGTATGTCTTTGTTACTTGGTGTCAGTGTGTGTCTGTGTTACTGGGTATCAGTGTATGTCTTTGTGACTTGGTATCAGTGTATGTCTTTGTTACTTGGTGTCAGTGTGTGCATCTAACTGGGTGTCAGTGTGTGTCTGTGTTACTGGGTATCAGTGTATGTCTTTGTTACTTCGTGTCAGTGTATGTGTTTGTGACTTGGTATCAGTGTATGTCTTTGTTACTGGGTATCAGTGCATGTCAACATACTTGGTGTTAGTGTATGTCTTTGTTACTTGGTGTCAGTGTGTTTCTGTGTATCAGTGTATGTCTTTGTGAGTTGGTGTCAGTGTATGTCTTTGTTACTGGGTATCAGTGCATGTCAAAATACTTGGTGTCAGTGTGTTTCTGTGCATCAGTGTTTGTCTTTGTTACTGGGTGTCAGTGTGTGTCTGTGACACTAGGTGTCAGTATTTAGTTTAGTTTAGAGATACAGCACTGAAACAGGCCCTCCGGCCCACCGAGTCTGTGCCGACCATCAACCAAACATTTATACTAATCCAACACGAATCCCATATTCCAATAACATCCCCACAGGCCCCAATATATTTCCCTACCACCTACCTATACTAGGGGCAATTTATAATGGCCAATTAACCGACCAACCTGCAAGTCTTTGGGATGGGGGAGGAAACCGGAGCACCCGGAGGAAACCCACGCAGACACAGGGAGAACTTGCAAACTCCGCACAGGCAGTACCCAAAATCGAACCCGGGTCGCTGGAGCTGTGAGGCTGCAGTGCTAACCACTGCGCCACTGTGCTGCCCAGTGTGTATCTGTGTTACTGGGTGTCAGTGTAGTCGTTTGTCTTACTGGGTGTCAGTGTGTGTCTGTGTTACTTGGTGTAAGTGTGATTCTTTGTTACTTGGTGTCCGTGTGTGTCTGTGTTACTGGGTGTCAATGCATGTCTTTGATACTGGGTGTAACTGTGTGTCTTTTTTACTTGGTGTCCGTGTTTGTCTGTGTTACTGGGTGTCAGTGTATGTCTTTGTTACTTGATGTAAGTGTATGTCTGTGTTACTTTGTGTAAGTGTATGTCTTTGTGACTTGGTGTCAGTGTATGTCTTTGTTACTGGGTATCAGTGCACGTCAAAATACTTGGTGTTAGTGTATGTCTTTGTTACTTGGTGTCAGTGTGTGTATCTAACTGGGTGTCAGTGTGTGTCTGTGTTACTGGGTATCAGTGTGTGTCTTTGTGACTTGGTGTCAGTGTATGTCTTTGTTACTTGGTGTAAGTGTGTGTCTTTGTTACATGGTGTAATTGTATGTCTTTGTTACTTGGTGTCAGTGTGTGTCTGTGTTACTGGGTATCAGTGTATGTCTTTGTGACTTGGTATCAGTGTATGTCTTTGTTACTTGGTGTCAGTGTGTGCATCTAACTGGGTGTCAGTGTGTGTCTGTGTTACTGGGTATCAGTGTATGTCTTTGTGACTTGGTGTCAGTGTATTTCTTTGTTACTGGGTGTCAGTGTGTCTCTTTGTGACTTGGTGTCAGTGTATGTCTTTGTTACTTGGTGGAAGTGTGTGTCTGTGATATTGGGTATCAGAGTATGTCTTTGTGACTAGGTATCAGTGCATGTCTTTGTGACTTGGTATCAGTGTATGTCTTTGTTACTTGGTGTCAGTGTGTGTATCTAACTGGGTGTCAGTGTGTGTCTGTGATACTGGGTATCAGTGTAAGTCTTTGTGACTTGGTATCAGTGTATGTCTTTGTTACTGGGTGTCAGTGTGTGTCTGTGTTCCTGGGTATCAGTGCATGTCTTTGTGACTTGGTGTCAGTGTATGTCTTTGTTACTTGGTGTAAGTGTGTGTCTGTGATACTGGGTGTCAGTGTATGTCTTTGTTACTTGGTGTAAGTGTGTGTCTGTGATACTGGGTATCAGTGTATGACTTTGTTACTTGTTGTCAGTTTATGTCATTGTTACTTGGTGTCAGTGCATGTGCTTGTGACTTGTTGTTAGTGGATGTCTTTGTTACTGGGTGTCAGTGTATGTCTTTGTTACTTGGTGTAAGTGTATGTCTGTGTTACTTGGTGTAAGTGTATGTCTTTGTGACTTGGTGTCAGTGTATGTCTTTGTTACTGGGTATCAGTGCATGTCAAAATACTTGGTGTCAATGTATGTCTTTGTTACTTGGTGTCAGTGTGTGTATCTAACTGGGTGTCAGTGTGTGTCTGTGTTACTGGGTATCAGTGTATGTCTTTGTTACTTCGTGTCAGTGTATGTGTTTGTGACTTGGTGTCAGTGTATGTCTTTGTTACTGGGTGTCAGTGAATGTCTTTGTTACTTGGTGTAAGTGTGTGTCTGTGTTACTGGGTATCAGTGTATGTCTTTGTTACATGGTGTAATTGTATGTCTTTGTTACTTGGTGTCAGTGTATGTCTTTGTTACTTGGTGTCAGTGTGTGTCTGTGTTACTGGGTATCAGTGTATGTCTTTGTGACTTGGTATCAGTGTATGTCTTTGTTACTGGGTGTCATTGTGTGTCTGCGTTACTGGGTATCAGTGTATGTCTTTGTGACTTGGTGTCAGTGTATGTCTTTGTTACTGGGTGTCAGTGTGTCTCTTTGTTACTTGGTGTCAGTGTATGTCTTTGTTACTTTGTGTCAGTGTGTGTCTGTGATACTGGGTATCAGTGTATGTCTTTGTTACTTTCTATCAGTGTATGTCTTTGTTACTGGGTGTCAGTGTGTGTCTGTGTTCTGGGTATCAGTGTATGTCTTTGTTACTTGGCGTAAGTGTGTGTCTGTGTTACTCGGTATCAGTGTGTGTCTTTGTGACTTGGTGTCAGTGTATGTCTTTGTTACTTGGTGTAAGTGTGTGTCTTTGTGACTTGGTATAATTGTATGTCTTTGTTACTTGGTGTCAGTGTGTGCATCTAACTGGGTGTCAGTGTGTGTCTGTGTTACTGGGTATCAGTGTATGTCTTTGTGACTTGGTGTCAGTGTATTTCTTTGTTACTGGGTGTCAGTGTGTCTCTTTGTGACTTGGTGTCAGTGTATGTCTTTGTTACTTGGTGGAAGTGTGTGTCTGTGATATTGGGTATCAGAGTATGTCTTTGTGACTTGGTATCAGTGCATGTCTTTGTGACTTGGTGTCAGTGTATGTCTTTGTTACTTGGTGTAAGTGTGTGTCTGTGATACTGGGTGTCAGTGTATGTCTTTGTTACTTGGTGTAAGTGTGTGTCTGTGATACTGGGTATCAGTGTATGACTTTGTTACTTGGTGTCAGTTTATGTCATTGTTACTTGGTGTCAGTGCATGTGCTTGTGACTTGTTGTCAGTGGATGTCTTTGTTACTGGGTGTCAGTGTATGTCTGTGTTACTTGGTGTAAGTGTATGTCTTTGTGACTTGGTGTCAGTGTATGTCTTTGTTACTGGGTATCAGTGCATGTCAAAATACTTGGTGTCAATGTATGTCTTTGTTACTTGGTGTCAGTGTGTGTATCTAACTGGGTGTCAGTGTGTGTCTGTGTTACTGGGTATCAGTGTATGTCTTTGTTACTTCGTGTCAGTGTATGTGTTTGTGACTTGGTGTCAGTGTATGTCTTTGTTACTGGGTGTCAGTGTATGTCTTTGTTACTTGGTGTAAGTGTGTGTCTGTGTTACTGGGTGTCTGTGTATGTCTTTGTTACATGGTGTAAGTGTATGTCTTTGTTACTTGGTGTCAGTGTATGTCTTTGTTACTTGGTGTCAGTGTGTGTCTGTGTTACTGGGTATCAGTGTATGTCTTTGTGACTTGGTATCAGTGTATGTCTTTGTTACTGGGTGCCATTGTGTGTCTGCGTTACTGGGTATCAGTGTATGTCTTTGTGACTTGGTATCAGTGTCTGTCTTTGTTACTGGGTGTCAGTGTGTGTCTGTGTTCCTGGGTATCAGTGTATGTCTTTGTGACTTGGTGTCAGTGTATGTCTTTGTTACTGGGTGTCAGTGTGTCTCTTTGTGACTTGGTGTCAGTGTATGTCTTTGTTACTTGGTGGAAGTGTGTGTCTTTGTTACATGGTGTAATTGTATGTCTTTGTTACTTGGTGTCAGTGTATGTCTTTGTTACTTGGTGTCAGTGTGTGTCTGTGTTACTGGATATCAGTGTATGTCTTTGTTACTTGGTATCAGTGTATGTCTTTGTTACTGGGTGTCAGTGTGTGTCTGTGTTCCTGGGTATCAGTGTATGTCTTTGTTACTTGGTGTAAGTGTGTGTCTGTGTTACTGGGTATCAGTGTGTGTCTTTGTGACTTGGTGTCAGTGTATGTCTTTGTTACTTGGTGTAAGTGTGTGTCTTTGTTACATGGTGTAATTGTATGTCTTTGTTACTTGGTGTCAGTGTGTGTCTGTGTTACTGGGTATCAGTGTATGTCTTTGTGACTTGGTATCAGTGTATGTCTTTGTTACTTGGTGTCAGTGTGTGCATCTAACTGGGTGTCAGTGTGTGTCTGTGTTACTGGGTATCAGTGTATGTCTTTGTTACTTCGTGTCAGTGTATGTGTTTGTGACTTGGTGTCAGTGTATGTCTTTGTTACTGGGTATCAGTGCATGTCAACATACTTGGTGTTAGTGTATGTCTTTGTTACTTGGTGTCAGTGTGTTTCTGTGTATCAGTGTATGTCTTTGTGAGTTGGTGTCAGTGTATGTCTTTGTTACTGGGTATCAGTGCATGTCAAAATACTTGGTGTCAGTGTGTTTCTGTGCATCAGTGTTTGTCTTTGTTACTGGGTGTCAGTGTGTGTCTGTGACACTAGGTGTCAGTATTTAGTTTAGTTTCGAGATACAGCACTGAAACAGGCCCTCCGGCCCACCGAGTCTGTGCCGACCATCAACCAAACATTTATACTAATCCAACACGAATCCCATATTCCAATAACATCCCCACAGGCCCCAATATATTTCCCTACCACCTACCTATACTAGGGGCAATTTATAATGGCCAATTAACTGACCAACCTGCAAGTCTTTGGGATGTGGGAGGAAACCGGAGCACCCGGAGGAAACCCACGCAGACACAGGGAGAACTTGCAAACTCCGCACAGGCAGTACCCAAAATCGAACCCGGGTCGCTGGAGCTGTGAGGCTGCAGTGCTAACCACTGCGCCACTGTGCTGCCCAGTGTGTATCTGTGTTACTGGGTGTCAGTGTAGTCGTTTGTCTTACTGGGTGTCAGTGTGTGTCTGTGTTACTTGGTGTAAGTGTGATTCTTTGTTACTTGGTGTCCGTGTGTGTCTGTGTTACTGGGTGTCAATGCATGTTTTGATACTGGGTGTAACTGTGTGTCTTTTTTACTTGGTGTCCGTGTTTGTCTGTGTTACTGGGTGTCAGTGTATGTCTTTGTTACTTGGTGTAAGTGTATGTCTGTGTTACTTTGTGGAAGTGTATGTCTTTGTGACCTGGTGTCAGTGTATGTCTTTGTTACTGGGTATCAGTGCACGTCAAAATACTTGGTGTTAGTGTATGTCTTTGTTACTTGGTGTCAGTGTGTGTATCTAACTGGGTGTCAGTGTGTGTCTGTGTTACTGGGTATCAGTGTATGTCTTTGTTACTTGGTGTAAGTGTGTGTCTGTGTTACTGGGTATCAGTGTGTGTCTTTGTGACTTGGTGTCAGTGTATGTCTTTGTGACTTGGTGTCAGTATATGTCTTTGTTACTGGGTGTCAGTGTGTCTCTTTGTGACTTGGTGTCAATGTATGTCTTTGTTACTTGGTGGAAGTGTGTGTCTGTGTTACTGGGTATCAGTGTGTGTCTTTGTGACTTGGTGTCAGTGTATGTCTTTGTGACTTGGTGTCAGTATATGTCTTTGTTACTGGGTGTCAGTGTGTCTCTTTGTGACTTGGTGTCAATGTATGTCTTTGTTACTTGGTGGAAGTGTGTGTCTGTGATACTGGGTATCATTGGATGTCTTTGTGACTTGGTATCAGTGTATGTCTTTGTTACTGGGTGTCAGTGTGTGTATGTGTTCCTGGGTATCAGTGCATGTCTTTGTGACTTGGTGTCAGTGTATGTCTTTGTTACTTGGTGTAAGTGTGTGCCTGTGATACTGGGTGTCAGTGTATGTCTTTGTTACTTGATATAAGTGTGTGTCTGTGATACAGGGTATCTGGGTATGTCTTTGTTACTTGGTGTCAGTTTATGTCTTTGTTACTTGGAGTACGTCTATGACTTTGTTACTTGGTGTCAGTTTATTTCTTTGTTACTTGGTGTCAGTGCATGTGCTTGTGACTTGTTGTCAGTGGATGTCTTTGTTACTGGGTGTCAGTGTATGTCTTTGTTACTTGGTGTAAGTGTATGTCTGTGTTACTTGGTGTAAGTGTATGTCTTTGTGACTTGGTGTCAGTGTATGTCTTTGTTACTGGGTATCAGTGCATGTCAAAATACTTGGTGTCAATGTATGTCTTTGTTACTTTGTGTCAGTGTGTGTATCTAACTGGGTGTCAGTGTGTGTCTGTGTTACTGGGTATCAGTGTATGTCTTGGTTACTTCGTGTCAGTGTATGTGTTTGTGACTTTGTGTCAGTGCATGTCTTTGTTACTGGGTGTCAGTGTATGTCTTTTTTACTTGGTGTAAGTGTGTCTGTGTTACTGGGTATCAGTGTGTGTCTTTGTGACTTGGTGTCAGTGTATGTCTTTGTGACTTGGTGTCAGTGTATGTCTTTGTTACTTGGTGTAAGTGTGTGTCTTTGTTACATGGTGTAATTGTATGTCTTTGTTACTTGGTGTCAGTGTATGTCTTTTTTACTTGGTGTAAGTGTGTGTCTGTGTTACTGGGTATCAGTGTATGTCTTTGTGACTTGGTATCAGTGTCTGTCTTTGTTACTGGGTGTCAGTGTGTGTCTGTGTTCCTGTGTATCAGTGTATGTCTTTGTGACTTGGTGTCAGTGTATGTCTTTGTTACTGGGTGTGAGTGTGTCTCTTTGTGACTTGGTGTCAGTGTATGTCTTTGTTACTTGGTGGAAGTGTGTGTCTGTGATACTGGGTATCAGTGTATGTCTTTGTGACTTGGTGTCAGTGTATGTCTTTGTTACTTGGTGTAAGTGTGTGTCTTTGTTACATGGTGTAATTGTATGTCTTTGTTACTTGGTGTCAGTGTATGTCTTTGTTACTTGGTGTCAGTGTGTGTCTGTGTTACTGGGTATCAGTGTATGTCTTTGTGACTTGGTATCAGTGTATGTCTTTGTTACTGGGTGTCATTGTGTGTCTGCGTTACTGGGTATCAGTGTATGTCTTTGTGACTTGGTATCAGTGTCTGTCTTTGTTACTGGGTGTCAGTGTGTGTCTGTGTTCCTGGGTATCAGTGTATGTCTTTGTGACTTGGTGTCAGTGTATGTCTTTGTTACTGGGTGTCAGTGTGTCTCTTTGTGACTTGGTGTCAGTGTATGTCTTTGTTACTTGGTGGAAGTGTGTGTCTGTGATACTGGGTATCAGTGTATGTCTTTGTGACTTGGTGTCAGTGTATGTCTTTGTTACTTGGTGTAAGTGTGTGTCTTTGTTACATGGTGTAATTGTATGTCTTTGTTACTTGGTGTCAGTGTATGTCTTTGTTACTTGGTGTCAGTGTGTGTCTGTGTTACTGGATATCAGTGTATGTCTTTGTTACTTGGTATCAGTGTATGTCTTTGTTACTGGGTGTAAGTGTGTGTCTGTGTTACTGGGTATCAGTGTGTGTCTTTGTGACTTGGTGTCAGTGTATGTCTTTGTTACTGGGTATCAGTGCACGTCAAAATACTTGGTGTCAATGTCTGTCTTTGTTAATTGGTGTCAGTGTGTGTATCTAACTGGGTGTCAGTGTGTGTCTGTGTTACTGGGTATCAGTGTATGTCTTTGTTACTTCGTGTCAGTGTATGTGTTTGTGACTTGGTGTCAGTGTATGTCTTTGTTACTGGCTGTCAGTGTATGTCTTTGTTACTTGGTGTAAGTGTGTGTCTGTGTTACTGGGTATGAGTGTATGTCTTTGTGACTTGGTGTCAGTGTATGTCTTTGTTACTTGGTGTAAGTGTGTGTCTTTGTTACATGGTGTAATTGTATGTCTTTGTTACTTGGTGTCAGTGTATGTCTTTGTTACTTGGTGTCAGTGTTTGTCTGTGTTACTGGGTATCAGTGTATGTCTTTGTGACTTGGTGTCAGTGTATGTCTTTGTTACTGGGTGTCATTGTGTGTCTGCGTTACTGGGTATCAGTGTATGTCTTTGTGAGTTGGTGTCAGTGTATGTCTTTGTTACTGGGTATCAGTGCATGCCAAAATACTTGGTGTCAGTGTGTTTCTGTGCATCAGTGTTTGTCTTTGTTACTGGGTGTCAGTGTGTGTCTGTGACACTAGGTGTCAGTATTTAGTTTAGTTTAGAGATACAGCACTGAAACAGGCCCTCCGGCCCACCGAGTCTGTGCCGACCATCAACCAAACATTTATACTAATCCAACACGAATCCCATATTCCAATAACATCCCCACAGGCCCCAATATATTTCCCTACCACCTACTTATACTAGGGGCAATTTATAATGGCCAATTAACCGACCAACCTGCAAGTATTTGGGATGTGGGAGGAAACCGGAGCACCCGGAGGAAACCCACGCAGACACAGGGAGAACTTGCAAACTCCGCACAGGCAGTACCCAAAATCGAACCCGGGTCGCTGGAGCTGTGAGGCTGCAGTGCTAACCACTGCGCCACTGTGCTGCCCAGTGTGTATCTGTGTTACTGGGTGTCAGTGTAGTCGTTTGTCTTACTGGGTGTCAGTGTGTGTCTGTGTTACTTGGTGTAAGTGTGATTCTTTGTTACTTGGTGTCCGTGTGTGTCTGTTTTACTGGGTGTCAATGCATGACTTTGATACTGGGTGTAACTGTGTGTCTTTTTTACTTGGTGTCCGTGTTTGTCTGTGTTACTGGGTGTCAGTGTATGTCTTTGTTACTTGGTGTAAGTGTATGTCTGTGTTACTTTGTGTAAGTGTATGTCTTTGTGACCTGGTGTCAGTGTATGTCTTTGTTACTGGGTATCAGTGCACGTCAAAATACTTGGTGTTAGTGTATGTCTTTGTTACTTGGTGTCAGTGTGTGTATCTAACTGGGTGTCAGTGTGTGTCTGTGTTACTGGGTATCAGTGTAAGTCTTTGTTACTTCGTGTCAGTGTATGTGTTTGTGACTTGGTGTCAGTGTATGTCTTTGTTACTGGCTGTCAGTGTATGTCTTTGTTACTTGGTGTAAGTGTGTGTCTGTGTTACTGGGTATCAGTGTGTGTCTTTGTGACTTGGTGTCAGTGTATGTCTTTGTGACTTGGTGTCAGTATATGTCTTTGTTACTGGGTGTCAGTGTGTCTCTTTGTGACTTGGTGTCAATGTATGTCTTTGTTACTTGGTGGAAGTGTGTGTCTGTGATACTGGGTATCAGTGGATGTCTTTGTGACTTGGTATCAGTGTATGTCTTTGTTACTGGGTGTCAGTGTGTGTATGTGTTCCTGGGTATCAGTGCATGTCTTTGTGACTTGGTGTCAGTGTATGTCTTTGTTACTTGGTGTAAGTGTGTGCCTGTGATACTGGGTGTCAGTGTATGTCTTTGTTACTTGATATAAGTGTGTGTCTGTGATACAGGGTATCTGTGTATGTCTTTGTTACTTGGTGTCAGTTTATGTCTTTGTTACTTGGAGTAAGTCTATGACTTTGTTACTTGGTGTCAGTTTATTTCTTTGTTACTTGGTGTCAGTGCATGTGCTTGTGACTTGTTGTCAGTGGATGTCTTTGTTACTGGGTGTCAGTGTATGTCTTTGTTACTTGGTGTAAGTGTATGTCTGTGTTACTTGGTGTAAGTGTATGTCTTTGTGACTTGGTGTCAGTGTATGTCTTTGTTACTGGGTATCAGTGCATGTCAAAATACTTGGTGTCAATGTATGTCTTTGTTACTTTGTGTCAGTGTGTGTATCTAACTGGGTGTCAGTGTGTGTCTGTGTTACTGGGTATCAGTGTATGTCTTGGTTACTTCGTGTCAGTGTATGTGTTTGTGACTTTGTGTCAGTGCATGTCTTTGTTACTGGGTGTCAGTGTATGTCTTTTTTACTTGGTGTAAGTGTGTCTGTGTTACTGGGTATCAGTGTGTGTCTTTGTGACTTGGTGTCAGTGTATGTCTTTGTGACTTGGTGTCAGTGTATGTCTTTGTTACTTGGTGTAAGTGTGTGTCTTTGTTACATGGTGTAATTGTATGTCTTTGTTACTTGGTGTCAGTGTATGTGTTTGTGACTTGGTGTCAGTGTATGTCTTTGTTACTGGCTGTCAGTGTATGTCTTTGTTACTTGGTGTAAGTGTGTGTCTGTGTTACTGGGTATCAGTGTGTGTCTTTGTGACTTGGTGTCAGTGTATGTCTTTGTGACTTGGTGTCAGTATATGTCTTTGTTACTGGGTGTCAGTGTGTCTCTTTGTGACTTGGTGTCAATGTATGTCTTTGTTACTTGGTGGAAGTGTGTGTCTGTGATACTGGGTATCAGTGGATGTCTTTGTGACTTGGTATCAGTGTATGTCTTTGTTACTGGGTGTCAGTGTGTGTATGTGTTCCTGGGTATCAGTGCATGTCTTTGTGACTTGGTGTCAGTGTATGTCTTTGTTACTTGGTGTAAGTGTGTGCCTGTGATACTGGGTGTCAGTGTATGTCTTTGTTACTTGATATAAGTGTGTGTCTGTGATACAGGGTATCTGTGTATGTCTTTGTTACTTGGTGTCAGTTTATGTCTTTGTTACTTGGAGTAAGTCTATGACTTTGTTACTTGGTGTCAGTTTATTTCTTTGTTACTTGGTGTCAGTGCATGTGCTTGTGACTTGTTGTCAGTGGATGTCTTTGTTACTGGGTGTCAGTGTATGTCTTTGTTACTTGGTGTAAGTGTATGTCTGTGTTACTTGGTGTAAGTGTATGTCTTTGTGACTTGGTGTCAGTGTATGTCTTTGTTACTGGGTATCAGTGCATGTCAAAATACTTGGTGTCAATGTATGTCTTTGTTACTTTGTGTCAGTGTGTGTATCTAACTGGGTGTCAGTGTGTGTCTGTGTTACTGGGTATCAGTGTATGTCTTGGTTACTTCGTGTCAGTGTATGTGTTTGTGACTTTGTGTCAGTGCATGTCTTTGTTACTGGGTGTCAGTGTATGTCTTTTTTACTTGGTGTAAGTGTGTCTGTGTTACTGGGTATCAGTGTGTGTCTTTGTGACTTGGTGTCAGTGTATGTCTTTGTGACTTGGTGTCAGTGTATGTCTTTGTTACTTGGTGTAAGTGTGTGTCTTTGTTACATGGTGTAATTGTATGTCTTTGTTACTTGGTGTCAGTGTATGTCTTTTTTACTTGGTGTAAGTGTGTGTCTGTGTTACTGGGTATCAGTGTATGTCTTTGTGACTTGGTATCAGTGTCTGTCTTTGTTACTGGGTGTCAGTGTGTGTCTGTGTTCCTGGGTATCAGTGTATGTCTTTGTGACTTGGTGTCAGTGTATGTCTTTGTTACTGGGTGTCAGTGTGTCTCTTTGTGACTTGGTGTCAGTGTATGTCTTTGTTACTTGGTGGAAGTGTGTGTCTGTGATACTGGGTATCAGTGTATGTCTTTGTGACTTGGTGTCAGTGTATGTCTTTGTTACTTGGTGTAAGTGTGTGTCTTTGTTACATGGTGTAATTGTATGTCTTTGTTACTTGGTGTCAGTGTATGTCTTTGTTACTTGGTGTCAGTGTGTGTCTGTGTTACTGGATATCAGTGTATGTCTTTGTTACTTGGTGTAAGTGTGTGTCTGTGTTACTGGGTATCAGTGTGTGTCTTTGTGACTTGGTGTCAGTGTATGTCTTTGTTACTGGGTATCAGTGCACGTCAAAATACTTGGTGTCAATGTCTGTCTTTGTTAATTGGTGTCAGTGTGTGTATCTAACTGGGTGTCAGTGTGTGTCTGTGTTACTGGGTATCAGTGTATGTCTTTGTTACTTCGTGTCAGTGTATGTGTTTGTGACTTGGTGTCAGTGTATGTCTTTGTTACTGGCTGTCAGTGTATGTCTTTGTTACTTGGTGTAAGTGTGTGTCTGTGTTACTGGGTATGAGTGTGTGTCTTTGTGACTTGGTGTCAGTGTATGTCTTTGTTACTTGGTGTAAGTGTGTGTCTTTGTTACATGGTGTAATTGTATGTCTTTGTTACTTGGTGTCAGTGTATGTCTTTGTTACTTGGTGTCAGAGTTTGTCTGTGTTACTGGGTGTCAGTGTATGTCTTTGTGACTTGGTGTCAGTGTATGTCTTTGTTACTGGGTGTCATTGTGTGTCTGCGTTACTGGGTATCAGTGTATGTCTTTGTGACTTGGTATCAGTGTCTGTCTTTGTTACTGGGTGTCAGTGTGTGTCTGTGTTCCTGGGTATCAGTGTATGTCTTTGTGACTTGGTGTCAGTATATGTCTTTGTTACTGGGTGTCAGTGTGTCTCTTTGTGACTTGGTGTCAGTGTATGTCTTTGCTACTTGGTGGAAGTGTGTGTCTGTGATACTGGGTATCAGTGTATGTCTTTGTGACTTGGTATCAGTGTCTGTCTTTGTTACTGGGTGTCAGTGTGTGTCTGTGTTCCTGGGTATCAGTGTATGTCTTTGTGACTTGGTGTCAGTATATGTCTTTGTTACTGGGTGTCAGTGTGTCTCTTTGTGACTTGGTGTCAGTGTATGTCTTTGCTACTTGGTGGAAGTGTGTGTCTGTGATACTGGGTATCAGTGTATGTCTTTGTGAATTGGTATCAGTGTATGTCTTTGTTACTGGGTGTCAGTGTGTGTATGTGTTCCTGGGTATCAGTGCATGTCTTTGTGACTTGATGTCAGTGTATGTCTTTGTTACTTGGTGTAAGTGTGTGTCTGTGATACTGGGTGTCAGTGTATGTCTTCGTTACTTGGTGTAAGTGTGTGTCTGTGATACTGGGTATCAGTGTATGTCTTTGTTACTTGGTGTCAGTTTATTTCTTTGTTCCTTGGAGTAAGTGTATGACTTTGTTACTTGGTGTCAGTGTATGTCTTTGTTACTTGGTGTAAGTGTATGTCTGTGTTACTTGGTGTAAGTGTATGTCTTTGTGACTTGGTGTCAGTGTATGTCTTTGTTACTGGGTATCAGTGCATGTCAAAATACTTGGTGTCAATGTATGTCTTTGTTACTTTGTGTCAGTGTGTGTATCTAACTGGGTGTCAGTGTGTGTCTGTGTTACTGGGTATCAGTGTATGTCTTTGTTACTTCGTGTCAGTGTATGTGTTTGTGACTTGGTGTCAGTGCATGTCTTTGTTACTGGGTGTCAGTGTATGTCTTTTTTACTTGGTGTAAGTGTGTGTCTGTGTTACTGGGTATCAGTGTGTGTCTTTGTGACTTGGTGTC